>NC_056069.1:6363636-6666666 GCF_016772045.2 Ovis aries
TTCTCTTTCTCTGTCTGACTTCTCTCATTATGACCTTTTCTAGACTTATCCATGTTGCTGCAAATGGCATTATTTCATTCTTTTTAAAGGCTGAGTAATATTCCATTGTATATGTTCACCACCTCTTCTTTATCCATCCCTCTATCGATGGACATTTAGGTGGCTTCTATGTCTTGGCTATTGTAAACGGTGCTACAATGAACACTGGGGTGCGTGTACCCTTTTGGATCATGCTTTATCCAGATACATGCCTGGGAGTGAGCAGCTCTATTTTTAGTTTTTTAAGGAAACTTCATACTGTTCTCCAAAGTGGTTGTATCAATTTACATTCCCACCACCAGTGCAGGAGGATTCCCTTCTCTCCACACCCTCTCCAGCATTTGTTGTCTGTAGATTTTTTGTTGATGGCCATTCTGACTGGTGTCAGGTGACATCTCATTGTAGTTTTGATTTGTATTTCTCGAATAATTAGAGACGTTAAACATCTTTTCATGTGCCTCTTGCCCATCTATATGTTTTCTTTGAAGAAATGTCCATTTAGGTCTTCTGCCCATTTTTTGATTGGGATGTTTGTTCTAATGACAATAAACCACATAAGCCGCTAATAAATTTTGGAGACTAATCCCTCGTTAGTCACATCACATCACTGGCAAGTATCTTCTCCCATTCAGTGGGTGTTCTTTCATTCGCTTATGATGTACTTTTTATTGTTCTGAGAGCCCGGCTCAGTGCCTGAGAATGATAGGCGATAAGTGAAGGTTGTTATTTATGCTGGACTGTCTCAGGCAGAGATACCCTCCTATCCTACCCCCTTTCCCCAACACACTCTGGCACAAAGGTCAGATGGCCCTTAGGTGGAGCTGAGAAGGCCTCTGGAAGGGATCTATCTGCTGCCAGACGTGGCTTTCTACCAGTGACCATCTGGAGGGCACAAGAGGTCAACACCTAGGGGTCTCTCTTTGAGTCCCTTTGAAAGAGTGATCACAGAAGATGATGTCCCTCCTGCCCGCAGAAGCTGCTGTCAGATTCTCGGGAGGCTGTCAGCTCATGCTGTGGTCTGCATGATGCCAAGACACCCATCACAGCTGCCCAGAGGCCTGCCCGTGGGCCCACCTTTTCTTCCTCTGCCAGGTACATACAGGGAGTCAGGTTGATCCTCTAGATAATTTTTTGGCCCTAAATGCTATTACTGAGAAACAATCAGGGACGCTTGCTTGCTCGTTATGCATGAAATGCCTGTTTATAGGAAGCTATTCAGAGCGCTGCCATTTGTCTGGCCTAAACAGACACAAGCCAAGAACTTAACTGCTGCTTGTTTAATGAAATACCTACTGTGGGGCAGGGACTTTCACAGACTGCCACCCATAGTTGTTGGTGAGAGATTCTTGGAGATAAGTGTGGTCGACAGAAGAGCAATGTGTTTACAAAGCATCTGCATGGCTGTTGTCTCTCGCTGAAGCCTTAGGACAGCTAGAGGGGCGGTCAGTATGAGTGCCTTTTCAGAGATAAGAAAAATGAGCTGCAGAGAAGTTAAATCAATAATGATAACCATGAGGATTTTTGAGAATCTAGGACCATGTTATTATTTTACTTGCATGAACCCATTCCCAAGTCACTGCAGGGGATGAAGGAACTGCTATTATTATCAGCCTCATTTTACAGCTGAAGCTTAGACAGATCTTAGCTGCTAAGTGGTGGAACAAGCTAGTCAGCCCTGGTATCATTCCAGAATCCAAGCTCTTAACCACGCCTGGCAAAGGGCCCAGTGCCGGGAGCTGGAGTCGGGGTTGCAACCAGCCAGGTTTGTGTGTGGGGGACTATGTTCCTCCCATCCACCACTACCTTTACTGCTGCCGTCTTCTCCCCTTAGCATGGAGGTTTTCACGCTCTGAGTGTCAGGGCAACATCACCTCGGGCTAAGGTTCTGGGCTTCCCTAGTAGCTCAGAGGGTAAAGCATCCCCCTGCAAGGCAGGAGACCTGAGTTCGATCCCTGGGTCGGGAAGATCCCCTGGAGAAGGAAATGGCAACCCATTTCAGTATTCTTGCCTGGAGAATTCCATGGACAGAGGAGCCTGGGGGGCTACAGTTCATGGGGTCGGAAAGAGTTGGACATTACTGAGTGGAGATTCAACTGCCAACACCAGCACTGTGTGGGTTCAGGTTTATCCACTGTTTCTGGGTCCATGTGAGCCAGTTCTCATCCATTTCTAGATTTCAATCTAGAAAATTAGAGTGAAAATGAAAAGTATCCTTTGTTCTCCCTCAAGTTCCTTCACCACCACCCCACCATCCTATGAAGATATCTCTATTAGCCTTTGCCCTGCTTCATTCTGTACTCAAAGGCCAAATTTGCCCGTTACTCCAGGTATTTCTTGACACCCTACTTTTGCATTCCCTATGTTGTTTTTCCTGCTTCTGAGCTATCCATGGGCTCACGGATAGTGGAGCTGGAAAGTGACCAGCTCCTCTGGGAATTGCCAGCTTTGCTATTTCTCACTGGACCCACTGCTTGACACCTGGGCCAGATACTTCATAACATGCATCTTCTCCCAAACAGCATCTCATGTTTTTTGTTCATTTGTGTTATGTTTCTTTTCTCCTCTTTTTTTGTAGCCAAATTCACAGCAGTTTAAGAGGCCTTATCCTCCACCTCTTCCCTGGAAAATGAAGCAAAGACAGAATGAGAGCAAGAGGCTGAAGGAACATGAAAACATCAGAAAGCAAATGTATGTGGCATGCTAAATGCTACTAGGAGAGAGGTTTTCCCATTATTTCTGCTTATCTTGGTGGAATCTGTTTTCATAATAAAAAATATAATCAAGAATGACTGGTGGGCTCTTCACCTCTAAAGTTGTGTGAAGGAGCACTGTACTTGGAGTCATTTGAATCTCAGCTGTGCTACCCATTGCTGTGTGACATTGGGCAACTGTCTTGGCCTCACTGAGCACTCACAGCCTCCTCCGTGAAATATTAATTAAAAAAAAAAAATACAGACTGGGGCTGGTTCATTCTTCCCCAAATCTCTCAGAGCTCTGAGGTGGAAATGATCACCGTGCCCATTTTACAGGTGAGGCAACTGAGCCACAGAGATGTTAAGTAATTTGCCCAAAGTCATAGAACTAGAAAGTGGCAGAAACAGGATTCAAAACCCAGGCAGGACCTCTGTTCTAAATACTCATTTTCTTCCCCTTCTCTTGCCATCATTATATCTGAACTTGGTAACTTTCCAATGCCATCTCTCTGCCTGAGAGCGTCTTGAACATTGGAGGGCTGAGAGAGGACTGAACGACCCACAGGAGAGCTATGGAGGAGAGTCATTCCACTGTTAGTTTTCTCCCCCCACAACACTTTTCCTTTGTAGATCATTTTCAAAATAGAGTTAAGCCAAAATAATAAATTATAAACCGTCCATAATTCCACTCACTACAAGGTAGCGACTTCTGACTCCTACAGCTTTACCGCATACACCTTTCTATATATATAAATATGTACTTTTAAATATATAACAAAAAAGTACTATGATACATAAGCGTTGCTTTGATTTTCGGTCCTAGAGTAGATATAGCTTTATGAATTTATATGGTTATAAATATACATTGTCAAAACCATGAAGATGATGCGGAAAATGATGATGTAAAAAATCACCCCCACCCCACCAGCCTGAAGTAATCACTGTTCACTTCACCATGTAGGTCCTCCCCAGGCTTTCTCTATGTAGGAGAATATATATACATTACATTTGTTTTTGCACAAATCTATTGACATGTGAAAAGGCCCACAATATAATATTACAGAAAAAATAACCATTCAAAAACTGCAAGCATGGTTACATTTTTGAATGGTTATTATTTCTGTAATACTATATTGTGGGCATTTTCCCGTGTCAATAAATACAGCCTCACATCACGATTGTCAATGGCCACACAATATTTCATTTTCTGCCCGTGTCACAATTTAACCATTCTCCCTCTGTTGGTTGTCCACATTGTTTCTAGCATTTTCTTCTTACAAACTGTACTTGGGGCAAACAGCCTTGTGGCTGACATTTTGAGCATCCTTAGTTATTTCTTTAAAATTAATTCTGAGGTTTAGACAATCAAGAGCTTAAGGAAGAACTCGGCTCCTGGGACGCTCAAATGCAAAGGTTTTCAGGAAGAGCTCAGATAATATGGGATTGGTGAGCCAACTGCGTTCTAGAGGATGAATTTGAATACTTGGTGTTTATTCTGCCTCCTGACGAGGAAATGCTGTTTCTCAGTTGGACTCAGTCTCTGTCCTTCTCTACTGTTCACATCACGCACATTTGTATCCGCAGCTCTGATGCCAGCTCAGCTTACTCCAGCTCTCGAGGTCCAAATGGGTCAAATCCCCATTATCATATCTTTCTGAACTTTTTTTGTTCAGTTGCTCAATCATGTCCAACTCTTTGCAACACCATGGACTGCAGCACTCCAGGGTTCCCTGTCCTTCACCATCTCCCGGAGCTTGCTCAAACTCATGTCCATTGAGTAGGTGATGCCATCCAACCATGTCATCCTCTGTCGTCCCCTTCTCCTCCTGCCTTCAATCTTTCCCAGCATCAGGGTCTTCTCAAATGAGTCAATTCTTCGCATCAGGTGGCCAAAGTATTAGAGTTTCAGCTTCGGTATCAGTCCTTCCAATGAATATTCAGAACTGATTTCCTTTAGGATTGAGTGGTTTGATCTCCTTGTAGTCCAAGGGACTCTTAACAGTCTTCTCCAACACCAGAGCTCAAAAGCATCAATTCTTTAGCATTCAGGCTTCGTTATGGTCCAGCTCTCACATCCATACATGACTACTGGGAAAACCATAGTTTGACTAGATGGACCTTTGTCGGCAAAGTAATGTCTGCTTTTTAATACACTGTCTAGGTTTGTCATAGCTTTTCTTCCAGGTAGCAAGCATCTTTTAATTTCATGCCTGCAGTCACCATCTGCAATGATTTTGGAGCCCAGGAAAATAAAGTCTGTCACTGTTTCCATTGTTTCCCCATCTATTTGCCGTGAAGTGATGGGACCGGATGCCATGATCTTCATTTTTTCTCTATTCCCATATGTCCTCTCTCAACTGCAGGCACATCTTGGCCAGTTTCCACAGCAAAGCATTGCCCATCAAGCATTTCCTCCATTCCTGCAGAATTTCCTGGAAGAGTCCAATAAGAAATAATGTTCACTCCCATAGAATATTATGGTATTTCTCTTTAAATTTAGCTTTAATTGGGGAATGATTGCTTTACCATATTGTGTTGGCTTCTGCCATACAACAGTGTGAATCAGCCATAAGTGTACATATACCCCCTTCCTCCTGAGCCTCCCCGCACCCCCCATCCGCCCCTCTAAGGTGTCACAGAGCTCCTGGTTGAGCTCCCTGTGCTCAACACAACTCCCTGTGCTTCTGCAGAAACTTCCCACTAACTGTCTATTTGACATACGTTAATGTATATGTTTCAGTGCTACTCTCTCAATGTGTCTCACCCTCTCCTTACCTTGCTTGTGACCAAAGTCTGTTCTCTATGTCTGTGTCTCTATTCCTGCCCTGCAAATAGGTTCATTGGTGCCAGGAGAGTTGAAGGAGACATCCTTATCTCCAAAATTCTTCCATTTTACATAATATCAATATTTCCTCTCTTTTTTTTAACCCCAATCTTAAATTAGGGAGGAAAAAAAAAAATCTGTCTAAAACCTTATCTAAGACTCATAAGGACTTCCCTTGTGGCTCAGACGGTAAAGAATCTGCCTGTAATGCAGGAGACCCAGGTTCAATCCCTGGGTTGGAAAGATCCTCTGGAAAAGAGAAGGGCAACCCACTCCAGTATTCTTGTCTGGAGAATTCCATGGACAGAGGAGCCTGGTGGGCTACAGTCCATGGGGTTGCAAAGAGTCGAACACAACTGAGCAACTAGACAGACACACAAGACTCTTGTAAGATATCTGGGTACTTCCCAGGCAGCCCAGCAGTTAAGTCTCTGAGCTTCCGAAGTAGGAGGTGTGGGTTCAATCCCTGGTTGAGAAACTATGATCCTACATGCTGTGCAGTGTGGCCAAATTGTACAAAAATGATATTTATCCTATGCCTGGAAAATAATTGTTTGACCCATCAAAGATGATAAAATTTCCTTATAGTACAGAAGCTCCATTCTTCCTGAATCTACAATTTAGCAGGCACTATCAGATACTTTGGTCTCCCCTGGTGATTCAGACAGTAAAGAATCTACCTGCAATTCGGGGGATCAGGTTTCAGTCCCTGGGTTGGGAAGATCCCCTGGAGGAGGGCATGGCTACCCACTCCAATATTCTTGCCTGGAGAATCCCCTTGGACAGAGAAGCCTGGCGGGCTACAGTCCATGGGGTCGCAAAGAATAGAACACAGCTGAGTGACCAAGCACAGCACAGTATCAGATACGTTTACATGGGTTATCCTTTGCATTTTCTACAATGACTCCATGAGGTAGGGAAGATAATGCCCCATTTTAAAAACCTAGAAACTGAAACCCAGGAGGGGAAAATGAGTTGAAGGCTCGGGACCAACTGCTAGTACAAGACAGACTCAGTTCAGTTCAGTTCAGTCGCTCAGCCGTGTCCGACTCTTTGTGACCCCATGAATCGCAGAACACCAGGCCTCCCTGTCCATCACCATCTCCTGGAGTTCACTCAAACTCATGTCCATCGAGTCGGTGATGCCATCCAGCTGTCTCATCCCCTGTCGTCCCCTTTTCCTCCTGCGCCCAATCCCTCCCAGCATCAGAGTCTTTTCCAATGAGTCAAATCTTCGCATGAGGTGGCCAAAGTACTGGAGTTTCAGCTTTAGCATCAGTCCTTCCAAAGAACACCCAGGGCTGATCTCCTTTAGGATGGACTGGTTGGATCTCCTTGCAGTCCAAGGGACTCTCAAGAGTCCTCTCCAACACCACAGTTCAAAAGCATCAGTTCTTTGGTGCTCAGCTCATGACCACTGGAAAAACCATAGCCTTGATTAGACGGACCTTTGTTAGCAAAGTAATGTCTCTGCTTTTCAATATACTATGGGACGTGTTAATTAATACAAACTTATAGTCACTCTCTAGTTGTTGCTGTATATACGTCTTATCACTCCCAAGCCGGCTGTTATCTCCTCCAGGGATACAATCATGAGGTTAAATTTTGTGCCCCTCCCAGAACATAGAATAGGGTTGAATTCACTTTCAAGTTCATAAAGTGAAAATTGGAATCCATCACCCCCTTGTTCAGATGCCTGCAACCTAAATTCTTGGCTTGATAACGAAGGACCACTACCAGTGACACCAATCTCTCAGACATCCCCCACCCTCTCAGGATTTCCTTACACAAAATCTTCATTCCATTCAAACCAATGTGTTAAGAATTCACGAAGCCTGTCTTGTGCATTTCACCCTAGTATCTTTGCACATGCTATTCTCTCAGCCCAATCTATTCTTTCCTCTTTAATCCCCTGCCTCCACTCCTCTTCACCTACTGACATCTTCATTTGAGAAACAAATGCATGACCAGATTCTGAACTCAGAGGGTGCATTTCTGGAGACAGGGCTGGAGAGGGTATGGCTGTACCATTGATTGATGAAAAAGTAACCATAAAAATGTTTCCCCCTTCTGCCACCTTTTATGTGTTTATCACAGTTTGACCCCTGGAATGTCAATCACATGTTACACTTTTCTTCTGCTAGTATCTTTTCATACTAGTCTTGATAATAATATCCATAAATACTACCTTTAAACATTATAAAAGAGGACACTTTGGAGTCTATGCTTGGGAAGAGCAAGAGCTTTAATTTCCACCACCCTGCCTTCCCAGCCATGCTTCTGCTTTGGATATTCTCATTTTCCTGATGGTTTTCTCTGTCTTTCCAATACTAAGTTAGAGCCTTCACAGTCCCCATAGCCCTCGGTGTTTCCTTCAAAATCCTGACTATACTGAATGTAATCGTACTTTGATATCCCATCTTTTCAATTAGCCCGTGAACCCTTAAAGGGCAACGTTGTGAATATTCACCTTTCTGACTCCAGGAACCAGCCTAGGTCTGGCACAAGTGGGTATTGGGAAATATTTTATGAAATCGTGATCCTGACCCTTAGCCTCAGACTGTTCCATTGCTCAAGTTCTCACCCCTCCTTGCCTGCAGGGCAATGGCTCCTTGTGAGATATGTTTTGCAGTTTCATCCTAGTCAAGGGCCACTGCTCAGGGTTCTGTAAAGGATGCGCAAGCCTGGTCAGAACAGATGCCGTATGCAAATAGCATGTGTAATGTACACACAACTCCACCAGTGAAACCCGATCGTGCCACCCAGCTGCCGCCACCAAGGCATGTTCTGTAGCACCTCTTCAGCAGAGGTGTCTTGATTTGCCAGCAGCCTTGTTTGCTTGTGTCATGCCCCTCTCCAGGGTGGGCCTGAAGTCAGACAGCCAGAAAGGAGCTCTTTTCACCCAAATAGACTGTCGAATTACTGATGACTTCAGATGCCAAGAGGCTTTGATCAAGATTTCTGCACCAGGCCCTGTATAACCACCAACACTTCAACCAGACTGCTTTTCATTATTGTATGATCTCAACACACATTAAAAAAAAAAAAATCATTTAGCTGGTAATGGTTTGCACAGAAAGGGATGGTTCATTGAGCTCTGTTTCTTGTCCACTTTTCTAAGTGGGGAAGCAAGTCTCACTGTGGGAGTGGATTTTGATATATTTCATGTACTCTGGGTGCTACTTCAGTGGACCGTGCTGTCCCCACCTGTTTCAAATCTATTAGGAACTTGTATGGGGTTTGGATTGCCATAGTTTGATTGGGTGCTAGGGTTGGAGTTGACGAGGTAGGAGCAAAACAAGACCAACTCATATTCCTAGCAGTCTGTCTCTAATGAGCTGGTGTTTGTTAGAAGATATTTTCTTATGACAAATGCTGGAAATTGTAATGGCCTTTAATAAAGTGTAGTCAGCAATCCGTCAAGCACAGAGCTGTGTACTTCACTATGGTTCTCTGCAGAAGGAGTCTTCTCTTTCCACCCAAAATAAATAATAATGATGAGCCCCTGGGAGCCTCTAGTAGAGCTAATAAGCTAGCTCCAGGTCACCCCCTTGAAGAAAGAGAGTTCAGAAACTTCTGGAAGTTCTGTTGATTTTTTTTCAGATGGCATTCTGAGATTGCAGAAGGCTCTGGCAAAGAATGGACCATGAGACTTAGTGCAAATGACTCACTGGGTCTAAGTCTCAGTTTCTCCAGCTGTAAATTAAAGCAAAAGAGATTCTAAAAACCCCTTAAGGTACACCTTAATTCTGTGATTCTAAGCCTCTCTTCCTACTGGAATCTGCGGTGATTAGCTAGATGGGATTTTGGCCAGGGAATTGAGTCGCGTGGGTTCAGTGTCTGCTCTGCTAACTACTGACACAGGTGACCCGGGTAACTGTAAGAGTAGCTGGTTGAACAGTGCTCTCCCCCCACAACAAAAGAGCTGTAGCTGGAGGGTCTTTATAAAAGAGAAGCAGAGAGAAGTTTGACACAGACAGAAACGGGGAGGCTGAGACTGGAGTAACATGGCCTCAAGTCCTCAAGTCAAGGAATACGGGCAAGGAAAAGACTCTCCCATAGAACCTCCACAGGGAGTATGGCCCTGCAGTGTCATGTTTTAAGGAGATGATCTTTTAAAAATGAATATATTTACACATTTATTTGCCTTCATAGGGTCTCAGCTGCAGCAAGTGGGATCTCTGTTGTATCATGCAGGACCTTTCGTTGGGGCACATGGACTCTCTAGTTGTGGCATGCAGCGTCCAAGAGAATGCGGACTCAGTAGCTGCCCTGCTAATATCTTGATTTCAGACATCTGCCCTCCAGAACTGTGACAGAGCAAGTGTCTGCTGTTTTATAGCCACTAACTTGTGGTAATTGTTATAGCAGCCACAGGATGCTAATGCAGTGAGTGTGAGAAGTACATAAATGTTTGGAACCTCTGTTCCTCCCTGTAGATGACAAATACATAATTCAAACCTTGCAAAGCTATTTCTAAGAGAAAATCCCACATTAGAAAATGTCCAGTGCTCTGCCTGGTGCATCCTGGGTGCTCAACACATGTCGTTGAAAGGAGAAAGAGGCAGCATTAGCATTTACTGGCATGTGCGCTAGTCAGGATACCTTTTTTGCCAAGGATGGAGCCCCAGAGTAAACTAGCATAGGTTCGGTTGAGAATTAATTGGAAGTTTCCTGTAATTATAGAAGATCAGGCTTACAATAGAGCCCCAGAGAAAACAAAATCAAGTAAACTATGAATAGAGAAAAATTTCCTGAACTTGATTTTAAAACAACTATAAACCCCTTATATTTAACATACCTAATGGTGAGAAACTAGACGCTAACCTGCTAAGATTAAGAACAAGACAAGAATGTCCCTTCTCACCACTACTTTTCAACACTACCAGGAGTTCTGATGAGTGCAGTAGTACAAGGAAAGGAAAGAAAAATATGCAGATTGGGAAAGAAAAAACTGAAGATAGCTTTCTTCACAGATGACATAATCGTCTTTGTGGAAAATCTGAAAGAATCAACAGAAAGACTAATACACAGTTACAGCAAGGTTGCAGAATACAAGGTTAACATATAAGAGTTAATCACTTTCCTATATACCATCAGGAACAAGTGGGATTGAAATTTAAAGCACAATACTATTGTATTATGCTTTAAATTTAAGGAGATGATCTTTAAAAAATAAATATATTTACACATTTATTTGCCTTCATAGGGTCTCAGCTGCAGCAAGCGGGATCTTTGCTGTAACATGCAGGATCTTTCGTTGGGGCACATGGACTCTCTAGTGTCTATTTCTATTAGCACCAAAAAATACTTAGTTATAAATCTAATAAAATATACACAAGATCCATCTGAGGAAAACTACAAACGTCTGATGACTAAAGTCAAAGAACAAATGGGAATATATTCTATGTTCATGAATAGGAAGAATCAATACTGTCAAGATGACAGTTCTTCCCAACTTGATCTATAGATTCATCACAGTTTCTTACAAAACCTCAGCAATAGTTTTGTGAATATTGACAAACTGATTCTAAAGTTCTATAGACAGGCAAAAGATCCAGAATAGTCAATACAATATTAAAGGAGAATTAGAAAGTCAGAGGACTACACTACTTGATTTCAAGGTTTACTGTAGAGCTACAGTAATCGAGAGAGTATGGTATTTTGTCTGTTTAAAAGAATACACACAAAAGATCAGTGGAACAGAATAGAAGGCCCAGAAACAGACCCACATGCTATAGTCAACAGATCTCTGACAGAGGCGCAAACGCAATATGACAGTCTTTTCAACAAATGGTGTTGGAACAATTGGACATCACATGTTAAAAAAAGGAATCTAGACACAGACCTCACAGCCGTCATGAAAGTTAATTCAATACAGACCATAGACCCAAATATAAAGTGCAAAACTATAAAAGTCCTGGAAGATGACTTAGGAGAAAAGCTAGATGACCTTGAATATGACAATGACTTTTTAGATACAATACTAAAGTCACAATCCATGAAAGAAATAACTGATAAGCTAGAATTATTAAAATTTAAACCTTTTGCTCTTCAAAACATAGTGTCAAGAGAATGAGAAGACAATCCACAGACTGAGAGAAAATACCTGGAAAAGACACACCTGAAAAAGAACTGTTTTCCAAAATATATCCCTTCCCCCCCCAAAAAATCCTCTTAATATGCAAAAATAAGAAAACAAATTAATTGAAGAATGGCCTGAGAATCTTCACAGACACGTCATCAGAGAAGACATACAGATGGCAAATACACATACGGAAAGATGCTCCGCGTCTTATGCCATCCAGGAAATGCACAGGAAGATGCAGTGAGACACCACTACATCCCCATTAGTTCAGCCAAAGTCCAGAACACTGGCAACACCAAGTGCTGACAAGCACGTGGAGTGATGGGAACCCTTGTTCACTGTTGGTGAGATTGCAAAGTGGTACACCCATTCTGGAAGACATTTCGTCATTTTCTTACAAAACTAAACATACTTTTACCATATGCTCTAGCAATCACGTGTCTTGGTTTTTACTCAAATGAGTTCAAAAGTTATACCCGCACAAAAACCTGCACACGGAAGTTTATAGTGGCTTTATTCATAATTGCCCAAACTTAGGAGCAACCAAGAGGTCTTTCAGTAAGTGGATGGATAAACACACTGTAATACACACAGGCAATGGAATACTATTCAGCTCTAAAAAGAAATGAAAATTTCAGTGCGTAATACTGAGGAAAAGAATCCAATTTGTAAAGGCCATATGTATGATTCTGAAGATATAATATTCTGGAAAAAGCAAAAGTATGGAGACAATAAAAAGATCAGTGGTTACCAGAGTCTGGGTGTGGAGGAGGAATGAACAACCAGAACACAGGGGAATTTTAAGGCCATGAAGATACCCTGTATCTTCTAACAACGGACACAGGTCCTTACACATTCGTCCAAACGCATAGAATGTGCAACACCCAGAGTGAATCATAACATAAACTACGGACTCCGGGTAACTATGGTGTGTCAATGTAAGCTCATCAATTGTAGCACAGGTACCAAACTGATGAGGGATATTGACAATGGAGGTGTAAAGGCACGGGGTATATGAGAAACCTCTGTACCTTCCTCTCAATTTTGCTGTGAACCTAAAATTGCTCTTGAAAAGACAGGACGTTTTTTAAAATAAAACCAGAAATTCCAATGCCTTCAGAAACTCTTTCTCAGGCTCTCTCAGTGCAGATGGCATTATTTCTCTCTGTAGACTAATTTTCTCAGCCAAGTGAGGCTTCGAAGTTTCCTGCAGCTTTACACTCACATTTTTGTAAGACTGCACTGCCCTTTTCCCCTTGGCATTCATTAAAAAGACTCCCAGGAGAGAATCTCATTGGTCAGGCTTGGGTCAGGATCCTTCCTGCACCAGGAGACAACAGAGAATTTCACTGGTTGCCTTCACCAGCTGTAGTGGCTGTAGTCAAGCTGTGAAATTTCAGTCTGTGCTCACCCCCGAAGAGAGGACAGGACTGGTCAGGTCAAAGAATAAATGCTCACCTCCTTGCATTGGAAATATTTAGGGGTGCAGAGTACAGATGTTGCTTTTATCAATTGCCATCCTTCTCAGTTTGAGTAAATACTTTGGTGGAAATGCTCATTACTGAAGAAGTTCAAGTTCCTTACATTATTCGGCATTTTTAAAATATAGCATTTGATTGGACAAACCAGTAGATTCTGGCTCCCTTTCAACAGATCCTCCTGTAGGAAATCTGCCTTTCTAGGATACAGCCTGGAGAGAGAGGAGAGAAAACTGTAAGCTGTAGAGCAAAGATCTTGGTCTGGACTTGAAATTTCTACCCAAGTCCTGGCTTTGCTGCCAGCCCTCTAGATCAGAGAATTTTCTCCTCTAGAACGTAGATTAGTTTTCTCCTCTAGAACATGAAGGCTGGGGTTACTGTTGCTTTTCCAAGTGAGACTACCCCAAATCTTTCAGGGTCTTTGAAAGTACAGATGGAAAGTTCAGTTGCATATTTCAAAGAAAGCTGTACATGTCCTTGTAATCACGAAATCATCAAGAGTCTTCATTCTGGGCTTAATGTAACTCAGGGGGGTTACTCTAGTTTTTTTTTATTTTTTCCACCAGGTATACAAATCTATGCTTAATAAAATTTAGAGGGGATTAATTATTCAGTAATAAACTCAACAGATTTTTTAAGCTAAAAACATCTTAAGACATGGGGTACAGGAAGAGATAGGAGACAGAGATGCAAATCAGAGACAGAGAGGTGAAGAGGCTGACCCAGATTAACTCAGCTGACAGGAGGCAGTGAGCCTGGTCACTCTGCCTTCAGGCCCATGGACATAATAACCCACACTCATATCTGAGCTAAGTCCCCTCCCATGTGATCTGGAATGAGTCATATCCAAAACCTTTTGATGCTTCTTCATCTCCTCCTCAACCTCCTCCTGTCCAGTGCAGGGTCAGCATGATCTGATCCAAGCCATCCTCCAGGAATCTTATACATAGCCGGCCCCTGAAGGCAACATGACTAACACACAAAACATTGCCAGGTAATTGACCTCAAGGGTTTTGCTAATTAAGCAAGATGCAAAGCACAGAGCACAGGGACTCTAGAAGCAGCAGGGGATTGGAGGTCTGAGCCAGGTTAGGTGCGGGCTGATGTCATTTTCCCTGGGAGGAACCAGATAAGTGACAGAAGCTCTTGGCATCTCCTCACCCCACTCTCAGTGCTCTTGCCTGGAGAATCCCATGGGCGGAGGAGCCTGGTGGGCTGCAGTCCATGGGGTCGCTAAAGTCGGACACGACTGAGTGACTTCACTTTCACTTTTCACTTTCATGTATTGGAGAAGGAAATGGCAACCCACTCCAGTGTTCTTGCCTGGTGAATCCCAGGGACGGGGGAGCCTGGTGGGCTGCTGTCTATGGGGTCGCACAGAGTCGGACATGACTGAAGCGACTTAGCAGCAGCAGCAGCACCTAAACTCAGGGCTTCCCAGGTGCCTCTAGTGGTAAAGAACCCACTCCAATGCAGGAGACCTAGGAGACGCGGGTTTGATCTCTGGGTCAGGAAGATCCCCTGGAGGAAGGCATGGCAACCCACTCCAGTATTCTTGTCTGGAGAATCCCATGGACAGAGGAGCTTGGCAGTCTGCAGTCCCTAGGGTCACAAAGAGTCGGACATGACCGAGGAGACTTAGCAGCAGCAGCAGCAGCAGCAGGAAGAAGAAATAGACTCAGGCATAGAGAACAGACTTGTGTTTGTCAAGAGAGAAGGTGGAGGATAGGGGAGAGATAGACTGGGTGTTTGGGATTAGCAGATGCAAACTATTATAAATAAGATGGATAAACAACAAGGTCCTGCTGTATAGCATAGGAGACCATATTCAGTGTCCTGGAATAGACTATAATGGAAAAGAATATAAAAAAGAATATATGTATATGTATGATGGAGTCACTTTGCTGTACAGCAGAAATTAACACAATATTATAAATCAGCTATACTTCAATTAAAAAAGAAAAAGAAAACTGACCTTGCAGATCTCGTAGAGGGGGCGGAGAATGGTTTTGGGCACTGGACTGATTGCTCCACGAAAGCTGGGGCTGCAGTCGCCTTTATTTGCTGCCTTTTTTAATCTTCATTTTTTTACTTAGTTACCTTATTTACTTTTGGCTGTGTTGGGTCTTTGCTGTAGCTCACGAGCTTTCTCTAGCCATGGTGAGCAGGGGTGCTCTTTGTTGCAGTGCTTAGACGTCTCGTTGCAGTGGCTCCTCTAGTTGGGGAGCGCAGGCTGTAGGGTGTGTGGGTTCAACAGTTGTGGCACATGGGACCTAGCTGCCCAGCAGAGTGTGAAATCTTCCCAGGCCAGGTAGCAAACCTGCATTGCCAGGCAGATTCTCAACCACTGGAGTCCAGGGAAGCCCTGCTGCCTACTTGTTGCTCTGGGCTTCCCAGAGCCTGGCACACAGTGCCCTATAAGTTTTTCTTTTGTGTAAGCTTAGACTTTGCTGAGCTGGCTTGTGGTTATGGGAGGGTCGGGGTGGAAGATGAGAGCCAAATATGGGGTCATTTTCATAAGCATGAGGTCTCAGGTCTCTAACGCTTGCTTCAGCTAGAGAATATCCATTTTTATCTGAATAACTTATCAGGTACCTGAATGAGTCTTTTCGAGAAAAAGAGTTGTTTTGCCAAATAATCTTGACAATCAGTCACTAGACTAGATAATGCCTCTGCTCCCTTCCAGCTCTGACAGTCAGCAAATTAACACCTGGTTCCATCAGGAGAGGTGGAGGATCCCCCGAGGATAGGTTCATGGTAATTTGTTATTTGTGTTCTCTTGCGATACTCATTTCCAACTCTCAAGTAATTCCAAATAAATGACAAAAGCTAAGTGTATTTGATTTTCAATCATTTCTTGTGTGTCTAAATCTGGAACCTGCATGCTTGGATGAGTAGAGATATCTCCAAAGGGATTCTTGTTTCATTCATGCTGATCTGTCCCATTTCAGTTACAAGGCAGTGGCAGCAGTTAACAGTCAGCAAAGCTTGCAGTTCATAGCCAGCACCATATAATTATTGTCTTCTCCAGCACTCGCATTCAGGCAATAAACAAATCTCTGTCCATCCTTTTTTGCGATGTGATAGGAAAAAAATGTTATATTCCTTGTGAATTGGCGCAGCTGCTATGGAGAACAGTATGGAGGGTCTATACAAAACTAGAGTACGATATGAGCGTCCAGTCCCATTCCTGAGTTTATATCCAGAAAAAAAAACCTCTAATTTGAAAGAATACATGCACCCTGGTGTGCATAGCACCACTATTCACAATAGCCAAGATATGGAAGCAACCTAAATGGTCATCAGCAGACGAGTGGACAAAGATGCGGAAATGGTATGCAGTGGACTGTTACTCAGCCATAAAAGAGAATGAAACAATGCCATTTGCAACAACATGAAGAGACCTAGAGATTATCATACTAAGTGAAGTAAGTCAGACAGAGAGAAATACCCTATAATATCACTTAAATGTGGGAACTAAAATATGATACAGATGAACTTATTTACAAACAGAAATAGAATACAAACATAGACTTACAGACATAGAAAACCAACTTACAGCTACTAAAGGGGAAAGTGGGGGGGGGAGGATAAATAGGGAATTCGGGATATACACTGCTACATATAAAAATAGAAAAATGACAAAGACATGCTGTAGAGCACAGGGGGCTGTATTCAGTATCTTGCAATAACCTATAATAGAAAAGAAAATGAGAAAGAATATATATATGTATATGTATATATAGCTGAATCACTTTGCTTTACATCTGAAACCTTGTAAATCAACGCTACTTCAATTTAAAATATTATATTCCTAACATTGACATTATCTTAATGATTCTTCTAAGAAAGGGAGCTGCCTTTGTTTGGAAGAAACGCACTGGCAAGTCGTTTATGGGAAGTTGAAACACTGAGAGTCAGAATGTTAGCTGACTCAAAGTTCCAAAGGGGTGTGTGTGTGTATTTGTGTGTATGCTGATGTGGGAAGGGTGGGAAAGGAAGGAAGTTGTTATACATAAGACAAGGAAAGAATTTGTTGTACCAGTGAGGGTGGTGAAGGATACGAGAAGAAAGAAACGGGAAGGACTAATCCACGTCAGTCACACTGAGGACCCCAAGGACTCACTGGGTCCCTGGTCACTGGGCACGGAAACACCCTCAGTGTTTAAATAAATCAATCTGCCAAAGTGCATTTTAAGAGTTGCGAAATCTACCTTGCATTTGGAATTGTTTGCACTTTAATAATATTAGCATTTCCTCTGCTGGCTCTCCCTGCTCCATAAACAAATTTTTTCATACATATCAGTGTTTTACGATTTTTGAAAAAGTCTGTGAAAAGTAAAAAAAAAAAAAAAAAAAAAAAGTTTGCACTTTCTTTTTTTGGAGAAACTCAAAAGTTTTGGCTAGAAAGGACATAATGCCAAATGGGAAACAGCACCCAAAGAGGTTAAAAACCCAAGGAAATGAATGCCCAGGAGACGAAGGTGGAGATGGAAACATTAGTCCTTGGAGAGGAAGCTTTGAACCTCTATAGGCCCTGGGAGGGAGAAATTGGAACAAAATTGATCTGGCTTTTATTTATTTGTATATTTATTATTGGAAGAAAATTGCTTTACAGTGTCGTGTTAGTTTCCACTGCAAATCAGCCATAATCCTATGTACATCATCTGCCTCTCGAGCCTTCCTCCCCTACCCTCATCTCCCTACTCCTGGTCATCACAGAGCACCAGGCTGGGCTCTCTGTGCTGTATGACAACTTCTCTCCAGCTCTCTGTTTCACACACGGTGTATATATATCAATGCTACTTTCTCCGCTCCTCTCACTCTTTCCTTCCCTGACTGTGTCCACAAGTCTCTTCTCTGAGCCTGTTATACAGAGTGAAGTAAGTTAGAAGAGAGAAACAAATATAATATACTAACACATGTATATGGAATGTGCAAAAAATGGTATAGATGAACCTATTTGCAGGGAAGGAATGGAGACGCAGATCTGGCTTTTAGACAGCAAGACCCAGCTGACTTCTAGGTTGCCTGTCCTCAAGACATTTCATTATCCCCACACGGTCTGGGAATTTTCCTTAGATTGTAAGCTTCTCTGGTGTTGCTGACGGGGGCGCTGATGAAGGAAGGAGGGGAAACACCTACTAATGCTGCCAAGATAGAGTTTGTTGCTTCTGGACAGTGATGCCCTCAGACCCAGGCTAGGGTGCTACCCGCTCTGGGCCCTGCACTTCCGAGGTTGCAATATGTCAGAATCAGATGCAGAAATGCCTTAAAATAAATATCACCCAGGTGTTTCGGTCCCTGTGGACTGGGAGACAGCACGACCCGTGCACCTGAAGAGTCATTTTGTTGCAGGAAGGGGGACCCCTTCCAGGGCCCGAAACTGAGCTCTTATCTAACACTCAGAAATGAATTGTCCGAGGAGACACATGTGCCGACAAACCAAGCGATGTTATTGGGAAAGGGCATCCAGGAGAACCGCTCTGCCGCGTGGCTCACAGCCTCGGGTTTTATGGTGATGGGATTAGTTTCTGGGTGGTCTTTGGCCAATCACTCTAATTCAGTCTTTCCTGGTGGCGCACGCATCGCTCAACCAAGATGGATGCTAGTGAGAGGGATTCTGGGAAGTCGACTGACACGCGGTGTCTCCTTTCAACCTTTCTGGAACTCTTCCAGTTGGTGGTGGCTTATTAGTTCCCTATTCCTTATCAGGATCTCCTGTCATAAAACAACTCACGCAAATGGCTACTATGGTGCCTGGCCAGGGTGTGCTGTTTCAAACAGCGTGCTTCCCCTAACAATTTCATCGCGGACACCATTCAGGCCCCTGGGAAATGCTTCCACATCTTCTGCCTTCTGTCCTTGCAACACAGGGCAGGTGCGTTCGAGTGCTGGGAAGGATTGCATGCTTTATCATGGTCAGCAGTGGAGCTGCCGCCGCCTCGGAGAGCAGAGTGTGTGAGCCACAGGCGAGCTCGTGAAGGAGAAGACACAAGTTCACTCACTGACTCCATCTTTCTCCTCGGAGAGTACGAATGGACAGTTTCACAAAACACCAGGGTTCTCCTTTTCTGACTTCCCTTCACGTTTCGAGTTTGCATCAGCAGCACTTCGAGTCTGAGGGATTTTGCAATATTAAGCAATGGATTTGACACTCGAATTTGTACAGATGGAGGTCTCAGTGTAACATGTTTGGAGCTTGCTATTTAGTAGCTGGATGACCATTGAAACATTTCTGGAAAAAATATGTTTAAGATATTTAGAACATGTGCCTTTTAAGGAAGGAAATTTTGACCCAAACTACAGCATGAAGCACTCGGATGATTTGCTAACTGAAATGTCACTCACAAAGGGACAAACACTGTATGATTCCACTTATATGAGGCCCCTGTGTGTGCCAGTCCCTCAGTCGTGTTCATCTCTTTGTGACCCCATGGACTACAGCCCATAGGCTCCTCTGTCCATGGAATTCTCCAGGCAAGAATACTGGAGTGAGTTGCCACGCCCTTCTCCAGGGAATCTAACCAACCCAGGGATCGAACCCAGGTCTCCTGCACTGCAGGCAGATTCTTTACCCTTGGAGTTACCCAGGAAGCCCCTCTAAGGTAGTCAAATTCATAAAGACAGAAAGTAGAAAGGTGGTTGCCAGGGGCTGAAGAAGGGGACAGATGAGGAGTTATTGTTTAATGAGTTTCTATTGTGCAAGATGAAGGAAATTATGGGGATGGATGGTAGTAACGGTTATACAATGTAAATGTACTTAGTGCCGCTGAACTCTACCCTTAAAAACAGTTCACATGGTACATTTTATGTTATGTGTGTATTACTGAAACTTTTAACACTTGTGTATACAACATTGTAAATCAACAATACTTCAATAACATTTAAAAAACCTTTTTAAACTTGCTTAAACTTAAATCATATTTTTAATCTGCTTTTAAAATAATTTTTATTTGATTTTATCAACTATAATTTATATTTTTCCTTTTTTAACTTCAATAGATAACTGAAATTTTAGAAGAAAATTTATTTCATAAAATAGAGAGGAAAATAATTCTTATTGCTTAACTTTTTCCATTTTCTCTACATTTCTCATCAAAAATATTCACATTTTGTATAGTTTTAATAGGCAGTTAGCTTGATTATTTTTAAGCCTTCGGACACACGATAAGGTGCCATCAATTTGTCTCAAAAACAGGACATTCCGTTGGTGGTGCTGGGTCGACCCTGAGTGCCCTGCTGCTTCCCAAGCACCTTGGTCCCCTTGCTGTTCATCCTGGTCAGGAAGCCTTTCTGTCCATTCTCTGTCTCCTGAATGCCTAACTATACCTCAAAGCCCAGCTTCATTGTCACCTCTTCTGAGAAGCCCTCCGTCATGTCAGGCAGAATAAATGAGCCCATTTCCATTCCCTGCATTGCTATGCCCACCACCCACACATCTCTGACTACACACATTTTATAACCCAACATTACCCTCTTGGGCCCTCTTGGGGCAAATCTTTCCCTCACATCCTCTGCTGTAGGTCCTCTCTGAAGTACCTAGATAATATCTGATGCACTTTTCCTGAGTTGTTTTACACATGTGGAAACTCCCCGGCAAATGGAAGATGCTAACTGCCTGATGACCAGGAACACATAGCCCCCAGGCCTCCTGGAGCCTAGAGACTGACAAGGTTCACTGCTGTGTCATTGCCCTATTAGGCCAACATCAACCAATTAGAGAGCTGTGCATGAGCTGATCACATCCTCTGTGACCCCTCTCCCTCACCTGGCCTTTGAAAAGACTTTGCTAAAACCCTTCAGGGAGTCTCGGATTTGGTGGGGGCGGGGGGAGCCTGAGCCACCCTTCTGTGTCCCCGTAATAAACCTTTTCTTGCTCCAAACCCAGAAGCTGTCATTTGTTTGGCCTCACTGTACGCTGAGCACATGAACTTGCTTTCAATAGCAATTTCTCTGCGTTGTTGTTATTTGTTTTCCTCACATCCGTTTCTTGCTCCAGGCTCTAAGCTCCTTAAAACTGTGTTTCATTCATCTTTACTTCCAATTTCTAGCCCAGTGAAGATGATCACCATTGGCTGATGAGTAAATGTATATTTTCTTGATGATGCAAAGTCATCATTTGAAATATAAGGAGCTATTGAGCTGAATAGAGCTTGGCACTAAAATTTCTCTCTAGGTTTTGCTTTTGGGGGCAAAACATCCTCAGGCCGCCGCTTGTCAGTACTGGCTGCTTGGGTACAACAACTTTCATCATCTTCCTGATTTGCTGCTGAAGGAACTGGCAGCTCACCTGCAAGGCTGGTGCTAGTTCATGAGGTTTGCGGCAGCTGGTCCAACGTCACGCAAGACTCTATGCCTTGTTCCAGCTGTATGAAGATGCCAGATCAGCAAGGTAACCGTGTGTCCTCACTTGCCTGGCACAGCCCAGATTTATGCTTACTGTCCCAACATATTTCTTAATATTACCCACTTTCACGCTTGATGCGTCCTAGTTTCACAAAAGGTCAACTACACTAAAAAATCTGTGAAAAAATGTGATGTTACACTTTCCCTACCACATGTCACCATCATTTAAAAAATGAAAAATATGTTTTAGCCTTTTAGATTCTGAATGATGAGTGGGTCTTTCCTGCACTCCCAGATCATTTCATGTTCAGCACCCTGAGAAACCTGAGTGGGAGGAGCTTCCTAAATAACCCCACCCCCTCCCCTACTTGACTCCCCTCTCTCCTCCTCCCCTTGCACACTCATACCTGTTTGCGGAACTCAGGAAATTATATTCTTCGAAGTTACTAGAATGTAAATGGTTGAAGGGCAAGTAGTGTCCTGTTCACCTTTGTCAAAGACAATATGGGGTGGAATAAATATTAGTCTGAAAAAGAGTCTGTTTGTAACCTGGGTGGACTCAGGGTTGCCAAAAATCTTTGACTACATAACCAGCCAGTTACACGAAATATATGATTCAGGACTCATTCAGGGAGTACAACCCATCACTTAGTCTCCTTGAAGTCCCCTTGGATGGATCCTTTCCAAGGGGCCCATTTGTCATGTTAGGAATCTACTATGGTCTGAATGATATGAAACTTTTTGATTCGCTTATTCTTCCTTTTTACTTTTGGCCACACAGCATCTTAGTTCCCTGGCCAAGGATTGAATGCATGCCCCCTGCATTAGAAGCAGAGTCTCAGCCGCTGGACCACCAGGGAATTCCCCTATTTCTCCCTTTAAAGAACGAGAAGGAAACTCAGGGGAAAATATCAATTCTTTACTTATCTTTACAAGACCAAAAAAAAAAAAAGAAAGACAAGAAAGAAAGAGAGTGAGATAATGACTCTCTGCCCCCAGGTCCTGACAGAGTGGTGAGTCTCTCAGACACTTTAAGTAGGCGCCATGGATTGTGTAAGCGCTGGCCGGCTGGCGGCCTGCCTAGTTCACATGACAGTGATGTCTGAAGGTTTGGCAAGGGGAGGCAGGGTGGAGAGGTGCCTAGGATCTAAGAGATGAATGGGGGAAGGGAGATGACCATGCGAATCCTGAAAATGAAGGATCCGGGGGGCACAGAAACCTTGATGCCAATGGCTTCCCTTTGTTCCATGGACTGGGAACACCATCTGCCTCGTGCCGGGGTGAGGAAGTGAGGGGGGCCTTCCAGAAAGTATGAGCCCACGTGGCCCCTTACACATGACCCTCATCCCAGAGCCCTGGTCTTCATGCCCAGTGTATGGCGAAGGGTAAAATGACCCTTCCTGACCACCTGCCCGGTGTCTCCCTCCATTTCCCACAGCTCAGCCAGCTGCACAGGAATTTTGAAGATTTCTGCTTGTTGGGGACTCAGGGGAGATGGAGGCAAAAAGCAAGTGAGAAACGGGTTCTAACACCAAGTTCCCACTTACTGCATGTCAGACCCTGTCCTGGGTACAGTCACACGCTTTCCGTGTTTTTCTTTCTTCCCTCTCACAACAGGAGGTACTTCTGTTCCTGGGGTACACAGAAAGACAGTAGCTCAGAGAATGTGAAGTGGCCCGTCCCGCCTTGCCTGTGAGTGGCAGAATCAGAATCTGAACCCAGCCAGGGATTTCTGGCTCTTTCCAGAGGGTTTGGCCGCTGTGTGGTCACAGGTACACAGAACAATCTCCACCCATGACCCAGAGTCCCCTCCCTGCTTTTCTCGACAGCTCTCCCTTCCCAGCCTGAGATTTGTACTGTGCCCTCCCCCACCCACTGCCCCCTTCTCCACCCGTTCATTTCCAAGCCACCCTGCGAAGCCTGTTGCAGACGTCCTGTTTACATACGATGTCCCAGTCTCAAGGTTGCTAGTATTTTCTATTTCCCCAGTCCTGTATGAATCTTTTGCAAGGTATATAACCTTTTTTTATTTTTGCTTAGAGAAATGTTGTCCTTATTTTTTATCTTCTCTGATACCAGAAAATAAGTATATAATATAGTAATATATTTTCCATAAAATTTTTCATAAACTGTTCCTATCAAGTTCCAGGGTCAAAGGATGGGACACAGGCAGCCCCTCATCTTGGCTGGTGTGAGAATTAGTTTCTCATCCGCCTCCCTCCCCACATATTGAGTTTCTGGGCAGTGGCCAGTGTTTGGCCATCTTTGTGCCCCAGCAGCAACTCAGGAGCTTCTAGTAAATGCACCTGGCATATAAAAATGCTTTGTGTGCCCTAAGATTTAATTTAATCATGTAAATTAAATTTAAATTATTTAAATTAAACCTTATTTAATCCTCAGATAAATCCTCTGAAATAACTATTACTATCCCTTTTTTGCAGGTGAGGAAACCGAGTCACTTGAAAGTTAGGGATCCTGTGAAGTGGAGAGCCTAAAGGTGGACCCACACATGTTCACTGACTCAACTCCACTCCCTCCTCTTTCTGCAAGTAGATGGACCACCACTTGATTACGGGAAATAGGCTCAGCGGTGAAGAATCTGCCTGCAGTGCAGGAGAGGTGAGCTCAATCCTTGGGTCAGTAGGATTCCCTGGAGAAGGAAGTGGTAACCCACTCGAGTATGCTTGCCTGGGAAGTCCCTTGGACAGAGGAGCCTGGTGGGTTAGAGTCCAAATGGTCAGAAACAACTTAGCGACTGAGCAACAATAAGACATGAGTTAAATATCAACATAAACGATTTCTCTCTAGGGTTCAGTGTGCTATTAACTTGCGTTCTTATACACATTGTGTCCCTGAAGGTCATGACATCCATCTCACAGAAGGTGAGCAATACTGACTGATTCATTCATTATTCAACAAGCAAGCAAGCATGTGCTGGTCTCTGCTGGGTGCTAAGCCCTGCAAGGTTATAATGATGGACCTGACATGGTCCACACCACATGGAAACAAAAGTCTAGAGCTGAACTCCATTTGATTGCAGGTATCTATTGAGCATCTACACTGCAGAGGAATCTGCACTAGGATTTGGAGGAAGGAAGATAAACAGCCATGGTCCTTCCTTCTGGAACTCATTAGAGTTGCATGTAGAACACCATTAAATCCAGACACTGTGAACTGTTTCCAGTGTGCTCCAAGTTAACCCAGGTCTATGACCAGGACACCAGGCTGTGCCACGGCTCCCACCCAAGCAGCTACTGCAATTCTGGCCTTCCACCTTCTCTTCTGGGCCCCTCAGGAGCAAAAATGTAGGCACTTCATCTATCCGTCCCCAGTAGAATAGTGATGACAATAATTTAGCCATCTTATTACTTTATTGAATTCATACCATGACCCTAGGAGGATCATTACTCTCGCATTTTTACAGATGAGGAGATGGAGGCCCAGAGAGGTTAAGTCATTTTCCGCAGGTCACACAGCTAGGAGGTGAGGGAGCCAATTTGAACCCGAGCCATCTGGGTATATTGATGCTGGGAAGCAAACACTCCATAATAAGGAGAGACGATAATACTCTGAATGACTGTAAACAATTATCCAAGGCACATGAGGCCCCATGTGGGCTTCAAAGTTGACTTCTTGGCCTTGTTTTACATTCGACTGTCTGCACAGGCGACACTGATTTTATGCACACAGGCCTAGTGCCAGTCGGGTGGTGGCAGCCAAAATGAAGAGAGAATTAAAGCCTTGATCTGGCAAATTCTGACCAAAAGATTGGCTACTGGGGTGGAGGGGAAGAATTTCCTCTACCCTGCTTCCTCCCCCAACCTCATCTTGGCTCAGCCTGAGACCAGGCCTTTGGGGCAAATGCGCAACTTCATTTAGAATTGATGGTTCATTGGTTTGCAACTGTGCCAGGCACTGCTTCATACGTTATATATATATTAATTTCCTGGTATTCTTTGGCAGCAGGCCATTTCATTAAGGAGACTTTGCCACACATTCAAATGATCCAATAAGGCATGTGTAAGGAAGGGGTCAGTCATTGTGCTGGCTGGTTACAATGCCGGTGCTTCACATCGAATCCTTGAAGCCAGAGCCAGAGGGAGCAGGACGGGTACTTCAATCTTCCTGCTTCTCAGGACAGTGAAAAGGAACGCAATAATGCACAATGTCGGGCCCCCGATGAGGGGAGCCAGACCCCTGTCCACCAAAGTGCTGACTGAATGAATGGACACGTGAAACTAAATGTAGTTCTGCCGGTGGTGTACAGACTGGCCGCCGACTATACCAAATGTGAGATTATGCGTGTCTGGACTTCGAAATAAGAGTCCAGCACAGGGTTCAGTGGCCTGGGTTCTGAGTCAGAAGATGGGATTTGGCTTCTCCTGGAGAACTTGGACAAATTCCTTCCTTAGTCCTTGAGAGCGTTAACTGCTCTCTAGTGTAAGGAGACAGTGACCACAGGCCCTAGGGCAAGTCCAAAGCCCATAACCCACTGCCCAGGACATAGTCAGCTCAGTACACATGAATGGCAACTATTTTCCTGTTTTTAATAAACTTTGTATTTTTTTTTAGAGCAGTTTTAGGTTCAGAGCAAATCTGAATAGAAAATACAGAGGTTTTCTGTACATATCCCGTGGAAAGAGGAGCCTGGCCAGCGGCAGTCCATGGGGGCACGGTTCAGCGACTGAGTACGCATGCACGTGGGTGTTAATACACCGTGAACCACGTTTGACATTAGTGTATGTTTGAGTTTGCCATGGTCTAGAGATAGAGTGGCTCAGACGGTAAAGAGTCTGCCTACAACGCGGGAGACCTGGGTTTGATCCCTGGGTCAGGCAGATCCCCTGGAGAAGGAAATGGCTACCCACTCCAGTACTCTTGCCTGGAAAATCCCATGGATGGAGGAGCCTGGTAGGCTACAGTCCACGGGGTCGCAAAGAGTCGGACGCGACTGAGCGAATTCACTTCACTTCTGTACACATACCTGCTGCCTCTCCACAAGCAGCGCCCTTCCCAACAGCGGACAATCCCGCACCGCAGGGGGACGTTCCAGGAACCTGCACTGACGCCTCATCGCCACTAACAGTCCGCGGTTCACCTTACGCGTCACTCTTGGTGTCTGGTTGAATAATGTATCCACAGTTACAATGTCATACAGAGTAGTTTCACTGCCCTAAAAATCCTCTGTGCTCTGTTTATTCCTCTTCCCCCAATCCCTGCCAACAACCACTAATCTTTTTACTGTTTTCATAGTTTTGCCTTTTCCAGAATGTCATAGTGTTGGAATCCTATAGTATGTAGCCTTTTCAGATTAGCTTCTTTCATTTTATTTTTTTAAAAATATTTAAGATCCTTGTGTCTTTTCATGGCTTGATAACTCATCTCTTTTTAGGACTGAATAATATTCCATTGTCTGACTGTACCACCGTTTATTTATCCGTTCACCTGCTGAAGGGCATCCTGGTCACTTTCAGGTTTGGGCAATTATGAAGAAAGCTGTGATAAACCATCATGTGTAGATTTTTGTCAGGACATAAGTTTTCAACTCATTTGAGTAAATATCAAGAAGTGCAATTGCTGGATTTTATAGTAAGAGCATCTTTACCCCTGTAAAAAAAAAAATCCCCAAATTGCCTTCCAAAGTGACTGTCCCATTTTTCATTCCCACCAGCAATGAATAAGAGTTCCTATTTCTCCATATTCTCATTAGCATTTGATGTTGTCAGCATCCTGGTGTTTGGTTATTCTAATAGGCATGTTGTGATATCTTATTGTTGTTTTAATTTGCACTCCCCTAATGACTTGTGGAAAATTCTGAAAGAGATGGGAATACAGACCACCTGACCTGCCTCTTGAGAAATCTGTATGCAGGTCAGGAAGCAGCAGTTAGAACTGAACATGGAAAAACAAACTGGTTCCAAATAAGAAAAGGAGTACATCAAGGCTGTATATTGTCACCCTGCTTATTTAACTTTTATGCAGAGTACATCATGAGAAACACTGGACTGGAAGAAACACAAGGTGGAATCAAGATTGCCGGGAGAAATATCAATAACCTCAGATATGCAGATGACACCACCCTTATGGCAGAAAGTGAAGAGGAACTACAAAACCTCTTGATGAAAGTGAAAGCAGAGAGTGAAAAAGTTGGCTTAAAGCTCAAAATTCAGAAAACGAATATCATGGCATCCGGTTCCATCACTTCATGGGAAATAGATGGCAAAACAGTGGAAACAGTGTCGGATTTTATTTTTTTGGGCTCCAAAATCACTGCAGATGGTGATTGCAGCCATGAAATTAAAGACGCTAACTCCTTGGAAGAAAAGTTATGACCAACCTAGATAGCATATTCAAAAGCAGAGACATTACTTTGCCAACAAAGGTCATCTAGTCAAGGCTATGGTTTTTCCTGTGGTCATGTATGGATGTGAGAGTTGGACTGTGAAGAAGGCTGAGTACCGAAGAAATGATGCTTTTGAACTGTGGTGTTGGAGAAGACTCTTGAGAGTCCCTTGGACTGCAAGGAGATCGGATCAGTCCATTCTAAAGGAGATTAGCCCCGGGATTTCTTTGGAAGGAATGATGCTAAAGCTGAAACTCCAGTACTTTGGCCACTTCATGCCAAGAGTTGACTCATTGGAAAAGACTCTGATGCTGGGAGGGATTGGGGGCAGGAGGAGAAGGGGACGACAGAGGATGAGATGGCTGGATGGCATCACTGACTCAATGGACATGAATCTGAGTGAACTCCGGGAGTTGGTGATGGACAGGGAGGCCTGGCGTGCTGCGATTCATGGGGTCGCACAGAGTTGGACACGACTGAGTGACTGAACTTGAATGACATGACATTGAGTCATTTTCTAATTTTTTATTACCCCATGGGGTTTTTGGAAGGATTAAATAAGTCAACAGAAAAGTGATTAGCACAGTGTCTAGTCCATAATAATAGTTCGATAGACTATAGGTTTAAAAAGGAGAAGTGTTATTACTGGTATATTGAGACACCTTGTTTTCTGGGGCTAAAGGACAGAGAGTCAATTTGGTGCCCTTGACTGATTCTCAGTCAGTTACTACTCTTGCTAAATACCCTTTACACACCCCAAACATAGCACTCACCCACTTACATCATGATTACCTATTTTCATAGCTGTCTCTCCCATTTCAGGGAAATTCCCTGAGGCCAGGGTTAGGTCTTCATCTGTTCATCCCCTGCCCCTAGGACAGGGCATGGTACCCAGTAGGTGTCAAGTCATATTTTTTAAACTAAATTGAGAATACTGACTCATATTGGACTTTGGTCCAGTGCACACACAGACTTTGATTTAGAAAATTTAGTCAACCTGGGGGGGGGTGGGGAAAAAGAAAATTTAGTCAGAGAACACGCACTGTGAGATGCGCAGAGCTGGTCCCTCTGCAACCTGCCACCTCCCCTCCCTCAGTAACATAAAATGAAAGAAACACAGAATGGAATGAAATAAAATAAAATCGTAAAGTAAACACTGCCCTCTTTCTTTCTCTAATGGGGACCTTGGCTTTTGAATGCAACAAAAATTCTCACAGAGAAGGCAGCCAATTGCCACTAAGGAAAAAGTTTATGAGACATTGCTGATTAGCCATATATTTGCTAGTGTTTTAAGGTCATTGATTAATTAAATTCTCTCTAGGCCCCTTGGAGGGAAGTGATTACAAATGCAGTTACCTCCATAGCCCAGATCAGGATCCTAAAGTTAACAGAATTAACAGAGAAAAGGGAAGTTTGTTCTGAAGCAAAACTTAGAAAAAGAGAGAACAAGCCCCCACCCTGTACCCGTCCCTTATGCCCTGTGCTCCCTGCAAATTACTCCCCAGTATGTTTTTCCATCATACATTCTGCTCCACATTTGATTTATTGTTCAGTTGACATCAAACCCAACAATAGTATAATTAGATGGTTGAGATGATGGTGCCTGGAGGGAGAGTAATTATTTGCTGAAAGATGAATTGCGATAAAGGAGCAGCAGCACAAGCATAGTTTTCTTGGGCAGAGAGCCTGCTGTTCCTAACTTGTTGACACCAAAATAGAAAGGGAGATTTTGCCTAATGATGGCATTTTTTTCCTTCAAAGATGCAGTTTACATTTTCTGGGTGGAGACCAGGTTTACCAGGGCCTGCCTGACTGCCTTCCCATACTGGGTCTACAGAGAAAGCTGGGAATGAAGCTCTTGGAACCCAGACTATCTCCTGGGACAGTACTCTGCCTACCCAGGGCAAGGCCACCCTTCCCAGTGGACATTGCACTTGCTGCTGGAATGAGCTGCAGTCTTGGGGCCAGGGAGGGGGATGGGGGTTCTGTAGGCAGGCTCAGCTCTGGACTTCAGGAAAGAGTTATGCACAATGAAGGTAATTAATATTTACAGGCATCTACTCTTACACTAACCCATTTGATCTTCATGGTGTCTTGGGAGGTAGAGATTCATATACCCATTTTACAGATGAGGAGACTGAGGCTCAGAGAAGTAAAGAAGCTCATCCAAGACAACACAATTAGTAGTTAGAAAGGCCAGGATTCTAACACAGGTCTGCCTCATGCTTTCTCCTCTAATACAATCTGCAATCTGCCTCCTCCAAATGGGAGAAGAGCCCCCAGAGAGTTCAGAGAGAGCCCATCAGAATGTTGATCACCTCCAGACCTCTTGGGGTCCCCTCTCCTGCTTCTTGGTTAGATCCTGCTTAAAAGACTGTTCGTTTTGTCAGTGTAACTCTGTCCTGGCAGGGAGGGGCACACAGCTCATGTTGACTTTATAATGTGCTCTGTCCTGGGTCATGGTGACCCCATTACTCCCCCGCTTTTGGGTGTGGTTCCTCCAAAGAGAAAAGCCAAGCTGTGGGTTGAGGTCTGTCAAAGAGTGGACTGAGTTTCTCCACAACTGCCAGCCCCCAGCTTTGGACCGGACAGACCATGGCCTGGTCTCTCATGAGATTCCCTCCCTGTTGCACTGCAACTGAAAGGGCCTAGGCAGCAGATATTTTCTCAGTGCAGGCTTTGTGCTAAGCATAGTCTCCCGGTTCCCTGCCTTTGTTATCTCACTGAATCTCCATGTATGCTCTTTGAGGTGGCGATCAGCAGTCCTATTTTACAGAGGGGGAAACTGAGGCTTAAAAAACTTAAGCAACTGGTTATACGTCATACACCAAAGAAAACCATGGATAGAACAAAAAAGAAAATCTATTAAATGGGAGAAAATATTTACAGATGATATGACTGATAAAGGATTAATATCCAACATATATAAGCACTCAAATAACTTGACATCAAAAAATCGAGCAATTGGATTAAAAAAGAGGCCAAAGAACTGAAAAGACATTTTTCCAAAGAGGAACTGCAGACGACTACACACGTGAAAAGATGCTCAACATCACTAACCACTAGGGGAAAGAAAATCAAAATCACAATGAGATATCCCTTCACACCTGTCATAATTTATTGTTGTTGTTCAGTCACTAAGTGAAAGTTGCTCAATCGTGTCCTACTCTTTGCGACCCTATGGACTATACCATGGGGTATATACAGTTCATGGCATTCTCCAGGCCAGAATACTGGAGTGGGTAGCCTTTTCCTTCTTCAGGGAATCTTCCCAACTCAGGTCTCCTACAGTGCAGGCAGATTCTTTATCAGCTGAGCCACAAGGGAAGCCCAAGAATACTGGATTGGGTAGCCTATTCCTTCTCCAGCGGATCTTCCCAACCCAGGAATTGAACTGGGGTTTCCTGCATTGCAGGCAGATTCTTTGCCAACTGAGCTGAGGGAAGCCCTGTTCAGTCAGTAAGTTGTGTCCAACTCTTTGCAACCCCGTGTACTCCAGGCTTTCCTGTTCTTCACTGTCTCCCAGAGTTTGCTCAAATTCATGTCCATTGAGTCAGTGATGCTATCTAACCATCTTACCCTCTGCCACCCCCTTCTCCTTTTGCCTTCAATCTTTCCCAGCAACAGGGTGTTTTCCAATGAGTCAACTCTTTGCATCAGGTGGTCAAAGTACTGGAGCTTCAGCATCAGTCCTTCCAATGAGTATTCAGCGTTGATGTCCGTTAGGATTGACTGGTTTGCATCCTAACCTGTCAAAATGGTTATTATCAAAAAAAAAAAAAATACAAATAGCAAATGTTGGCAAGGAAAAGGAGAAAGGGGAGCACTCACACACTGTTCGTGGGACTGTAAATTGGTATAGTCACTGTAGAAAACAGTATGGGGTTTTCTCAAAAAAACTAAAAGAAGAACTACCCTGTGACCCAGCAGTTCCACTCCTGGCCATGGATATTTGAAGAAAACGAAAACACTAATTTGAAAACATACATGCACCCCAGTGTTCATAGCAGTGTTCATACCTAACATTTCTGAGATATGGAAGAAACCTGTGTCCATCAACAGATGAATGGATAAAGGAGATGTGATATCTCTCTCTCTCTCTCTCTCACACACACACACACAATGGAATGCTACTTAGCCATTAAAAAAGACAAAATTTTACCATTTACAGCAATATGAATGTACTTGGAAGGCATTATGCTAAGTGAAATAACTCAGCAAGAGAAGACAAATACTGTGTGATATCATTTATATGTGGACTCTAAAAAATGCAACAAAATAGTGAATATGACAAAAAAGAAGTAGACTCACCGATATAGAAAACAAACTAGTGGTTACCAACGGCGAGAGGGTAGAGAGACGCTATACCTGTGAACTCAAACATACAGAAAAGTAAAGATCTCTTGGAACTCCACGCCATCAATGGTAAGACTGGAGAACCATGGCATGGAAAATGAGTGAGCCAAGGAAATTAGTGGTGGCTGGAATCAAGGATTTTTCCAGAAATACTTAAGATACCACTGGACTTCTGGCTCAGGTGTAAAGAATCCAACCTGCCAGTGCAGGAGACATGGCTTCAATCCCCGGGTTGGGAAGATTCCCTGGAAGAGGAAATGGCAACCCACTCCAGTATTCTTGCCTGGGAAATCCCATGGACAGAGAAGTCTGGTGGGCTACCGTCCATGGGGTCTCAAAGAGTCAGACACAACTCATTGACTAAACAACAAAAAGATGCCACTTCTAGTGGCCACTGGATGATGCTGCTGGTGTTGTCAGAATCTATCTGAATTGATCTGGTATCTTTGGGTCACTTCCTTAAAAGTCAAAGTCCTAGGCAGGGGCATCTGGCTTCAAAAGCTGGAAGCAGATAAAATATCCTTCAATAGGTAAATGTATAAACAAGCTATGGTACATCCATGCAATTGAATATCATTCAGTGATAAGAGGGAATTAGCTATTAAGTCATGCCAAGACATAGATGAATTCCAAATACATAGTGCGTTGTGAATGAAACTCGTCTAGAAAGACTATATATTGTATGATTCCATTCATCTAACATTCTAGAAAACACAAGCTATATAAACAATGAACAGATCAGTGATTCCCAGAGGTGCTAGAGCTTGGGGGAGAACTAGAAGATGAAGCACCAGCGATATTTTTAAGGTAGTGAAACTATTCTGTATAATACTTGAAGGATTAATACATGATACAATTTGCTTGTCAAAATCTATAGAACTTTATAACAGAAACAGTGAACCATAATGCATGCAAATTAAAAATGAAGAAAAAAATGTTTAGGAATTTGGGGATCCTAGGCTGGAATGCAGATGGTGACAAAATAATCTAACTGTATTATTATCATCTGAAATGACCTCACCGAAGTGGGTGAGAGAGAAAGGTCCTGACCTAAGTAACTGTGGAAATGAGTGGGGTCTGTTACACTAAGGACAAAAAGAGCTACACGTAAGTACTGTCTGCTAGTTAATAAAGTTGTCCTATGTGGGCACAGGTTAAGGATTCTGAAACCACTGTATTTGTAAACTTAAATTTGATGGTTAAGTAAATGGATTTGGGGTGATACTAGCCATGTTTTTCATTTTTAGAAGCTAGGGGGAAAGTCTAGAATAATACATGGAATAAAGGATTAGAGCTGGAAAGATGGGTCAGAACTTATGTTTAGCTTAATATAGATACAGATGGCTATACCATTAGGTAGAAATATGTAGAGATGTAAATATGCGTCGGTCAGTGTGTGTGTGTGTGTGTGTGTTAGTCTCTCAGTTGTGTCCAACTCTTTGTGACCCCCATGGACTGTACCTCACAGGCTCCTCTGTCCATGGGATTCTTCAGGCAAGAATACTGGAGTGGGTTGCCATTCCCTTCTCTAGGGGATCTTCCAACCCAGGGATCAAACCTGGCCTCCTGCATTACAGGAGGATTCTTGACCATCTGAACCACCTGGGAAGCCATGGGTTAGTATTCACACGTATCTTTCCTTTCTGGTCATCTGGCTTCCCAGGGGGCGCTAGTGGTGAAGAACCTGCCCGCCAGTGCAGGAGATATGAGAGCCATGGGTTCTATCCCTGGATCAGGAAGATCCCCTGGAGGAGGGCATGGCAATATGCTCCAGTATTCTTGCCTGGAGAATCCCACGGACAGAAAAGCCTGGCAGGCTACAGTCCACAGGGTTGCACACGACTGAAGCGACTTAGCACAGAGTACTCTGTCATCTGAGAAGACCTGGAAGAAATGAGCCCTCAGTAGCCATGAGCACAGTTAACATCCAGATTTTGGTTTCTAACACTATTCTAAAACCATTAGAGAGAATGAGAGCTCTTTGGAGAAATGACTGATTTGGGCCTGGGGCAGGACATATACAAGACATAGACAGGATGTGTGTATGTGTTCTAAGCCACTTCAGTTGTGTCTGACTCCTTGCAACACCATGGACTGCAGCCTTCCAGGCTCCTCTATCCTTGGGATTCTCCAAGCAAGAATACTGGAGTGGGTTGCCAAGCCCTCCTCCAGGGGATCTTCCCAACCTAGGGATCGAACTCACATCTCTTATGTCTCCTGCACTGGCAGGTGAGTTCTTTACCGACTAGCACCACCTAGGAAGCCTGGAAATTTTTGCAGTATCAAAAATTAAGAAATTGTAGGGGGAGAAAAAATGATGATCTGTTAAAGGAAAGAGCTTCCAATAGCCAAAGTTGAAATAATTCAAGGGATAAAATAAAACAGTGTAGTTTTATAATCCAAACTATAATGAATTAATACTGCCATAAATAAAGCATCAAATAATAAAAATCATGAGGAGAGGAGACACACCCATAAAAAAGATTCCAAATAATTTACATAGCTACACCACCCTCTCAGAGGTGGGACATGACTCCACACCCTTCATGGGTAAAATGTGTATAGTGATTACCTTCCAACGAGGATGGTACAGCAACAGGGGAAAAGCCTGGAGATACACCCTCCTCTCCCTAATGGAGGAACCTGACAATCACTGCCTCAGGGAGATGATCAAGGGCAACATCAGCAATGATAAGTCATGTTGATAGTATGTACCTTTGGTAGGATGTGTTGAGAATGGTGCTTTCACCTCTGTGGTCTTTCCTCCCTAAAGCCCATAATTCCAGTGTAACTGTGAGAAGAAGTGTCCAATAAATCTCAACTGAAAGACATTCTACAAAATGCCCACCCAGTGTTCCTCAAACTATCAGGATTACATACATAACAAAAGCCGGAGAGACTGTCAACACGAAGAGGAGCCTAAGGAGACACAACGACCAAATCTAACTTTGGGTCCCAGATGAGATCCCGGCAGAGAAAAAGGGCATTAGGTAAACACTAAGAAAATCTGAATAAAGTGTTGGCTTTGGTTAATAATCGTGTGGTTAACATTGGTTCTTTAGCAGTGATCAATGCACAGATTAAGAAATACTCTAAACAATACATTAGGATTTCTGAATTTATCTTAACTGCAAAAGTTAATCAAGGAAAGGAAATAAGGGATATGAAACTGGGTATGGAGCGTAAGAGAACATGCTATTGCCTTTGCAACAGTTCTGTTGATCTAAATGTACTCTAAAAAGCTTCTTTCATTAAAAAAGTTTTTAAAAATAATACAGGCAGTGGCAACTTCAGACTCAGGAAGGCTGCCAAGGAATCAGTGTCTAAAATAGATATGTTATCCCCATAATGTCAAGGCAGAGACTTGAACCCTAGTATTCAGATGAGAAAGCCAAGGTCTGAGAGAGCAGATTACACCTGGCAAGGGGCAGGGATGGGATGGAAACTCAGCCGCAGAAGCCACTGATTCTACATTCTTTCTCTTTCTCCCTGGCAGGGCACACCAGCCTGGCTGGCTACCAGATTAGTACAGGCAGGACTCCTCTCTCTCTCTTTCTCTCTCTCTCTCTCTCTCTCTCTCACACACACACACACACACACACACACACACACGCACATGCTCCCTAACCTTCCTCAGTCCCAGTCCAGCCAGCCTTGCAAATCACTTTCAAGCTGCCTCCAACCTCAGGATTAGAACTGGCTCTCCTTCCTTTTCCAGTCCACCTCTTCCTTGCCAATTCTCAGGCTGGGTCACCATTTCCCAGGCAGCTCCCAGACTCCTGTGTATGCTGCAAAGTCACCCTGGAGCCTCTGTTTACCCCTTGCTGTCCTAAGTCAACTGTGAACCTTCGCTGGGGGATGAGGTAGTAGGAAGGAGGAGGGTAGAGAAGGGCCTTGGGCTGGTATTATAAGGCAGTGTTCATGGGTAAAGGTGCTTAAAGCTGGTGGTAGTGGTTGAAGAGGGCTTCCCTGGTGATTCAGATGGTAAAGAATCTGCCTGCAAGGCAGATGACCTGGGTTCGATTCCTGGAATGGAAAGATCCCCTGGAGGAGTGCATGGTAACCCACTCCAGTATTCTTGCTGACACGACTGAGCAACTAAGCACAGCACAGTGGTTAAGAAAACCTTCTACTTAGTGCAATACACAGAGTGATTAGCACAGCCACTGGCAAGAGGTATGTGTCGCAATTTTAGATTCAAAAACTTTCTATATCGTATATGATCAATGATAGGAACCTACACTCTGATGCTTCCCCATCTGCTTCCTTAAATGGGCTTGCTTGATAGCTTAGACAGTAAAGAATCTGCCGGCAATGCAAGAGAGCTGGGTTCAACCCCTGGGTCAGGTCGGCCCCCTGGAGAAGGAAATAGCAACCCACTCCAGTATTTGTGCCTCAAGAATCCATTGGACAGAGAAGCCTGGCGGGCTATATAGCTCATGGGGTTGCAAAGAGTCGGAAACAATAGAGTGACTAATGCTTTCACTTTCATTTTTCATCTGCCTCCATAAGCTAGCTCAGTTCAGTTCAGTCACTCAGTTGTGTCTGACTCTTTGCAATCCCATGGATCACAGCACACCAGGCCTCCCTGTCCATCACCAACTCCCAGAGTTTACTCAAACTTATGTCCATTGAGTCGGTGATGCCATCCAGCCATCTCATCCTCTGTTGACCCCTTCTCCCACCTTCAATCTTTCCCAGCATCAGGGTCTTTTCAAATGAGTCAGTTCTTCACATCAGGTGGCCAGAGTATTGGAGTTTCAGCTTCAGCATCAGTCCTTCCAATGAATATTCAGGACTGATTTCCTTTAGGATGGACTGGTTGGATCTCCTTGCAGTCCAAGGGACTCTCAAGAATCTTCTCCAACAGTTCAAAAGCATCAGTTATTCGGTGCTGAGATTTCTTTATAGTCCAACTCTCATATCCATACATGACTACTGGAAAAACCATAGCTTTGGCTAGACAGACGATTGTTGGCAGAGTAATGTCTCTGCTTTTTAATATGCTGTCTAGGTTGGTCATAACTTTTCTTCCAAGGAGCAAGTTTCTTTTAATTTCATAGCTGCAGTCACCATTTGCAGTGATTTTGGATCCCCCCCAAAATAAAGTTTCTCACTGTTTCCACTGTTTCCCATCTATTTCCCATGAAGTGATGGGACCAGATGCCATGATCTTCGTTTTTTGAATGTTGAGCTTTAAGCCAACTTTTTCACTCTCCTCTTTCACTTTCATCAAGAGGCTCTTCAGTTCTTCTTCGCTTCTTCTTTGCTTTCACCGCCAGAAGGGTGGTGTTATCTGCATATCTGAAGTTATTGACATTTCTCCTGGCAATCTTGATTCCAGCTTGTGCTTTATCCAGTCCAACGTTTCTCATGATGTACTCTGCATACAAATTAAATAAGTTGGGTGACAATATACAGCCTTGACATACTCTTTTCCTGATTTGGAAGCAGTCTGTTTTTCCATGTCCAGTTCTAACTGTTGCTTCTTGACCTGCATACAGATTTCTCAGGAGGTAGGTCATATGGTCTGGAATTCCCATCTTTTTGAGAATTTTCCACAGTTTGTTGTGATCCACACAGTCAAAGGCTTTGGTGTAGTCAATAAAGCAGAAGTAGATGTTTTTCTGGAACACTCTTGCTTTTTCAATGATCCATAAGGTAAGCCCACTTATCTACAAGCTGTTTGAGATCCTTCATTGATCTAGTCCATGAATAGTTACCAAATGCCTTCCATGTGTCTGGACCCTGTTGGGGTCACCCTGTAGTCTCAGGAGCTCAGGGGTGCCAGGGGCCAGCAAGCTGTGTCCCTATCATGCCTGAATGGGTGGACAGTGAGTCCTGGGATTTAGAGGCTATTGAGTGAGTATACCCCAGGATGCAGGGGGACATGCCCCAGAAGCTGCTTTCCATGTCACTTTGGGCTGCAGTTCCAAAGTCCCAAGTTGTTGAATGCTATCCCTCAGTTATAGAGCAGCATCAGTATTACAAAGGGGGTGACCACCAAGACTCAAACAATCCCACAGCATCCGGAGGTTGGCCTAAACGTGAGTTTGGTGGCAAGGCCATCTCATTGCAAATGCCTTTCCAGAACTTTCCAGTTTGGCAAATGACCTTTCCCATCTTCCTCCTCCATTTCTTTCTTTTTTTTTTAATAATTATTTATTTGTTATTTATTTTTGGAACTAGGTCTTTGTTGCTTTGCCTGGGCTCTCTCTAGTTGTGGCAAGCGAGGGCTACTCTCCATTGCAGTGCACGAGCTCTCACGGCGGTGGCTTCTCCTGTTGCAGAGCACAGGCTCTGGAGCGCGTGGACTTCAGTAGCTGTGGCCCACAGGGTCAGTAGTTGAGGCTCCCAGGTCTTAGAGCTCCGGTTCAGTAACTGTGGTTCACGAGCTTAGTTGCTCCGAGGCACATGGCATCTTTCTGAACCAAGGATCGAACCCGTGTCCCCTGCACTGGCAGGTGGGTTCTTATCCATTGTGCCCCCAGAGAAGTCCATCTTCCTTCTCCATTTCTAATCCTATAGAATGTCACAGTCAAAAACAGGTATGGGGTCTCTGTGACAGGGTGTGTTAAATCTGAGTCTTAAACGGATGACCGCCACCATTGATGGAGCATTGATCATGCACCAGGCACTGTCTGGTGTGCTTTTTCCTGTGCTATTTTGTTTCACTTCATCCTCAAAAGAAGGTGATGTCAGGCTAGAAATAGCAGGCGAGTGACACATACCTTTGATTTATGATTAAGGTCGGAAGCCTAAATGGTAGGATCCTGACACAGTCAGCCTATTTCTGCCTTGATGTAGAGAAAGAGGAAGCCAAGGGGAACCTGGGGATGATCAGGCGGGTGTAAGGATGCCTGAGGGTCATTCTCAGCAGAAGAGTGAAAGGAGAGGACCCCTGAGGGTCCCATACATATGGAAAACAGCTGGTGCCACTAACTGATGCACCTGTAAGTCTATTCAACAAATGACAATTTAGGATGGCAGCGTTTGATTGACATTATCCTTTTACATGGAAACAAAACCCAAGGCTGCCCCATCCTTCAATCAGTAGGACACATATTTAAGATTCTTTTTCCTGAAGCAGCTATGTGGTGGGCAGTCAGGAGACTTTACTTCTGTTGTATCAAGATGGCATGGTTGCCACAATGAGGTTCCATCTCACACTGGTCAGAATGACTATCATCAAAGGGTCTACAAATAGTAAATACTGGAGAAAGTGTGGAGAAAAGGGAACCCCCTACACTGTTGGTGGGAATGTAAATTGGTGCAGCCACTATGGAGAACAGTATGGAGGTTTCTTAAAGAAAAAAAAATACTAAAAATAGAGTTATTGTATGATCCAACAATCCCACTCCTGGGTATGTATATATCTGGAAGAATGAAAACTCTAATTGGAAAAGATACACATACCCCAAGATTCACAGCATAGCATTCAGACATGAAGAAAGCACAAGTGCCCATTAACAGATGTTTGACTTAAGAGGATATTGTATATACATGCAACAGAATATTATTCAGCCATAAAAAGAACGAAATACTTCCGTGTGCAGCAGCATGGATGGGCCTAGAGAATCTTATGCTTAGTGAAGTCAGAGAAAGACAAATACTACATCATAGGAGAAGGCAATGGCACCCCACTCCAGTAGTCTTACCTGGAAAATCCCATGGATGGAGGAGCCTGGCAGGCTGCAGTCCATGAGGTCGCTAAGAGTTGGACACGACTTCACTTTCACTTTTCACTTTCACGCATTGGAGAAGGAAACAGCAACCCACTCCAGTGTTCTTGCCTGGAGAATCCCAGGGACCGGGGAGCCTGGTGGGCTGCCATCTATGGGGTCTCACAGAGTCGGACATGACTGAAGCGACTTAGCAGCAGCAGCAGCAGCAGCACTTACATGTAGAATCACAAATGATACAAACGAACCTCTGTACAAAACAGAAGCAGACTCGCAGACACAGAAACCAAATTTATGGTTAACAACATGAGAAGGAAGGGGTGGAGGAACAAACTAGGAGTTGGCATTAATAGATACAAACTACTACACATAAAATATAGAAGCAGCAAAGATTTACTATATAGCACAAGGAATTACACTCAATATCTTGTAATAACTATAATGGAAAAGAATCTGAGAAAAATAACTGAATTACTTTGCCTAACACCGGAAAGTCACGAATATTGTAAATCAACTACAATTTTGAAAAACAAGAAAGAAAAGATGGCAGGGCTGTGACTATGTTTAACAGAGAGCTTTGTGCTCACCCAGGGTCACACACCTCTTACAGATATGTTCCTCTTGCTCTTCCCGCAGGATTTAAGGGGTTAGTGTAACTGAGTTCAGTGTTGCCACTCCCTCAGAGCCGCCTTGCCCCCGAGCATCTCTGTAGCCTCCCAGCTACTTTTCTTTCTCCTGCCCATTCTCCCCGCAGCAGCCACAGAATCCTCCTAAACTGTACATCAAATCATAGCCCTCCAGGAAACTTCAAGGATCTAACTCTCCCCCTACCTCCACCCCAGACACAATGGCCTCCTTGCTGACACTCAAACCCTGCCAAGCTTCTCCCCACTCACTCAAGAACTGTGCGCATGCCGTTGCTTCTGTCTGAAATTTTCTTCCCAAGTCAGGCACCCTTCGATTTTCCCAAGTCTCATAGTATCTTTCCGGTGTGAACTGTCCCAGATCAAATAGCACCCCAGCAAAATAAATAAAAAGGACAAACGTAGCACCCCAGCACCCCACCCCAGATCTTCCCCTTTCTCTTGTGGGCTTTATTGTAACCTTATCACCGTACAACATATTATAGATTAACTTGTTCCTCAGATTTGTGTCTCCTTCCACGCCCTGAAGGGAGCGCTTCCCAGGTGGCACTAGTGGTAAGGAACCTGCCTGCCAATGCAGGAGACAGAGGAGACACAGGTTCAATCCCTGGGTCAGGAAGGTCCCCTGGAGGAGAGCATAGCAACCCACTCTAGTACTCTTTCCTGGAGAACCTAATGGGCAGGGGAGTCTGGTGGGCTACAGTCCATAGGATCGCAGAGTCGGACATGACTGAACACCCACATGTGCCACCCCCTGGAATGAAAGCTCCGGGGGCTAGGACTTTGCTTTGATCAGTGGTGCACCCTTAGTGCCAAGAGCTTGACATGTGGAGCTCAGTAAACCTTTGATCTGCAAATGAATGAACTAATTAGATGACTTACAGGCACACAGACCCAGGATCCACAACCAAATACTCTAGATGGAGGTGCCAAAGATAGTTATGTAATATGAGGACAGTTTTACACGCATTTTCTCAAATCCCACCATACTGATTCTCATTTTTCTTTCACTGCTGCAGAAACAGAAGCTCAGAGAGCCCAAGTCATCTGCTGCAGCTCACACAGCTGAGAAGCAATAGACCCAGGATTCTAACCCAGGTATATCTGAGCCCCTAGCCTTGCCAGGTACCACTACCATTCATACTGGTCAGAGCTGCTGAAGACTTGACCCTTAATGGGCGGTGGACCAGGCACAGCAAGGCTGGGTCAGATAGCAAGCATCCTCTCTTCTGGAACCCTCTCTCCAGACTTTCCATGGCCAGCTCCCACTCAGCTTTCAGATCTGTTTACTGTGTTCCCTGGGTTATTTAAGAACATTTGATTCTGCTTTATTGAGAAAAAGAGAAACAAAGAAATAAGGTGGCTGGGTGAAACTAAGATTAGTAAGCTTCTTGGGAGCTACACTGGACACAGATGAAGTGAGTCAAGCATCTGTGTCTGAACTTGGGTGGGATGGAGTGAAGGGGCCAAGAAGCATCAGATAGTAAATACCCATGGGCTCTCAATGTTCACAAGGTCTTAGATTGTCCACCATCAGTGACACCCACTGTGACAAAATGTGTCCTGTGTCCAAGACCCTCGGACAGAAGCCACGATGCCCAGAAGTCCTCATGCTAAAGCATGGCCTGGGCTAGGGGACTGGCCCTGCCGCTCTCTAGCAGAGCACATGTGTGCTGGCTCCGGGCATCTTCCCCCTGCGGACCCCCTTGCTCACCCTCAGTTCTGGCCTTTATAACCTCACCGTCAGCCAGGTAGGCTGACAAGGCAGAGAGACAAAACGCAGAAGCATCTGGTAGCCCAGAATTCAGATGTTACACTCTGGCAGTACACTGCTTCCTGTCCTAGATTCATTAGCCAACCCCAGCTCTTTCCTCTTTATTAAATGGATTTAACAAACCATGTGCTTCACATATCTTCATTTGGTCTGTTAGTCTTTCTATGTGGTGGTCTCTGGGAGAACCTGCCTGGCAACATACGTAGCGGTTACCATTTCCCCAGGTTACCATTTCATCCAGGGGGTTCCCCCAATGATGACATTGATCTCAGCTCAGATGTCACTTCCTTCCATCCCAGGAGGAGGAGAGGGGAGCCCAGAGGGAGGTGTGGCTAATGCCAGCGTCATCTGTTTTCTTTCCCAGTGTGACTAGGGCACAGGAGGAAGCCGTTTCCTCCCAGGCAGGGTACGTGGAGCCACAGAGTTGGGATTCATGGCAAATTAGGCTGCTGATTTGTACGTTAAACAAGGTTAATTCCATCCATTAGGAAAAGATGTTTTCAAAGTGCCTGGCACTAGATCGAGGAGCAATTAGTATCTTTGTATTAGTGGATGTGGGCGTGGGGCCAGGACGCGTTAGGGGAGGAGGATGAAATTCATACACCCTTTATGATATCATCAAAAGTAAATGAATTATGAAAACAAAAGAGCCAATCTGAGGCTGCCAGGACTAATTACTGAGTAGACAGGTCACAACAAAGGAGGGAAGACCGATCTCCGCAGCTCGAGGGTGCTGACCAGCTTGGACCACAGGTGTCTCTAGACAAGACTGTGGCTTCATAGATCCACCTCCAGATTCCGGGGAGAGGCTCTGATTTTGCCTCAAATACAGAGGTTGGATCATGAGGGATGATTTCATGTGTTGTTGTTTGGGGTTTGGGCTTTTAAAGTTCTTTCTGATCTAAGCCTTCACAGGGCTGGACAAGTCCGTGGGCTTGACACAGAGGGTACTGAGGGCCTGTGGGGAGCAGTGACTGCCACAGCCCAGAGCTACTGCTTTGTATGCAAATGTGGTGATGATGATACACCCCAGCGGCAGAGAACCTCTGCTCTTTGTCATGCACTGGTGAGTGTGGTCTCACTCGGTCCACAGAGGCAGCCTGGAGACACGTGGAGGCAGTGGGCTCACCCTCATTGGAAGAAGTGCTTTTGCGTGCTGCTGGCAAGTGACATTCAAGAATATAGGCTTACTCAGGGGAAGGTATTCCTGCTTCAATTTTTCCTCCAGTTCTTAGAATTAGATCAAGAGAAAGAGTTCAGTGCGGTGCTAGCCTGGGGGCTTCCATGATGGCCCAGTGATAAAGAATCTGCCTCTCAATGCAGGAGACAGGAGTTCAGTCCCTGGGTCAGAAAGGGAATGGCTGCCCACTGCAGTATTCTTGCCTGGAGAATGCCATGGAAAGAGGAGCCTGGCGGGCTATAGTCCATGGGGTTGCAAAAGAGTCAGATACAACTTAGCGATTAAGCAACATCAAAGTCTGTCTTTAATTCCTCTCCTAGCAATTGCCAATACTCTTTTTTAATAGAAGTCTGGCAGGCAGCAATAGAAAACTAGAATTTGCTAAGAAATTTTCTGTGTTTGATGGTGTGATCACGCGCCTAGAGCCAGACATCCTGGAATGTGAAGTCAAGTGGGCCTTAGAAAGCATCACTACGAACAAAGCTAGTGGAGGTGATGGAATTCCAGCTGAGCTATTTCAAATCCTGAAAGATGATGCTGTGAAAGTGCTGCACTCAATATGCCAGCAAATTTGGAAAACTCAGCAGTGGCCACAGGATTGGAAAAGGTCAGTTTCATTGCAATCCCAAAGAAAGACAACGCCAAAGAATGCTCAAACTACCGCACAATTGCACTCATCTCACACACTAGTAAAGTAATGCTCAAAATTCTCCAAGCCAGGCTTCAGCAATACGTGAACTGTGAAATCCCTGATGTTCAAGCTGGTTTTAGAAAAGGCTGAGGAACCAGAGATCAAATTGCCAACATCTGCTGGATCATGGAAAAAGCAAGAGAGTTCCAGAAAAAACATCTATTTCTGCTTTTTTGATTATGCCAAAGCCTTTGACTGTGTGGATCACAAGAAAATTCTGAAAGAGATGGGAATACTAGACCACCTGACCTGCCTCTTGAGAAATCTGTATGCAGGTCAGGAAGCAAGAGTTACAACTGGACATGGAACAACAGACTGGTTCCAAATAGGAAAAGGAGTACGTCAAGGCTGTATATTGTCACCCTGCTTATTTAACTTATATGCAGAGTACATCATGAGAAATGCTGGGCTGGAGGAAGCACAAGCTGGAATCGAGATTGCCAGGAGAAATATCAATAACTTCAGATATGCAGATGACACCACCACCACCCTTCTGGCAGAAAGTGAAGAGGAACTAAAAAGCTTCCTGATGAAAGTGAAAGAGGAGAGTGAAAAAGTTGTCTTAAAGCTCAACATTCAGAAAACGAAGATCATGGCATCTGGTCCCATCATTTCATGGGAAATAGATGGGGAAACAGTGGAAACAGTGTCAGACTTTATTTTGGGGAGCTCCAAAATCACTGCAGATGGTGATTGCAGCCATGAAATTAAAAGATGCTTACTCTTTGGAAGGAAAGTTATGACCAACCTAGACAGCATATTACAAAGCAGAGACATTATTTGCCAACAAAGTTCCGTCTAGTCAAGGCTATGGTTTTTCTAGTGGTCATGTGTGGATGTGAGAGTTGGACTGTGAAGAAAGGTGAGCACCGAAGAATTGATGCTTTTGAACTGTGGTGTCGGAGAAGACTCTTGAGAGTCCCTTGAACTGCAAGGAGATCCAATCAGTCCATCCTAAAGGAGATCAGTCCTGGGTGTTCTTTGGAAGGACTGATGCTGAAGTTGAAACACCAATACTTTGGCTACCTGATGCGAAGAGTTGACTCATTGGAAAAGACCCCGATGCTGGGAGGGATTGGGGGCAGGAGGAGAAGGGGACGACAGAGGATGAGATGGCTGGATGGCATCACTGATGCTATGGACATGAGTTTGGGTAAACTCCGGGAGTTGGTGATGGACAGGGAGGCCTGGCATGCTGCGATTCATGGGGTTGCAAAGAGTCAGACACGACTGAGCAACTGAACTGAACTGAAATGACCTTCTGTGTTTTAGTGTATCTATTTGTACAGTTGCCTTCTGTTAATGTCAAAAGATTAGGATTTCCATGTATGATAATGATACAAAGTTGTAAAAATAGCAAAGCGATTTTTTAAATGATCTAGTATATAATTTGATAAAAGCTCATACAGCATAATGAAATTGGTACTTGAATAACCAATGTCTGGAAAACACCAGTGTAAGGGAAGGAACACTGCCTGGAGGGATTAGGTGAACAGATTCATAGGCCCTGTTCCATTGCTGTGTGACCTGGGAGAAGTCTCATAACCTTTCTGAGCCGCAGTTTCCAACTGGACAATCCAATACAATGCCAGCTGGACAAGATGCTCTCTCAGAGACCAACAGGCCATGTTACAATCCTTTCTACCCCCACAGTGGGAGGAGGGAACGGGTGCTCAGAAAAGGCAGGGGGCCCTCGGGGCGGCCAGAATGCCTGCACCTTGCCTGACACATAGTAGGAGGGGCACAGACTGTGCCCGTCTTCCTTGTCTCTCTCCCTCCCCTACCTCAATCTCGCCAGTCACAGCAGAAATAACCCCAGCTATATCTCCAGCTGTCAGAAGATCTACAAACACCAACAAGTGGAAAAGTAAGGACAAAGTCAGCGAAACAGCTATTTTGAAAATTTCTGGTTCCCAGGTATAGCTGTTTGTTTAGAAAGCAGGAGAGGTGTGTCACCCACAGAAAACTTCTGGTAAATGTTATCACCGGTTTTCCAAAAGCATTTGGTAACAGTAACTGGTTGTTTTTAAAATAATTGGCCATGTTGCAGGCCAGGGAAAAAGAAGTCAGAAGAAATATACAGAAAAAAAAGGAAAACATTGGTCAAGAAAAACCACAGAAATTGGGATGATCATAAATGTGTATGACATTTTGTAATTTAACAGAAAAAAAAAACCATATATATATACACATACATATAGTTTATATTTTAAGTCAATATCAAATATTAATACAGGGGGAGGGAAAGGAGACCATACAGTGTCTTTAATAGGGATTATAAACTCACATGTTTATAAGATCCAGAGAGAAATGTACTAATGAAGCACAAATCAGTTAAGAGACCGATAGGAAGGAGGACGACTGAGGGGTACTGGCAGACCCCAGACAACTGCGAGAGCCGGCAGGTGTGCCCAGAGACGTCAGAGGGCCCAGTCATTAGAAAGCCCAAGTCCAAAATTTAACATAGGGCCCTTTTCTTATTGGTGGCTCATCTCTTTTTTTAAATTAATTTTATTGGAGTGTAGCTACTTTACAACATGGTGTATCTACTATACCACAAACTGAACCCGTTATATGAATACATATGTGTGCGTGTTAGTTGCTCAGTCGTGTCCGACTCTCAGCGACCCCATGGGCTGTAGCCACCCCCAGGCTCCCCTGTCCGTGGAATTCTCCAGGCAAGAAAGCTGGAGTGGGTTGCCATTCCCTTCTCCAACGTATACACATACTCCCTCCTTTTTTTTGCTCATTTCTTAAAGATCCTGTGTAAGTTAAACAAACTGAACACAGAGCGACCAGATTGAAGGGTCTGCTCTTAAACACCTGGAAAATCCACCCAGAGGCTCCACATCCTTTGCCCCCGGGAAAGTGAAGAAATGGCTCCATCTCTCCACGGACGTCTCTCCTCTGGCTGGTGGTGGAGTAGAGGTGAAGGAATCTCGGCGCTCATTTCAGATACTCTCTCCTTTAGGCGCTCACAGTTCCAGGTTTGACAGGCTCGAAAGTAGGTGCTTTTATCCTGAAATTCAGAGCAGAGTTAGCCTGCTCTCTCTCTGTTCTCCCAGGCGGTGAGCGCCCTGATGGCTGGGCCCTGGGGGCTCACCCCTGTTTCCTGGTATCTACACTGTGTAGGTGGCTATGCAGTGAAGTTCTGCTGAATGCATGAGGAAATGAAGAGAGGGAATACATGAGTTGCTGAAGGGGGACTTAAGTGAGCTTAGATTGATGCAGTGGATGAAAGGCAAGAAGTCACAGAGTCGTGGCCTTGTGTCTTTACTATTAGGCATGCTTGATGTTTCCCTGTGAATACTTCAGACAAGCATTTTCCTAAAAGTAGTCTGTGAACTTACCTAGAAAAAAGGGACTCATGCTCAAAGACATTTTGAAAACCTTCAGTTTAGCTCCAGTACATGTGCTTTGTAAATTACAAGATTTCTCAGAGCCTTTAAATGCTAATGATTCCCCAAACTCAGTGTACTCTTAACAAGAGTAACTTGCTCCGATAACTGTTCAGGGTAAACCGTTTCAGAACTGCTCTTCTAGGAAATGAGAAATACGAGATCCAACAGAACGTACCCGTGCTCTTCTCAGATATCTAAATCAACAGCTGGCTCTCGCTTGGCAAAGACGCGGCCTCGAGCGTGCCTGGAATACCCTGCTAGGCCAAAGCAAGACATCAGTGCCTGACCTGTTCGTATCCACTGATACGAACCTGATACGTATCCAGGGTTCTCCCCCCGCACCATCTCACTGAACCTCACAAAAGACAGGCACCTGTTCTGACTTCCATTTCACACGCGAGAAGACTGAGGCTCAGGGCAGTTAAGAGGTGGCCATTATTTGTTTATTGTGGTGAAATGCATAGCACATTTTTTCAAAAACAAATAACTATTTATTGAAGTATGCTGCTGCTGTTGCTGCTAAGTCTCTTCAGTCATGTCCGATTCTGTGCGACCCCATAGACAGCAGCCCACCAGGCTCTCCCATCCCTGGGATTCTCCAGACAAGAACACTGGAGTGGGTTGCCATTTCCTTCTCCAATGCGTGAAAGTGAAGTCACTCAGTTGTGTCCGACTCTTCGCAACCCCATGGACTGCAGCGTACCAGGCTCCTCTATCCATGGGATTTTCCAGGCAAGAGTACTGGAAAATCCCATGGATATGGGGTTGCGAAGAGTCGGACACAACTGAGCGACTTCACTTTCACTTTTCACTTTCATGCATATTGAAGTATAGCTGACTTACAATGTTATGTTAGTTTCATATACAACAAAAATGATTCTGTTTACACATATGAGTGTGTGCTAAGTCACTTCAGTTGTGTCTGACTCTTTATGACCTTATGGACTGTAACCTGCCAGGCTTCTCTGTCTGTGGGATTTTCCAGGCAAGGATACTGGAGTGGGTTGCCATGCCCTCCTCCAAGGGATCTTCCTGATGCAGGGATTGAACCTGTGTCTCCTACATTGGCAGGTGGGTTACAACTGGTGCCACTATATATTCAGTTATACAGTGTGTGTGTGTGTGTGTGTGTGTGTGTGTGTATGTATATATTAGCCACTCTAAGTGTATGATTCAGTGGCATTAAGTGCATTCACAATGTTGTACAGTCTTCTCCCCTCTCCATTTCAAAAACTTCATTATCCCAAATGATCCCTTGGACTGCAAGGAGATCAAACCAGTCAATCCTGAATGGAATCAACCCTGAATATTCATTGGAAGGTCTGTTGTTGAAACTCCAATACTTTGAAAGTGAAAAGTGAAAGCGAAAGTCACTCAGTCATGTCCAACTGTTTGCTACCCCATGGACTATACAATCCATGGAATTCTCCAGGTCAGAATACTGGAGTAGGTAGCCTTTCCCTTCTCCAGGGGATTTTCCCAACCAAGGGAAGACCTGGTGTCCCAACCCAGATCTCCCACATTGCAGGCAGATTCTTTACCAGCTGAGCTATCAGGGAAGCCCCCAAAGGTCAGCCTGCTGCATTGCCCATGAATCAAACCCAGGTCAATGCTTAGAAGGCAATATTTTGGCCAAAGGCCAATACTTTGGCCACCTGATTTGAAGAGCCAACTCATTGGAAAAGACTCTGATGCTGAGAAAGACTGAGAGGAGTTCAGTTCAGTTCAGTCACTCAGTCGTGTCCAACTCTTTGTGACCCCATGAATCGCAGCACGCCAGGCCTCCCTGTCCATCACCAACTCCCGGAGTTCACTCAGACTCATGTCCATCGAGTCAGTGATGCCATCCAGCCATCTCATCCTCTGTTGTCCCCTTCTCCTCCTGCCCCCAGTCCCTCCCAGCATCAGAGTCTTCTCCAATGAGTCAACTCTTCGCATGAGGTGGCCAAAGTACTGGAGTTTCAGCTTTAGCATCATTCCTTCCAAAGAAATCCCAGGGCTGATCTCCTTTAGGATGGACTGATTGGATCTCCTTGCAGTCCAAGGGACTCTCAAGAATTCTTCTCCAACACCACAGTTCAAAAGCATCAATTCTTCGGCGCTCAGCTTTCTTCACAGTCCAAGTCTCACATCCGTACATGACCACTGGAAAAACCATAGCCTTGACTAGACGGACCTTTGTTGGCAAAGTAATGTCTCTGCTTTTGAATATGCTGTCTAGGTTGATCATAACCTTTCTTCCAAGGAGTAAGCGTCTTTTAATTTCATGGCTGCAGTCACCATCTGCAGTGATTTTGGAGCCCCCCAAAATAAAGTCTGACACTGTCTCCACTGTTTCCCCATCTATTTCCCATGAAGTGGTGAGAGGAGTAGGAGGCAGCAAAGGATGAGATGGTAGCAGAGCATCACCAACTCAAAGGACATGGATTTGAGCAAACTCCAAGAGATAGCAGAGAACAGAGGAGCCCGGCATGCTGCATGCAGTCACAAATAGGACACAACTTAGCAACTAAACAACAGCAACGTCAGATTTATGGTTGCACATGCCATCCCCATCATCTAGACAGGAAGCTGAAGCTTCACATGACCAAGTGAGAACTCACAGGACTCAGGTATTGCTTTACCTCTCTGTAACACGTGACAGAGAAAAGCCTGCAGAAACCAGAGAAGGTCATGCGAGGAGGTGTGTGCATCACTCTTTGCACAGGGCAGGTTTGTGGCTGTTTATTCCCAGCGCATGCCATCCCTCCCTGATGACCCTGCCTCCAACCACCTGCACAAGCTGGCCTTGCAGATGTCAACTCATCCTCCATGCCAGGAGAAGGCAAGAACTTTCTCATAAAGCAAGGAGTTTGATTCTTCCCACTTGGTTCCGGAAGACAGATGCAGGGAGGCAGGTGGAGGTGGTGTTCTCCATGACAATGTGGTTGCCCTTCTCTCCATTTTCTGTTAGAATTTATTTGATTTAAGTCTGTTTCTCTGTTACACTGTCAACTGTGGAGTTCAAGATGTTAATGTGAATTTTCCTTTATCCCCTCCATATTCCAAGACCGGTTTCCTTCCTTCTTGCTTCCCATTCCCTCATCATGCAATTGGCTAACAGTGCTTATGTGAGTCCTGCTCTGGATGCTAGGGATGCTCAAAGGATGGTGATGGTCATGATGAGTGTAATCATAATAAGATAAAGACAGAAGAGGTGGAGGAGGAGAAGATGGGGGCAGAAGAGGAGGGGGAGAAGAGCTGACATCTATGGGTTAGTTTATGGCTCACATTTATTGCCCGCTGCTGCTGCTGCTAAGTTGCTTCAGTCGTGTCCAACTCTGTGCGACCCCATAGACGGCAGCCCACCAGGCTCCCCCGTCCCTGGGATTCTCCAGGCAAGAACACTGGAGTGGGTTGCCATTTCTTTCCCCAGTGCATGAAAGTAAAAAGTGAAAGTGAAGTCGCTCAGTCGTGTCCAACTCTTAGCGACTCCATGGACTGCAGCCCACCAGGCTCCTCCACCCACAGGATTTTCCCGGCAAGAGTACTGGAGTGGGGTGCCATTGCCTTCTCCAATTTATTGCCTATGTCATGCAATATTTGGCATGTACGTTCTCAGTCAATCCTCCTTGAACTCTGCAACACTCATTGTCTTCATTTTACAGATGAGGAAACCAAGGATCAGAGAAGCCAAATTTCCACAGTAAATAGCATCCAACTTGAGGTTTGAAGCCAGGTGTGTCTGATTGTAAAGACACACCCTCTTCACCGCTAGACTCTAGAGACAGCACTAAAGTGAGACATGGTGGTATGTGAAGAGCACAGGGCCTGGTACCCAGTAGGTGCGCAATAAATGAGTTGAATTGTACTGAGTTGGTTTTAAACTGGCATCCAAGATGGCTGAGTTAGGGGGACTGGGCTAGATCCTTCCACCTTCTCTCTGGGAGCTCTGGGCTTGTGGGGAGAGGGACAGTTGGGCCCTGCAGACCCCAGACCCAGCAGCAGGGCAGCTCCCAAACTCCCGCCTGGACAGAGCACTCTTTGTTTATTGTGCCTTCGCATCCTACCCAGTAATTAGCATTGGCAGCTTCATATTGAGCTTTTGTTTTCATAATTCATTTGCCTACCATGACATAATAAAAGGAATATTGATTCAATCCCGACTCCTCTTGGCTAGAGGCCCACATCAACCAATAAAAAGGAATTGCTAATTGCAGAGTGCGCTTGCCCAGCTAAAGGCATTAGAACAGGCCGTTCAGATAGTGGGCGGGCGGAGGTTGGCTCAACGGCTGAACGCCTCCCCCCACGCCCCGCCCACCCGGGCACCACGTGCTTTCCTGGGCGGGGAGGAGGGGGCGCCCATCCTCCTGTGAGGCCAAATCCTGCCTCTTCATCATATCAGGAAGAAGAGCCAGCAGGGCCGCCAGGGTGGAGCCCTGGGAAGGAAAATCCTCCACAGGCCTGTTGACAGATGTGGTATCAAATGAATTGTTCTCTGCTTAGACACGACTTTGATATTTATTGGTTCAAATTGCTCGGCTGACTCAGTCTTGCATAAGTCTCCACGGTCCGTTTTAATCTTGACGTTTGGGGAAGCCACACTGATTCGGGTAATGATGGGGTTTACCTGGGATCAAAATGAAAAAGGAGAAGGCGGGGGTCTGGGATAATTATAGTGGGGCAATGTATATTTTTGTGTAATCTGGAAAGGCGATTTATGAGGCCGATAAAAATGATAATATACTCTGAGTGGAGCCAAGATGGATTAGCTGCAACAGAGCTTTCTTTGCAGGAAATGAAGGGGGCTGGGAGGAGGCTGTTTATTAGACAATGGTTGTTCAAGGATCCATCTCTCTTTTTTTTTTTTTTTTTTCACTTCCCTTCTGAAATTACTGAGATAAGACACATTGGTATATAGATCACAGTCCTCCTTAGGTTACTATTCATTAAGATTTCTGTCTCCGGAGGGTGGGATTTGTGTAATTAAGACCAGAAAGGATGACTGAGGGGGTGGGAAGGGAATCCCCCCCACCTCCTCCTTGCTCTATCTTTAGAATCAAAGCACAGCTCCAGCTGATTTAGTTAAACTTGGCCGGAACAAGGATTCTCAGTTCCATGAGGAAGCTTATATAACTTCCTGGGAGGTCTCCCCCTCACTCCCCCCACCCCCACAGACCAAGGAACGTTTTGTTGACCCAACTATAAATGAATCAGAAACACTGAGATGCCATCTCTGAATTGGTGGCTCGTAATGGTAGTGGAAAATAGGGGAGATTAGGAGGAAAAAGCACTCAAAAGTTTGCTGAACTCAAGGTGGGAAGACAGTTATGAAAGATGTTTAGCTGACCTATACTTCCTCCGGAGAAGGCAATGGCACCCCACTCCAGTACTCTTGCCTGGAAGATCTCATGGACAGAGGAGCCTGGTAGGCTGCAGTCCATGGCATCGCTAAGAGTTGGACACGACTGAGTGACTTCACTTTGACTTTTCACATTTATACATTGGAGAAGGAACTGGCAACCCACTCCAGTGTTCTTGCCTGGAGAATCCCAGGGACGGGGAGCCTGCTGGGCTGCCGTCTATGGGGTCGCACAGAGTCGGACACGACTGAAGCAACTCAGCAACAGCATACTTCCTCACCTTCTTCCTCAAAATGTTCTTCATCTCTTCAGCTCCAAGAGCGCCTGTCAAGCAGTGACCCCCAACCCCAGGCCTGGTGCCCGGGATGGGACACAGAATACCAGTGCTAAAAGAGGCAACAGCCGTGAGATTCCTGACAGGCCACCTGAAACCCGTACATGAGCATCCACCAGCAAATACCTTATCTGGGACAATGTGAACTTGGCATTTTGCTCATCCTCCCCCTCCCCCTTGACAGAGCGATCACAGCCCTCCTTCCTCCTGAGTCCAGATGTGCTCCAGGAAGATTAAACAGAATGCTCCCAGCAGCCACAATGACCCATCAGACTTGGCCCTTGCAAAAAAAAAAAAAATATATATATATATATATATATATCATCCCTGCCAGAAGTCATCAGGTGCCGCCCTGGTGCCTGGTACCTACTCCTGGCCATGTCAGACACTTGGCACCTTCATTCCATCCACCATCCACACAACCCCTGAGGTCAGGATTCACCCTGTTTTGTAGATAAGGAAACCGAAGCTCAGAGAGGTAAAATGACTTGCTCAAGATCACATGGGCAGTAAATGGTGGAACTGGAATTTGAGTGCATGTCTGATGTTGGTTTCCAGTCTCAGGTTACCAACCCTCCCTTCCCCAGGCGGCTTGGATCAGTGTTGTGGGATGATCAACCCTCTATAAAGAAGGAAGGAAAAGAAATATTTTTAAAATTATGCTCATTGACCCCCTAAAACACTGACATGGTGAGTGTAATTCATGTGTATATTCATCATGTAGGTACAGATAGCTTATAAATTACCTGGCAAGGGAGGAAAGCCACGAGATCGGGAACTGCCGTCATTGAATCAGTCAGCAGGGTTTAGAGGCTCTCCATCTGATCAGAGGCTTTACTGGTAGATTGCTGCTAGTCATGTGACACGGGATGGGTAGAGAGACCTTAGATCTGAGTTGCAGTCCTGCTTCCAAAGGGGGGTGAAAAAAAGTGCATGTATTTATGCCTCAGGGTTTCTTAGGTTTCCCAATCAGGAGATGCAGTTTCGATCTCTGGTTTGAGAAGATCCCCTGGAGGAGACAATGGTAACCCCCTTTAGTATTTTTTTTCCCACCGGGAAATCCCATGGACAGAGGAGCCTGACAGGCTACAGTCCATGGGGTCGGGAAGGGTCAGACACGACTTAGTGACTAAACAGCAGCAGCTGCAGACCTTCTGTAAAATGAAATGCAAAAGGCTGTGTTTCCTAGGACCCAAAATGAAGGCGAAAGTTTTAGCTGCTCAGTCGTGTCTGACTCTTTGCAACCCCATGGACCATAGCCCACCAGGCTCCTCTGTCTGTGGGATTCTCCAGGCAAGACTATTGGAGTGGGTTGCCATTTCCTTCTCCAGGGGATCTTCCCAATCCAGGAATCGAACCTGGGTCTCCCCAGTTGCAGGCAGATCCTTTACCATCTGAGCCATCAGTAAAGCCCCTATAACCCAAAATAATTTGTCTATTTCTGTACTTTTTTACTGTGGTGTGGGCTTCCCAGGTGGCGCTAATGGCAAAGAACCCGCATGCCAATACAAGAAGCCAAAGAAATATGGGTTCAATCCCTGGGTTGGGAAGAAGCCCTGGAGGAAGGCATGGCAACTCACGCCAGTATTCTTGCCTGGAGAATCCCATGGACAGAGGAGCCCCACGCTCGGGTTACAGTCCGTGGGGGTCGCAAAGAGTCAGACACAACGGAAGCAACTTACACGTGCACGCATACACTGTAACGTCGTGAATCACAGTGAGAAAGAGGGAGAGGACGGTGGGGATATCTATGCATTGGAATAACGTGTGTGAACTCCCTGCACGCTCTGCCTGACACCCTACGAATGCTCAATGAGAGATCATCCCCTGAATGGATGTTTATTGGCTGTTTCCTACACTCCAGACTCCGTGCCGGTTTCTGGGGGAGATAGCAGTCACAAGACACAGTCCCTGTGCTCAGGGAGGGAGAGAGAATACTGGAGACACACAGAAGCCCATGTGCAGACGCTCGAGGCAACTGAGGGCAAGCCCTTCCCTAGGGCCAGTGGGGAGCTGGTGTGCAAGGAGGCTTAGTAAGAACTGGGCGGGTGGGGAGCCAGGTCAGTAAGAACCGTGACAGCCTTTTAAGACACAGTATGGAGTTAGATGCTTTCCTGAAGGCCACAGAAGCTTCTGAAGGATTTTAAGCCGGAGATGACACAGTCGGATCCTGTTGGCTGACATGGGGAGGTTGGATGAGAAGGGGACAGAGTGGCAGAGGTGGAGGGGATGTAGAAGAATGGCCAGGAATCCAGAGGAGACAATGACAGCTTGAACCAGGGCAGAGTTGTGCAGGGGACTCATAGCTATTATGCTGCTGCTGCTGCTAAGTCGCTTCAGTCGTGTCCGACTCTGTGCGACCCCATAGACGGCAGCCCACCAGGCTCCCCATCCCTGGGATTCTCCAGGCAAGAACACTGGAGTGGGTTGCCATTTCCTCCTCCAATGCATGAAAGTGAAAAGTGAAAGTGAAGTCACTCAGTTGTGTCCGACTCTTCGCAACCCCATGGACTGCAGCGTACCAGGCTTCTCTATCCATGGGATTTTGGTGGGTGCCATTGCCTTCTCCTCATAGCTATTATAATGACCCCTTAAAGTGAAGTTGCTCAGTCGTGTCCGACTGTTTGCAACTCCGTGGACTGTAGCCTACCAGGCTCCTCTGTCCATGAGATTTTCTAGGCAATAGTACTGGAGTGGATTGCCATTTCCTTCTCCAGCGGATCTTCCCGACCCAGGGATGGAGCCCAGGTCTCCCACATTGTAGACAGATGCTTTACCATCTGAGCCACCAGGGAAGGCCATAAGTGACCCCTTACAGCAACTTATACACCAATTTATACTGTGCTTTCAAAAAAATTATTTCATTTCTGTGTTAACTCTATTAAGAAAGGATCACTGAACCTTATTTGCTAACAAGGATGTCAAGGCTCCTAAGGTAAAGCTCGAGGGTTCAGAGCTGAGTCAGGATTTCAGGCAGGCCCACAGCATCTTATTCCCATCTGAGGTTCGTGTAACTAAGCAGTGACTGCTGTGACAAAGAGGTACCTCTTTGTGTGATCTGTCTGTGAAGGAGGGAAATTATATCTTGGGAAAGTGATTTCATCAGTCTTTATTCTTCTCTTTGCTAGTCATCACAATTGTCCCCATTTTGCAGATGAAAAAGCTGAGGTCTCAGAAAGGTTAAGTGGCTTGCCCAAGCTCGCAGAGAGCAAGGGAGTCAGACCTGGGACTCAGAGCTAGCTCTTTGGAATACCAGTTCAAGTCTACACCCTTCATGTAATTCTAGAAATGAAGGACTTGACAGCAAAGAAAAAAAAGATGGACATGTTACGAAACTCTTTAGCTTTGATAACTCTGCCACAATTATATTAACAGAGGGCCATGGCTAAATATCTATCCAACACACATTTATCAGCTATCCACTATGTGTCAAGCACTGAATTAAACGTTGGGACATAAAGCAGCTCTATCTAATTATCCATTAATTCATTAAAAGATAAACATTGATTATGTGTCATCTGCAGGTCAGATTTACTCTTTGCTTGCTTTCACTGTGTCAGGATGTCACTCAAATTAACTTTCGAAAGGGTGGGAGTTGGCCAGGTTGAGGGGCATGCAGGCAGAAGGCAGGGTATGTGCAAAGGTGTTGCATAAAGAGGTGTGATGGTATCTGCAGTGGCAGGGAGCTGCAGAGGTGGGCTCTGCTTAGGGAGGTTTGGTCCAGGAGGCAAGGAAGGTTGGCCTAGACATGGTCGCCCCAGTTCAGCCCTGAGGCTCTTTCCTGCTTCTGTTTGCTGTGATCTCCAAACTGAACTGCATACAGGCTGGTGATATTCTGTTCTACTGGCACATGGCACATCTTGTCAGACACAACTTCTCAGGTTTAGAGGTGTCAGATTTGTTACTAGTGGGCTCATATGGCAAAGAATCCGCCTGCAATGCAGAAGACTCAGGTTCGATCCCTGGGTCAGGAAGAACCCTTGGAGAAGGAAATGGCAACCCACTCCAGTATTCTTGTCTGGAAAATTCCAGGGAGCCTGGTGAGCTACAGTCTTTGGGGTCACAAAGAGTCAGACACAACTGAGCCAAAGACACTGGTAATATTCAAAAATGAAGCAGGAGATGATGGTGGGATTGGCTGGGAAGGGCCGAGAGGGGAGATAGGTGTTCTGTTTCCTGCTTGGGGTTTGAGCTCATAGCTGCAGGCATTTTTGAACACATAGCATAGCACACTTAAGATCTGTGCCCTTCACTCTATACATGAACCTTATCTCAACCAAAGGAACCATAAAGAAACATTGAACTCTAACTGATGATATACACAGTGAAGCCTTTAGAGGTGAAGTGTACTGATGTCTGCAACTGACTTTGAAATGTATCAGAAAGAAAGTGGGGTTTCCCTGGTGACTCCGTGGTAAAGAATTCGCCTGCCAATGCAGGAGACACTGGTTTGATCCCTGATCTGGAGGATTCCCATATGCCGCGGAACAACTAAGCTTGTGCACCACAACTGTTGTGCCTGTGCTCCAGAGTCTATGAGCCACAACTAGGAGCCTGCATGCCCAGGAGCCCACACTCTGCAACAAGAGGAGCCTCCACCGTGACAAGGCCACACACCACAACTAGAGAGGAGCCCCGCTCACAGCAACTAGAGAAAACCCACAAAGCCACGAAGACCCAGCATAGCCCAAACTAAATAAATACATTAAAAAGAAGAAGAAAATGGATTCACAGATGGACAGAAGGATGGATAAATGGGAAGATAAATGATCAAGCAAGTAAAGTGTTACGGTGGAATCTAGGTGTTGGGTGTTCACCCTGCTGTTTTAGAACTTCTCTGTATTGCTGAAAGTTTTCATCATGTTGGGTAGAAAAGTGAATTAGGAAGCAGGGGATAAGACAGAAGCACATAGCTGAGACTGTAGTCCCCGGAAGTGTGGGTTTCTCTCACTTGGTTGTTCCTGCCACACAAGATTATAGGTTCAGTGATGCCAGGCCCTCCCATTTTTATGTGAAGTCTTCCGATTTTTAAGTGTCAGGAAACAATTCATAGCAAATTATCAAGCAAATAAATGATTTGGCATGAGGACCATGAGTATGTCACTTCTGCCAGGAAACAAGATGATTAGGAGTGTGTGCTTCAGGCCCCAGCTGTGTTCCATCGTGCCCAGCACACACTCCCCGGCAGTGAGGCCTTGGGCAGGCACCTTACCTCCCAGAGCCTCTTTCTCTTTATCTAGAAAACGGGGCTAAAAATAAAGCCTAGATCAGTAGGCGGAAGTGAAACTTAGCACAGTGTCTGGCATACACTGGTTACTTAATGAATGGTGGCTGTCACTGTCCCTGGCTTTCTGGGAGGCTAAAGCAGTCCTCACTCCCACAGCCACAGTGGCCCATGCCATCCGCCTACTCAGTGTGAAGAAACGCAGCCAGCGGTGCTCTGAGGGGTCCTCATCCTCCCCGCTTCCTTCTCCACCTTCTAACAGCCCCATGCTATGCTGTGCTGTGCTTAGTCGCTCAGTGCGTCCGACTCTGCAACCCCATGGACCCCCTTGATATCTCTGATTTTCTTGAAGAGATCTCTAGTCTTTCCCATTCTATTGTTTTCCTCCATTTCTTTGCATTGATCACTTAGGAAGGTCTTCTAATCTCTCCTTGCTGTTCTGTGGAACTCTGCATTTAGATGGGTATAACTTTCCTTTTCTCCTTTGCCTTTCACTTCTCTTCTTTTCTTACCATAGTTCATTTCACCTTCTCCATATGATCCATATAGAGACTCATTTCATTCATTCATACACTTGTTTGTTCCTTTCAACATGTTCTTTGCTTTAAAAGATGCTCTTAAGATTTATCTTTAAATCTGCAGCCCTCTGCAGAGGGCTTGGGTTCACAGGGATATGTATATAAGAACTATTTCGCTTCCTTCTTCATTATAAGAAAATGATGGCACAGGTGTGCTCATACGTGACAGCTGACATGTGGTGGCAGCACACGGAACCCTGAGGAGCAGTGAGGACCGTGATGAACTGTGTGCCCACGGCAGAGACAGATGCCACCCACAGCCTATCCAGGTAGTTGCTGTCCCCATAGTATTCAGTCCAGTGGCGCTAGAGCTTCTGGTTGCTTTCTTTTTCCCAAGAGAAACCATGAACAAGAATTCCTATGCCAAATCTTTCTGTTTTGAAATCTGACAACTATTTTAAGTTATAATTAAAACAACAGTGACCAAACTGTGCAAGTCAAAATAGATAATGTCAGTAGGTCAGGTGTAGCCTGTGGGCCACCAGTAGGCACCTCTGGTTGTTTCATTAACTTGACACAATTTGTAATCACATGCATGTCCATTGGAATGTTGACTCATTTATTGTGTATGCCCTGTTAGATTACAAGTGACCGTAACTCCTAATTTTAATCCCTTTGTTGCCAGTGCTCATTGTGGGATCTTGGTCAACTCTATGCCTTCAGGTCCCCATGTATGAGAAAAGATTAGACTAGGCTGGTCTTTCCAAATTTCCCTGATCAAAATGCTCAAAGGGGCATGGAAAAGGAGCCACAAACGGTGAACAGATGCTCAGCCTTCATTCATCCGGAAGAAACGTGCATGAACCTGAGATGGAGACATGTAAAGGTGATTACGTGGAGGGTATGAGGAAAGCGTTGTTCTCACCAATGGTTGGTGGTGTGCACACTGCTACAGCCTCTCAGAGGCAATGTGACAATGCCTACCCAAGTGACAAAGGTACAGACTTTTGACTACAAATGTCAAATCATGCTTATGTGTGAGGGGACGTGTATACCATTTCTTTCAGCATTGGTTGCATTGGCAGGTCAGAAGCAACCTAACCATCAACCATCAATAGGGGATTGATTAAATACACTATAGTTCATCTATATAGTAGATTACTTTGCAGCCATTAAAAAAAAAAAAAAAAGAGGGAGGAATTTATCCAGTGTGTGCTGGTAAATGTGTAGCAACCAGTTCTCCAACTTAGAGTAGAGCTGGGATAGGTAGACAGATTGTAGCATTTGCCCACGGGGGAAATACCACCATGGCCAATTTCAAGCTGCTGCTGACAAGAGGTTTTTGAAATGGGGCTTGAGAAGAGATCCTGTTGACTTCAGCACATCACCACCTTTATTAACTGATATCAAAAGATCTCCAAGATGTATTAAATGTAAAAAAAAAAAAAGGAAGATACAGAACAGCACATATAGTATGTTATCATTTATGTTTAAAAAAGATCATTTATATAAAAAGAGATGATAAAGAATGTAACATATACACATACTGGCTTGTACATCACAGGTTTCTCTGGAAGAATGCATACATGTACACACACAGGGAGCCATTATTTTGGTTGGGATTAGGAGCAGAAACCAAGTGACTGGGGCACATAGTGGATAGAAAGAAACTCTTTATTACCACCCATTTATACTGTCAATTATTGGTGATTCAATGATGTGTCTTACATACCCAAAACATTTGAGTTAAATATACCTCAGGGGACTTCCCTGGTGGTGCAGTAGGTAAGACTCCTCCTGCCAAGGCAGGCGACATGGGCTTGACCTCTGGTCCGGGAAGATTCCATATGCTGCAGAGCAACTGAGCCCACGCACCATGACTACTGAGTCTGCCCCTGCACGCCTGGGCCCTGTGCTCCACAACGGGAGGAGCCGCTACAATGAGAAACCTGGGCGCTGCGATGAGGAGTAGCTCCCACTCCCGCAGCTAGAGAAAGCTCGCGCAAAGCAATGAAGACCCAGCACGGCCAAACATAGACCAATAAAGTAAATTTAAAACATTTTAAAAATTGTCTCAGATTGCCAGGAAAATTTATTGAATACTGATTCCCTGGCCTCTGCAGGGGAGATTCTGATCCTCTATCCTGTGTGTAACACTGAGGGAATTCATTTGTAACAAGTTTCTCAGATGATTTTTTTTTTCTAATTAGAGGTTAGTTGCTTTATAATATTGTGCCGGTTTCTGCCATACATCAGCATGAATCAGCGACAGGTACACATATGTCCCCCCCACCCCCGCCGCCAAACCGCTCCCCTAGATCCCTCTCCCTGGATCGAGCTCCCCATGTCACACAGCAAATTCCCACTGGCTCTCTCTTTTACATATGGTAATGTTTAAGTTTCCATGCTGTCCTCAAAGTTTGTCCCACGCTCTCCTTCCCCCACTGTGTCCACAAATCTGTTATATTTGTCTGCATTTCCATTGCTGCCCGGCAAATAGGTTCATCAGTTCCATCTTTTTAGATTCCATTTGTATGTGTTCAGTTCAGTTCAGTTCAGTCTTTCAATCGTGTCTGACTCTTTGCGACCCCATGAATCGCAGCACGCCAGGCCTTCCTGTCCATCACCAACTCCCAGAGTTCACCCAAACTCACGTCCATCAAGTCGGTGATGCCATCCAGCCATCTCATCCTCTGTCGTCCCCTTTTCCTCCTGCCCCCAATCCCTCCCAGCATCAGAGTCTTTTCCAATGAGTCAACTCTTTGAATGAGGTGGCCAAAGTACTGGAGTTTCAGCTTTAGCATCATTCTTTCCAAGGAACACCCAGGTCTGATCTTCTTTAGAAAGGACTGGTTGGATCTCCTTGCAGTCCAAGGGACTCTCAAGAGTCTTCTCCGTACAATATTTGTCTTTCCCCTTCTGACTTACTAACTCTGTATAATAGGCTCTAGGTTCATCCACCTCATTAGGACTGACTCAAATGTATTCTTTTTTATAGCTGAGTAATATTGCATTGTATGTATGCTCCACAGTTTCCGTATCCATTCACTTGTCAGTGTGCACCTAGGTTGCTTCCTTGTCCTAGTGATTGCAAAAAGCACTGCAGTGAACTTGGGGTACATGCATCTCTTTCAATTATGATTTTCTCAGGGTAGATACCCAATGGGTTTCCCAGGTGGAGCTAGTGGTAAAGAGCCCACCTGACAATGCAGGAGATGTAAGAGATGTGGGTTCAGTCCCAATGGCAGCCCACTCCAGTATTCTTGCCTGGAGAATCCCATGGACAGAGGAGACTGGTGGGCTATGGTCCACAGGGTCACAAAGAGCCGTACATGACTGAAACGACTTAGCTAGCTATATGCCCAGTAGAGAGATTGTTGGGTCATGTGGTAGTTCTATTCCTAGTTATTTAAGGAATCTCCGTACAGATGGCGCTGCCTAGCCCAAACTTTCCAATTCATTTTTTTAATTAAGTTTTTTTAAGCCTTTATTAAATTTTATAATATAGCTTCTGTTTCATGTTTTGGTTTTTGACTGAGAGGCATGTGGGATCTTAGATCCCCCACCAGGGATTGAACTCGCATCCCCTGCTTTGAAAGGTCACTGGACTTCCAGGTAAGTCCCCCAACCTTTTCATTTTACGGGGACTGGCAACAGTGGCCCACAGAGAATGTCCTGGCCTCAGGGCACCCAGGGAGTCAGGGGTGAAGGCAGAGCATCGCTGGTCAGGGGAAGCCCTCAGGGGCTAAGAGCGAGACCCAGAGAGAGATGCGACATGTCTGGGCCATCACAGCCACAGCCCAGGAGAATTCTACCCAACATACACAAGGGCACTTCCTGGCTCTTTCTGCCTTCTTGGTCTCCAATGCACGTCCTGAACCATGGGGCACACCCACCTGTCAATCTTGACATCCTCAGGTGTGGAGGCTGACCCAGAAGACAGGGGGCAAGGCACATGATCCTTTATTTGTTAGCTCTGGCACAGAAAGTATCATCTGCTACCTTCCCAGAACTCAGCACCAGCCGCTATTTCACGATGAAGAGAGATGGGGTTGGGAAGGAGGCAGCGAAAGGAAAGGAAGGAAGGAGGGAAGAAGAAAGCAAGAAGGAAGAAAGACCACTTCTCCAAAAGCGTTTTGCTGATACACTTGGCTGCAACTGTGTATCAGTAACATCTGATACACTTGGCTGCAGCTCGGCCCCTCTGTGTCGTCTGTGTCACTGTACCTGCCTTTTACACACCCAATTAACTGTGTATTTTAACATCATGCCTCCATAGGAAACCACCAACTCAGTCCCTGAGACAAATTGAATCAAGTTCTCCGGGCGTTTTTTTCACTTCAGTTAACACGAAGACTGGCATATATCAGAGGTGCAAGCCTCCGTGCGTTATGTGACCACAAACAGGGATGCCGCAGAGTGTACACCCCGAATTATGCCTTTACGTGCTCATTGGAGACACTTGTAATCATGTTTTATTACTGGTCTCCTCCCCAGCATAATGAACTTTGATGAAATAATGAAACAGCCCTGGCGCCTGAGCAGTCGGGCTGGCGGCCTCCCCAGCTAAGACCTCCCATGAGGACAATAGCTCGAGCTGGGCGCCCGGCTCCAGTGGCAGCATCGGGGCGGAAAAGCTGGCAACCTGCCCCTCCTTCCCCGCCCCCCGCCCCCGCCCCGACTGCCGGGCCTGCCCCCTGAGTCACAGAAATGCCACGGCCAATTGGAAATGAGGCGCAGGCCAGGAAAGCTGGTGTTCACGGAGTCGGAGAACAGAAAAGCAGCATGGGAGGGGGGCACAACCATCCTTCCATCACCTTATTCTATGCAGACGGGGAAACTGAGGCCCAGAAAGGGGAAACGACCCCACCAAATGCACACAGTGGTGGAGGAGGGATTAGAAGCCAGATTTGCTGCCTCCTAATTGAAATGTGTTTCCTCTGCAAGGTTCTCTTAACCAGGGATTCTCCAGCTCTGCAGAAGCTTTGAAATCTGAGATTCCATCCTACCCTATGCAGAGGTAGGGCTCTGCCCCTGAGGTAACTGATTTGGGAGGCTTATTTGGCAAAGGGAGGTGTCTGTGCTTCCCCAGTAATTCTGACATTTGACCAGCTGCAAGAGAAGTCAGCAGTGATAGATTTGAGTCCTCGCCAAGTGAAGATGGCTAGTTTCTGCAACTTTAGGTGCGGCCGTGTCCCCACAGCATCACTGGGGATGTCTGGGATCAGACTTGGAGAAGGCAGTGGCACCCCACTCCAGTACTCTTGCCTGGAAAATCCCATGGACAGAGGAACCTGGTAGGCTGCAGTCCACGGGGTCGCTAAGAGTTGGACACAACTTTCACTTTCACTCTTCATTTTCGTGCATTGGAGAAGGAAATGGAAGCTGAAGATCAGATTCCATCATTGTAGAGAAACAATACTGTATGCTGTTGCTGGGTCATAACAGCCTCTGCCATGAGCAGCTACAGTCTAGATTCCATGGCCTGCAAGGAGCTCAGATTATTCCCATTTCACAGATGAGTGAACTGGGGCTAAAAAAGTTATCAGAAACTTCAAATCCAAGGTCTTTCAAGAGTTTTTTGGTTTTTGTTTTGTAACCCCCTTCCCTATTGCATGTGTGTTTAGGAGGAGGGAATGCCTTACGTGAATTATCATTGTAAATTACTGTGTTTTCTAGCCAATGTGTCTGGAGGCTTTTTGAGAAGAATCCATTCCCCTTCGGTGTCAAATGAAATGAATTTGTTCTTTCAAAAGCGCAAATAGGTAGATGGAGGTATTGATGACTCCTTAGGAAAAAACCTGATTTCTTTATGTTACATCATTTAAACCTTGATTTTAAATGCACTGTAAGCAGTATGAGGAATATATATGTGAGTTTATCATTTTTACTTTTTAAATAACTTTACTGAGGCATTCATTCCAAGTACACAATCCAGTGAAGTTCTAGTACATCTCCAAAGGTGTGCCTCATCACCAGAAACCAGCTTTAGAACATTTTCATCACTCCAGTATTATCTCTCATGCATACTTGTTAGGCCCTCGTGCCCACCCCAGGAAACACCTATCTTGCTTTCTATCTTGCCAGAAAGCAAGTTTTTTTCTGGACCTCCCATATTAATGGAGTGGTCTCTTATGTCTGGCTTGTTTTCACTGAGAATGATGTTTTTGGGATTCATTTCTTTTGATTCCAGAATAGCATTCCATGGTGTGGATGTATTATACTTTTGTCTATCATTTATACCTGAGTTAACTGTATCTATACTCAGGGGAAGATAGTTAATATTCAAAGGATGCTCATCAAGAATCCACGCTCCACAGGCACCTCAAATATTCCGGTCTACATCTGCACTAAATGGTTGGTTGTATAGAAGATAGGATATGAGGGGTCACTTTCCTTTAGTGAAATGAGCATTGCTCAAGAAACTTGGTGGGCGGGCCTTCTTACAGGCCAATGGTCCCCTCTGCCCAGTACTTCCTTTTTAAGCACGGTTTCTGTTTCCCCTGGAAACTCAGCAGAATGTCCAGGGTGGTGGGTAGCACCCAGAATGGAATGAGCTGGTCCTGAAATGTATCTGTCAGGACGCTAAGGACAAAGAATTGAGACTTCACTGGTTTTGTTATAGGAACTGATTCTCATGTGTGTCTATGTTAGGTGACATTTTTTTTCCTTATTTGCTAAGAAATGATGTTCATGTAGCAAAATTCAGCCAGAGACTTGTTTTCATTGCATTGTGCAATCCAGTAGTGAAGCTGTGAGGTCGGAGGTGGGGAATCCACAGTTCCCACCTCCCTGACCTGCCCCCTAAAAGAAATTCAGTCAGTCAGATTGACTTAGACCATTTTGCAACAGTTTCAAGATTATTTACGGAGCGCCTGGGTGCTGGACTGTTGGGCTGCACCCTGAAGGCTGGCAAGTCTTGTAGTTACCCAGCCTCAAGAACAAAGAAAGAGCTCAGAGACAGTGACAGAGACATCAGTGGTTTATTGAACAAGGGGATCTTAGACAAAGGGTCCTGTAGAGACATCCCACCATGTGCAGCAGATGGTGGGCAGGACATGGCAGCTGTCTCGAGGGAAAGGGGCAGGGCTAATATATTGCTTATGGGGCACTGACGTCAGGTGGGCTCATCAGTGACCAGGGACTAATTAAGCTAATAAAAAGGACTTGATGGTCATGTGAGTGAACCAGGACCTGCTGGAGCAGATGCACAAATGGCAAGAGAGCAACCGTCCTGAGTGGCCTGACCACACATGGGCATGGATATCATGGCGTGGGAGACATTACCCACCGCCACCCTTTGAAGATTGGCATGGACATGTGAGTGGTCCTGGCTGGTAAGACGTGAGCAGACTTCTGGTCCACAGCAGTTATTCCCGGTCTCAAGACTCCACCCCTCCTGCAGGGAATCCTGAAGCCTGAGCTGAGAATCACCCGAAGATGAAGACTCAGCCTTCTGCCTAGGTGCCTCAATGACTATGCTGAGCAGAGCCGCTGCCCACCTGTAGCGGATGGGCCGCTTGAGCAAGAAATAAGCTTTTATTAGTTTAAATCACTGAAATCAGGAGTTGTTTCTTTTATTGCGTCCTAATCCAGCCTATACTGGTGGACTACAAAAGTAAGCATGCTCAAGCACGGTCCTTGACTCAAGGAACTGGTAGTGACGTGAGAAAGTCAGACATTCTTCAGTCCATTAAAAGGAAAAATGGAGACTCACAAGCTGTGATAAATGTATGGTGAGTTCAGAATATACCTGTAAGGAACTGAAGATAGTTGAGGGGAATCAGAAAAAAAGAAAACATGAGCAAAAACTCCCCAAAGGAGATGCAAGTTGTCCTTCTGAGGTAACACAAGTGTGACGATCCAGGAGCCAGAGAACTTTCTAGGTGTTCACTGAAGCCAGCAGTGTTCGTGGGAGGCGTGAGGACCAGCAGATGCACACCTCTGTCCCCCCTTACCCCCAGGCGAGGAAACCAGGGCAGCAGGAAGGGCCGTGTCCTGCCTGGAGCTGGTGCCCAAGCTCTGGGCAGACCATGCTCTCTGAGCAGCCCCATTACCTGGAGCAGGGGCAGGGGAAAGAGGTGCCCCTAGAACCCTTGCACATCTACTGTCTCAGGATCCTGGCACTACCAGTCCTCCCCAAGGGAACCAAAGCATCAGGCTGCCAACGTAATAGTTTTAACTACAATGGAAAGTTGTTATTCACACATATGATACTAATAATACTTTGCCTTTGTACTTTAGAGTTTACAAAACACTTTCTTTATATTAAACATGCTTTTATGTATATTAGAAACACGCCAGCAGCTTCCCAGTCACTTAGAATAAAATACAAATTCCTTAGCATGGCTGATGAGGCCCCATAGGATGCCAGCGCCACCCCGGTCTCCAGCCCTAGCTGCCCCTCACTCATGGTGCTCCAGCCACCCCAGACACCTCACATTTTCTCACGCCACTCACATACATACCTGCTCCAAGCCTTTGCACATGTGGCTCTTTCTGCTAGAACATTCATTCCATATATATTTATAGGAAGGCCCTTCTTCTCTCCTTTGGCTCAAGTATCCTTTCTTCAAAGAGAAATTTCCTTGATGCTGGGTTAGGTTGCTTCTCTACTTCCAGTCGTATCCAAATACTCGATTTTAGTATCTTTATCGCAAGTGCCGCCAGTTAGTGTAAATAGCTCACCTCTCATTCATCTGCCTCCCTATTCCAACTGTGAGAGCTCAGGCCTATTTCTCTTGTAAACTTCACACCTGGAATTGTTCATTGGCTTGCCATCCTACGAGAAGTATATTATATCTACTTTCGCCCATGAAGAAAGAGAGGGAAAACGGTCTGATCACCATTCCAGAGCTAACAGTTAGTCTAGGAAGAATGAAAATCCAGATCTTGGCCCCTGAGTCTATGGGGTTTTTCTCCCCACTCAATGGAGCCAAGCCTCACTGTCCAAAGTCTTGTGCTCTGGGTTTGTTTCATGAAGAACTTCTCTCAAGTGACAGCCACATTTCAATAAGGCTGATGAACTAATCCACAGTAGAAGGTGACTGATTTTCTGCAGCCCTTCCCAGGAGGACTTGGATTTTAATAAAGAATGAGAGGAGCAGCCTGACCTCAGCATAAGCAGATGGGTCCTGCCTTGACACTGCCATGCTAAATCTGAAGGAAACCACTTCAAAATGAAGGTCATTGTCACCCAGAAGTCATTTCACAAGGACTTTCCTCAAATCAGCTCCCAGGTCAAGATAGTGAAATCCTGGTCTGTCTCAGGCCAGGTTAAGGTGACCTTTACAGCTAGGTAGCTCATTCACTGAGGGCTTCAATCCAGACTTACCAGTAAGCAAGGCAATATGTCCATCACATTGTTATTTAAAAAAAAGAAGGTTCACTTTAAAGCTTTAAATTTGTGCTTCATTTTGGGACCTCATCTAATATTTTTAAAACAAACTATTCATTATTTTGTGAATAACATAATTATATTACATTGTCACATTCTTGGTTAATAGCATGAATTATTCAATGCAAATTAATGTCACAGTACTTGTAACTCTGATTTGTCATTTCTGCCTTTTTTCATAATGCCCAGATTCTCACACACACACACATACACACACAAAAATTACTCCAATTTTAAGAGACCCAAAAAGAAAACGGCAAAGCAGAATATGAAATTGAAACGTCAACTTTTGTTCTTTATGAAGAGTTCTGGAGCATTTTGAGCTGGAGATGAGCTGGCATTGTTTAGAGGAGGTGAATGACCCCCTAATGGAAAGGGCTTGTCCTGGCTCAGGAGCCCCACAGGAGGCCAGGATTAGAACCTGACCTTGCTGTAACCATTTCAAGGATCCCTGAGATCTCTTTCGTGCAGTTTCTTGAGCTCAGCGGGAGATGAGAACAAAGCTCGGGTTGCTGCCCTCATTCTGCTATCTGTGGGCGGGATCTGAGTCCTCTCCAGCTGAGCTCTGGGTACCTGCCGAACAGTCTGTGTTGTTGTCTGCTGCTGGAAGAGAACACCGATAAGAGAGGAGATTAGGTGACTAATCCTGCTCCATGCCCTTACACAATGCCAGTAGGTAACTCACTGAAGCTTAATGGCTGGATTTAGTCCTGACAGAGACCGCAGAAGGGCTGTTGTCAGGAGCACAGTTCTGTGGGTAGATGGAAAAACATGTTCAGTAAGATGTGTAAATGAGTCTGTGTGCAAGAATACAGCATATTGTGTGCACTCACGTGTATAAGTAATAGGCAAGAACAAATCTGACTCCACATTGGATTTGTTTCTTTTAAAGTTTGCATTCTGTTATTTTTGCTCTGAGCTAAGAATGTTGCCTATAGCCTGAAATATAGAGGATAGCCTATTCTGAAGGCTCTGACCTCTAAGGTTATACTTTTCCATTCATACAGAGATAAAGAGTTGCAAAACAGAGAAAGACATTTGCCTTGTTGGAGGTTTGCAAGGACATCATGACCTGACTTACATGGATTCTGACACCCAGAGGCTTGCAACAACCAACCACATTCCGCCCTCACCTTGCCTTTAAAAATACTTTTCTGAAACCCCTGGAGAGTTCAGAGTTTGGGGGCATGAGCTACCTGTCTCCTTGCATGACCCTGCAAGAAAGGTTTCTCTGCTCTGAACTGTGACATTTTTGTTTGTTTGGCCTCACTGTGCCTCTAGCACAGGAACTTGTGTTTGGTAATATATATATGTATGAGGGAGGGTGGAGAGAGAGAGAGAAAATGTCCCAAAGAGCAAAAGAATTGGAAAAGCCTTGGAGATCTAGTTCCAGCACCTTCTTTTACAGATGAGAAACTGATGCCCAAATGAAGGAAATGAGTTGCCCAAGAAAGATCTTCTGAGAGATGTGTATCCTGGTCGTAGAAGAAAATTGAATTTTTCTGGCCTTCTCTCTCTCAGTAGATCTCTGTTTGCTCTGTGCCCAAAGCCTACTGCTGGGAAACAAAACATTCTTAACCTGGGGCTGGCCCAGTCACCACAGAGCCAAGCAGGTTCCTGCTGGAAAAGCAGAGCAGCTGGAGGGATATGGACATATGAGAGTGGTGAGGTCTGTGGTTCACAGCAAGAACACTCTGGAGTGAAGGAGGCAGCTGCCACTCAGCACCAGGCAGGTATGGCTATGGGTGAAAGAGGCCCAGGAGCCCCAGGCTCCCAACAGGCCTCAGGAGTCTCAAGAGAATCCAGTTCGTTTTCGTAAAGCACAGTCTCTACTTTGTAAAAAAAAATGTAGACAACCATTTAAAACTTTTTTCAACACTCTGACCCACAGAACTCATCTGCAGTCAGAAGGGCACATAGCCCTGATTGTGACCATTTACTGTTTTATTGATGGAAATACTGGGCTCCAGAGAGAAGAATTTGAATCTGAACTTGAATCTTACGCTTCCTTGTACTGTATTATTTTTTTCCACTGCACCATACTGTATGTCTGTAGGTGTAAGGGGGTGTGTGTGTGTATATAGTTGGCCATGATTTGCTAAAGAACCAGGACTCCACATACTAATATTTACAGCTCTTTATGGTATAGCATGATCTTTACCCACATCATCAGTACAGCTGTAGCAGGCTAAAAATGTTACCAGGTGTTTGTTCACTTCTTATCCAAGACTGCACAAGCATTTATCTATCACTGCGTCAGTTTCCCTTACACATACTTTCTCATTTGTACTCCAACCCTGGAACAGAGGAGACTTAAGTAATAGCATTATCCCCACTGACCAGATAAGGAGACTGAGGTTCAAGGGGTGCATGGACCAGCCCACATAGACATAGAGTGAGAGCAGAGGTGGGACTCAAATGCCTCCAGGCTCCCAATGCAACGTTGATTTTCCCATGCTATGCTGCACTTGCTTGTTTCACCTCCTGACATGCAAGGCCTGCTTATGTTTCTTCCTGGTTTGTGTCCCTTCAGACATTCTTGAGCAAAGGAGCCTGGGATCCTCCCTGCACTCCAAGGAGACAAAAACTTCCCTGGAGACACTGGGAGGCAGTGGGGCTCAGAAGGGGAAAATCCAGATCTTCTCCCTCCCGCGGCCTTTCAGCCTAGTTTCATTATTTTCTGACGTCCTCCTGGAGGGGTAGGACTTGGTTGAAGAAAAGACCATAATTTCAACCCTTTATTTCCTCCCCATGTCTGTATGAGACTAAAGCAGAAGATGGACTTCTGTAGCACAAATTAACCACCAAATTCTAGATATTTGCAGAATCTTGGCAAAATTTCAGCATGATGTCCCCAAGGACAGTTTATCACCTTTCTGGTGTATTCTGAGTCTGGGACAGAGCTTGGCACAGGTGCTCAATAAATACAAGGGAGGGAAAAGGAAGGAAAGAGAGAAAGAAAAAAAAGAGAAGAAGGAGGGAAATTTATATATGGATGCCTACCATCGGAAGGACTGATGTTGAAGCTGAAACTCCAATACTTTGGCCACCTGATGCGAAGAACTGATTCATTTGAAAAGACTCTGATGCTGGGAAAAATTGAAGGCAGGAGAAGGGGATGACAGAGGATGAGATGGTTGGATGGCATCACTGACTTAGTGAACATGAGTTTGGGTAAACTCCAGGAGTTGATGATGGACAGGGAGGCCTGGCATGCTGTAGTCCACAGGGTTGCAAAGAGTCAGACACGACTGAGTGACTGAACTGAACTGAACTGAATCCTGAGAAACTCCAAAATTTAAGGCAGCACCCAGGCACCTGCATATATGTAGAACGTTGTGGATAATTCATAGCAAAGAATTCCAGCTTCAATTATGCTCCATAGACGGGTAGCTGTAGGGGACAACAGGTAAAATTTTATCATCACTGAATCAATCCTAACTATGCCACTGACCTTGGACAAGTTGTTGTTTGTTTTAATCTTTCTCAGCTTCAATTTATCCACTATATTAGTTTTCTATCATCACTGAAAAATATTACCCTAAACTACAGTCTTAAAACAACACACATTTATTCACTGGCGGTTCTGGAAATCAGAAATCTAAAAGGGTTCATTCTCTTGCCTTTTAGAGGCTGCCTGCATTCCTTGGTTGGTAGCCCTGCTTCTCTCCAATCTCTGCTTCTGTCATTGTTGTGGTTCAGTTGCTAAGTCGTATCTGACCCGTTGCAACCCCACGAACTGCAGCACACCAGGCTTTCCTGTCCTTCACTATCTCCCAGAGTTTGCTCAAGCTCATGTCCACTGAGTCAGTAATACTATTCTACCGTCTCATCCTCTGTTGCCCCCTTCTCCTCTTGCTCTCAATCTTTCCAAGCAACAGGGTCTTTTCCAATGAGTCTACTCTTTGCATCAGGTGGCCAAAGTATTGGAGCTTCAGCTTCAGCATCAGTCCTTCCAATAAATATTCAAGGTTGATTTCCTTTAAGATGGACTGTTTTGATCTCCTTGCAGTCCAAGGGACTCTCAAGAGTCTTCTCCAGCACCACAGTTTGAAAGCATCAATTCCTTGGCACTCAGCCTCCTTTCTGGTCCAATTCTCATCTTTAAAATTGACCTTCCTGCCTCCATCCTGTAAGGACCTTTGTGATTATATTGGACCAACCCAATGATCCAAGGTAATCAACCCATTTCAAGAACCTTAAGTTAATCACATTGGCAAAGTCCCTTCTGCCATATAAGGTGGCAGACTCACAAGTCTGGAGCCATTATTCTAGGATGCATACACACACACACATACACACATATGCACAAGATAGTACCTCCCATGTCCTTTAAATCATCTCTAGGTTATCATAATACCTAATACAATATGAATGCTATGTAAATAATTGTAAGGCCAACATGAATTCTATGTAAATAGTTGCCAATGCCAACAATTCAAGTTTTGCTTTTTGGAACAGTCTGGATTTTTTTTTTTTTTTAAATTTTAAAATCTTTAATTCTCACATGCGTTCCCAAACATGAACCCCCCTCCCACCTCCCTCCCCATAACATCTCTCTGGGTCATCCCCATGCACCAGCCCCAAGTATGCTGTATCCTGCGTCAGACATAGACTGGCGATTCGATTCTTACATGATAGTATGCATGTTAGAATGCCATTCTCCCAAATCATCCCACCCTCTCCCTCTCCCTCTGAGTCCAAAAGTCCGTTATACACATCTGTGTCTTTTTTGCTGTCTTGCATACAGGGTCGTCATTGCCATCTTTCTAAATTCCATATATATGTGTTAGTATACTGTATTGGTGTTTTTCTTTCTGGCTTACTTCACTCTGTATAATCGGCTCCAGTTTCATCCATCTCATCAGAACTGATTCGAATGAATTCTTTTTAACGGCTGAGTAATACTCCGTTGTGTATATGTACCACAGCTTTCTTATCCATTCATCTGCTGATGGACATCTAGGTTGTTTCCATGTCCTTGGATTTTTTTTTTTATTTAACGTTTCCATCCACAGTTGGTTCTGGATGCAGAACCCCCAGACACAGAGAGCTGACTGTACTTCTTACCAGGTCTCAGGATATCCTTGTGACTTTCTTGAGGACCATACAGTTGTGAAACATCTTTCCCATGCTGAGAAATGTGATAGACTCTCAAAGAAGTGCTTGAAAAAAAAGCCCCCACATCTCACTACCTGAGAGTAATTCTAGTTCTTGTCATCCTTCTAGTCTTCCCCAGAAAACAGATACATTTGACGTGGCTGCCCTCATACTGTATGTGCCTGTCAATCAAACTTGCTTTTTCACCGCTTCTCATGTACTTATTTGCCTTGTTCATGTTACACTGTCATGAAGTTTTAACAAAGGGGTCTATCAGGATGCCCTGCAATTTCCTCAGCCATTCTCGAGTGTTAGGCAAACTCAAGGTGACTCTAATTTATTTGCCTTTTCATATAATTTCGTTTTTGTTGCCTTCAGTAAATTTACTAAGATTACCTTTATTGCATTCATAGTAAATGTGATAGATATTTACATAAATGTATATATTACATATTTATACATAATGCACATTTGTTATAGTATATATGTGTGTATGATATATGCATTATATATCTGCATGCCTGCCAAGTCGTTTCAGTTGTTTCTGACTCTTTGCAACTCTGTAGTCCACCAGGCTCCTCCATCTATGAGATTCTAATTCTGGAGTGGTTGTCATGCTCTCATCCAAGGGATCTTCCCAACAGAGGGATCGAACCCACATGTCTTATAACTCCTGCATTGGCAGGCAGGTTCTTTACCACTAGCGCCACATGGGAAGCCTGTACATTATATGCATATTACATATTCATATAAATATCTTAAATATTTCAACAAATAAAATTCTATGTATATAATACATGTTTATAGGTATAAAAATACTGAGTAAGTGAATGAATGGACAAATTAATACATGAATAAGAAAGTCAATATATAGTGAAATAATTTCATTAGTAAGCAAATTGCTGAGTCATTCACTTGTTGCTTCTACAAATATTTACAAATATTTAAGTAACTAAAATGGATAAATGAGATTCCCTGGTGGCACAGAAGGTAAAGAGTCTGCCTGCAATGCGAGAGACCTGGGTTTGATCCTGAGTCGGGAAGATCCCCTAGAAAATGGCAACCCACTCCAGAAAATCTCATCAATGGAGGAGGGGTTGCAAAGAGTCAGACATGACTGAGCAACTTCACTCTCACTCAAAAAGGATAGTCAGACATGAACCCACCCTCATGAAACTTACATTCCAGAGGAGAAGGGAGAAAGAATAAGCAAATAAGTAAATGAATAAGATAATTTCAGATAGTGATAGACAGTGTAAAAAAATAACCAGGGAAGAGGGCTGGAGGGAGACAGGAGAGGTTGGGGGTGAACTGTAGATGAGGTTTCATCTATAGTTTTTTGCAAATGCTCCTCTGAAGATGGCAGCTCCAAGCTGAGACCCAGATGATGCAAAGGAACCAGGCTACAAACATCCCAGGAAGCAGGATCTAAGACAGAGAATAAAATACAATCAGTGGTAACTAAACCAGGAAAGAGGTTGGTATTCAAAAAGCTTGGCTACAGCAGAGTGAGACAGGGTGAAGCTCATACCCAACCAGGGCTCAGATCAGGGAGGCCTTGAAGTGCCAAGGGAAGCTACTGGAAGGTTCTAAGCAGGGAAGAAGCATGCAAACATTAAATAAATGAATGGCAAAATGACTGAATGGGTGAATGAATGAGTCAGGAAGGGAAACTCAGAGACATGCGCGCATAGATGAGTGGCCGAGGTGAAGGGTGTGTGGGGTGGGCACCATGATGCACCAGCCACATGGCCCTTCAGGAGTGAGGACCTTTCACCCCAGACACTGGCAGTGCTGCCAGCAGAACGCGCTACCTCTCAGCAGAAGAAGCCACCTCCCTTCACATCATACTCCCTTTCCAGGGCAGCCCACACCCGACAACTGGCCAGCCTGCCGGCGTGAAGACCAGGCCCTCTCCACCCGACTTGGAAGAGCTCTGAAGGCTCATCCCAGCTTCAGAGCTTTCTTGGGGATGGCTGAGGACTCCACTAGACTGTCTCACAGCCGCCTGTCCCCCTTCACCCCTTCCCTCCTAAGGTGCTGGTCATAAGTTATACTCTCATGAACCTCCCCTCTGCTTAGCAGGGAATCCAACCCAGGACACTGTGAGAAGGAGAGGGAGAAAAGAGAAGTGAATCAACTCCAATGTGTGGGATTCAGCCTCCTTCCAATCTGATCCTTCCAATCAGATTTGCATCACATCTGCTGAAAGTGTCTGCCAGAAAATGTCTCCCTTCCCTGGTGGCTCAGATAGATGGTAAAAAATCTGCCTGCAATGCAGGAGATGTGGGAGATGCAGGTTCCATCCCTGGGTCAGGAAGATCCGCTGGAGAAGGGAATGGCCACCCACTCTAGTATTCTTGCTGGGAAAATCCCATGGACAGAGGAGCCTGGTGGGCTACAGTCCATGAGGTCACAAAGAGTCAGACACGGCTGAGTGACTTTCACTTTTCAAGTTTTTCCCAAGAGGGAGTTTCACTCTTCCTGCAGATCTACATGTGACGCTGGCGTTTGATTCTAAGAGCTGGGAATGGCAATGGCAGACAGAGGTGTCTGAAAGCCCTGCTATCCACCCAAACTCAGTTTCTCAGTCCACCAGCCCACTGGGCTCCCACCCTCAAGACCCTCCCCTTCTCCTAACAACATGTGTTGGGAACACAGCACAGGATGTCCTTTGGGAGACTTTTTAAAACAAATTTTTGTTTAACCTCCTCTGCGACCCACAGAGTAAATTCATTCCTGAAATATACTCCATTTCTGTTTATTTAAAGAATGTTTGCTTATTTGGTGCTTGCTTGAGTGGAACCACTGTTATTATTCACTTCTCTGTGAGCGTTAACCTGACACGATTTGTCTGGCATCTTTAATTAACCAGAGATTATTTTTCTGAGTATCTTTTATATTTCTATGTTGGGGGGAAGGTGCAGGACAGGCAGCAAATACCAGCTTGAACTTCTGCTCCAACCTGGTGCTGGTTATTGAGAATCCAGACCACACTGTCCAACATGGTAGCCCCCAGCCAAATATGCTCAAGGAGCACTTGAAATGTGGATTGTTCCCACTGAGATGTACTATCAGTATACCAGATTTCCAAGAGTTAGTGCAAAAAAGAGTACAGGCATACCTAGGAGATATTCTATATTTGGTTCCAGATCATTGCAATAAAGTGAGTCACACAAATTTTCTGGTTTTCCAACACATATAGAAGTTATGTTTAGGTATAGAGGTTCTTTAAAAAACTAGAAATAGAGTTATCATATGATCTAGCAATCTCACTCATGGACATATACCCAGAGAAAAGTCTAATTCAGAAAGATCCACTGTACCCCAACATTCATAGCAGCACTGTTTATAATGACCCAAACATGGGAGCAACCTAAGCATCCACCAACAGATGAAAGGGTAAAGAAGACGTGGTGTGCGGTGGAATACTACTCGGCCATAAAAAAGAACAAAATAATACCATCTGTGGCAACACAGATGGACATAAAGATTATCATACAAAGTGAAGCAAGTAGGAGAGAGAAAGACAAATATACGGTATCACTTATATACGGAATCTAAAATACGGATACAGACGGACGAGTTTATGAAACAAAAACAGACTCACAGACATGGAAAGCAAACTTACGGTTAGCTCGCAGGGGCAAGAGATGAATTAGGAGTTTGGGATTAGCAGATGCACACTGTGCTGTGCTGGGCTTAGCTGCTCAGTTGCTCCTGAGTCTATGCCATCCTGTGGACTGCAGCCCACTAGGCTGCTTTGTCCATGGGATTTCCCAGGCAAGGATACTGGAGTGGGCTGTCGTGCCCTCTTCCAGGGGATCTTCCCAATCCAAGGATCGAACCCAGGTCTCCTGAATTGCAGGTGGATTCTTTCACCAACTGAGCTACCAGGGAAGCGCAGATACACACTACTACCTATAAAATAGAAAAACAAGGACCTACTGTATAGAACAGGGATCTATATTAAATCTATATTAAATGTCTTGTAATAAACCATAATGGAAAAGACTATGAAAAAGAATATTTATGTAACTGAATCACTTTGCTGTGTACCAGAAACCTGCACATTGTCAATCAGTTATACTTCAATAAAAAATAAATAAATAAAATAAACGAATCCTTAGAAACAACAAAAAATGTTATGTTTTTACAATACTGTTGTCTGTTAGGTGAGCAATAGCATTATGCCTGAAAAAAGCAAGACACATGCTTTAATTTAAAAACTCCTTATTACTAAAAAATGCTAACCATCATTTTAAGACTTCAGTGAGTGAGAGCAGTAACAATAAAGATCCCTGATCACAGATCACCACAAGAAATATAAAAATAATGAAAAACTGTGAAATATTACAAGAATTACCAAAACAGGACAGAGATATGAGCAGATGCTATTGGGAAAGTGGTGTTCATAGGCTAGCCACAGGATTGCCACAAAACTTCAGTTTGTAAAACACCCAGGATCTGCAAAGCACAATAAATGGAAGCTAGATAAAAAGAGGTCTGCCTTTAACCATAAAATATCTTTCATCTGTCTTTATATTGATGACCTGCTGAAATGTTCAAATAGCAATATTTAGAGTATTTTCTGTTCAATTAAAGTTTCTCATTAAAATTAATTTACCGATTTCTTTTGACTTTTTTGATGTGACTACTAGAAAGTTGAAAAGAACCTATGTGACTCGTGTTGTATTTTTGCTGGACAGTGCTGGCTGGCCCCAGGTTCTGTGCTGTGTGCCCAGGCAGAGCAAGGTCTGGAGCTGACTCAGCAGCAGCACCTTCTCCTGGACTTGGCTGCCACCGCCTTCACACAGTCAGACTCTCAGAAAGACCCTCCCCTTCCCCGCCAGCCTCCCCCTTGTCTATGTGTGTGTGCTGCCGGGTCTTCTGCATACTTTGGACCGGCTGTCACTTGCTCCATTTGCGTTTGCAATAGCTGCAAATTCTCTCTCATTATTTTGGTTTAGCCCTCCTACTGACGGCCAGCTTGCACTGGCATTCAAGAGGTGTCAGGGAAGGCAGGGGGTTGCGGAGGCCTGTGTTGGTGTTTGTGGGATGCCAGACATCTGGGCTGCTGGAAAACTTCTGCACCAACTCTGATTTCTTTTTGCAGCTTCCATCCAGCTGTTTGGCAGCAGGGACCGCCGCCTCTGCTTGACTTGAAAATGTGTGGGAAAAGCTGTGTTTATACAACTGCAAACCCCAAGACTGAAAGTAGGCAGGGTATGTTCTTGGAGACTTCAGTGGCTCACTGGCTTGAATAAATTATTGGATTCAGAAAATCGGGCAGAAACTCATTACTGGAGAGAACAGAACAAGCTAAATAGCTCCAGCCAAACCAGCCTCTCAAAGCCTATTTAAGATTTGCCCTGGCTTTTCATGTGATGGAGCCCCTATCTGCAGACACATCATTGTCTGTGACTTTACCTGGAGTCTGGCTGGCATCTCCCAGGAACTTGTAGGAAACGTAGAATCTCCCATCCCCTGTATTAGTCAGGGTTCCCCAGGGAAACCAGCTTCCCAGGTGGTTCAGCGGGTAAAGAGCCTGCCTGCAATGCAGGTAACACAGGAGATGCAGGTCTGAACCCTGGGTAGGGAAGACCCCCTGGAGGAGGGCATGGCAACCCACTCCAGTATTCTTGCCTGGAGAACCCCATGAACAGAAGAGCCAGGCGGGCTACAGTCTACAGGGTGGCAAAGAGTCAAACATGACTGAAGCGACTGAGCAAGCATGCACACTTCAGAGAAACAGAACCAGTATATACATAGACAAGATATCTATATATAGAGACCAGCTATCCTGGTGGCTCAGGTGATAAAAGCGTCTGCTTGCAATGTGGGAGACACGGGTTCGATCCCTGGGTCAGGAAGATCCCCTGGAGAAGCAACTAGCAACCCACTCTTGCCTGGAAAATTCCATGGATGGAGGAGTCTCGTAGGCTACAGTCCATGGGGTCAGAAAGGGACACGACTGAGCAACTTCACTTTCACTTTCATATATATAAACAAGATATCTTTCTATACATATTTACCCATGCATATATATCTATATCTCATTAATATGTGTTTATGTAGATGACATGTAGAAATAATGATAGGATTTTTTCTGTTAAGTAAAATATATTATTAAAATTAATTTGCTATTTATTATATCTTATTAAAATTAAAATATACTATTAAATATATTTAATAATATATTATTTAATATAAAATGGGCTTCCCTGATTGCTCAGTTGGTAAAGAATCCACCTGCAATGCAGGAGACCCTGGTTCAATTCCTGCGTTGTGAAGATCCCTGGAGAAGGGACAGGCTACCCACTCCAGTATTCTGGCCTGGAGAATTCCATGGACTGTATAGTTCATGGGGTCGCAAAGAGTCAGGGTGTGTGTGTGTGTATATGTGTGTGTGAAGTCACTCAGTCGTGTCTGACTCTTTGTGACCCCGTGGACTGTAGCCTACCAGGCTCCTCCGTCCATGGGATTCTCCAAGCAAGAATACTGGAGTGGGTTGCCATTTTAATAGGCTATATTAATACGATATATTTCTATTAATAATAGAAATAGTCATAGGGTATTTTCTGTTAAGTAAAATATATTATTAAAATTAGTTTACTATTTATTATACGTTATTAAAATTATAAATTAAAATTAAAACATACTATTAAATGTATTTAATAATATATTATTAAATATAGATATGTTAAGTACACAACATTAAAATATATTATTAGAATTCATATATGTGTTACCTATAGGTATCATCAATCTATCTATCTGTCTAACTACAGAGAGAGAGCAGGAGATATTTTCAGGAATTGGCTTATGCAACTGTGAAGGCTGGCAAGTCCAAAGTCTCCCAGGCAGTTTGGCATACTGGCAGCCCATGGGAGAACCAATGCTGCAGCTCAAGTCCAAAGGTGGTCTGGAGCCAGAATTTCTTCTTCCTCAAGGAACCTCGGTGTTTTTTCTCAAAGCCCTCAGTTGATTGGATGAGGCCCACTCAGATTATGGAGGGTACTCTGCTTTATTCAAAGTCCATTGATTTCAATGTTAATCGCATTTAACAAAGACATTCAGAGACATCTAGACTGGTGTTTCACCAGACGACTGTGAAGCGTGGCCTAGCCAGGTGGAGACAGGAAATATGCCATCACGCTCTCCCACCCCCAACCCTACTGAATCAGCATCTGCATTTTAAACATTCTTTTCCAGACTTTAAACTTTTTCTTCTGTGTGGAGGGTATACCCGATCAACAATGTTGTGGTAGTTTCAGACAAACAGCGACAGGAGTCAGTCATACATATATACATGTGTTCCTTCTCCCCCATGAACTTACTTACAAAGCAGAAAGAGATGCACAGACATAGAAAACGAACTCACGGTTGCCGGGGGGAAGGGACAGTTAGGAACTCTGGGAAGGTCATGCACACACTGCTGTATTTAAAATGGATAACCAACAAGGACTTATTGTATAGCGCGTGAAAGTCTGCTCAATGTTATGTGCCAGCCTGGGTGAGAGGAGGGTTTGGGGGAGAATTTGCATTTTAACAAGCTCCCTGGGAGAGTAGAAGTACATGCTGATCTGAGAGGTAGCACCTTTGAATTTATCTCTGAGAGCCTCCTCTGAATGAGTAGGGCCCCCTTGCCAAGCCCCTCCCCCGCCCCAGCTCGGTTGTGCCCTGAACTTGGAACCAACATTGTAGGAGGAGGCAGTGAGGTGCTCAGACAACCAAGCTACGTATGAGACACACAGTTTTACATGCTGTGATTTGACCCCAGAGAAAACCAAAAGCCAGAATCACTTTCTTGTGAGCCCCAAAAACTTCCTGTGAGATCAGCCCACAAAAGCAAGAGCCCCTTCTCTTTCCTTCCCCCACCCCACTTTATCTCCAGCCCCTGAGGCATAATGCCTGGCACAAGATGAAGAGCCAATAAACAGTGCTGAATAAATCCATCATCTAAGCTTCGGCTTCCCATCTGTAACCTGTAAATACTCCTCTGGTTGTTAACGGACACACAACCAAGTATGAGAAACAGGTGGAAGCCTAGGACCCTGAGCCGGACACTTAGTAGATACTCACAAAGTCATAATTGAGGTGTTTAGTGTGTGTCTGTTGAGTGAGCAAGCAAAGCCACACTTTGGCATGCAAGCTCGGGTAAAGCAAGCATCCCGTGCCCTGAGCGCAGACAGCGGAGCCCTCACTGGATGCCTTCTGGTCGGATCGGTTACACCTAGCTGCAAACAGCATGTGCAGGTCTCCGGGCATCTGACACAGTCCAATGCTCTGTGGGTGTTATCTCCTGGAAGCTGACAGCGGTGCTAGCAGGTATGATTATTAATACCGCTGCCACGACAGTTTACAGAGGAGCAACACTGAGGCTCAGAACCATTCAACATCTTGTGTGAAAACATGCAGCCGAGGGGACTTCCCTGGAGGTTAAGGGAAGTACAGGCTTCCAAAGCAAGATACCAGTTGATCCCCGGCTGGGGAACGAAGAGACATGTTGCCTGACGCAACCAAAAAAACCTCTTTTTTTTTTTTTTAAACGTAGCAGATAACAGGATGGAGCCCAATCTGGAAACTCTTTTTCCCTGGCTTCAGTTCCTTCTACTGTCCCTTCCTCTTTGAAGGGGGGTGGTGGGGAGAATACACACGTGTGTCTGGATGTCTTCTGGAGCGTATGCACGTGTGCCCAGGTGTGGGTGTGGGTGTGGGATGCACAAGAGTAAATATGGAGATGGAGGGTGGGGAAGTTTAACCTCCTCCTCAAAGGGCCGGCAGAACTCTTGGGTGTCCCTCGAAGTCAAGCTTCTTTCCAGATCATCAGAGTTGACACTTGGGCAGTAACACATGCGTAATTAACTGAACAAATATAATGAGACTATCTGCAGTGACATGATAGTTGGTGCTGAATCCTATTAAAGCACATTTAATTAAAAATGCATTAAACCGTCAGGCTTCGGAACACACCCTGCCCTTCTTCAAAGCCTCCCCCTCCATTAAAGCCTTCCCCACTATTAACTGTGACTCAGCCTGTGACCCTATGGGCATGACCGGGTGAGGTGAAGTGGCTCTTAAATGCCTGAACCAGTAGATCACAGGCACTAATGGATTTCAATCAGGGAGATTAATTCTATTCATTTGGCTCCTCGTTTCAGAAACAACTGTCACGCTGAGCCTAATTGCTGGAGATGTTTGACAGCCCCAGGAGGTTGGAGTCTCTTAAAGCTGGTTGGTGGCCAACAATCAATTATTTGGGCTACTGTGCCTTTGGGGATGTGAAGATGATGAAAATCCACAGACAACCCAATGGCCCTCATTTACCATTAGCGTCAGTGGAGTTTTTCCAGGCTCAGAAGGCAGTGAGGGGTGGTGGGAGGCTGTCTGGACCAGTTTGGACCCCGACTCTTCCTCCCTGTGCTCCAGACTCCTCCAGCCATGGGATTTCTGCAAAGGTGATTTCCATCCTGGAGTGCCTTTGTCCTTCTTTGCCCACTTTGCTCCTATCCACCTCCCAAAGTCTGCCTGAATGAATAAATAAGTAAGGAATTGAGAGGAGTCACCAAGAGTCTCCAAGGGGAGACACACAAAACCTTACACTTGAGAAGCAGTAGGCCTTCAGCAAAGGGTATATTCAGGTGTCGTCACCCTCATTGGCCCCGACACCATCCTTTCTCCAGGACAGCCATGCCTGTCTTTTTCCAGAGGAGCGTTCTAAAAGGGACAGGAAAGGGACATAAAATTGCTCACCATCATTGAGAGGGGAGAGGCAAGAAGCCAGGATCTGAACCCCCAATCTCTTGCCCCATTTCTTGTTGCCTATGAGTCATCTCCAGACACAGCTGGCTCATGAAGAGCTGGCAGAACGAGCTTCCTGTCAAGCAGAAGAGGAGAAAGCCAGTCTCCGAGCAGCACCTGAGGGGAAGGGAGGAGGAAGAGGTGAAGGTAGGCATGATCTGATTGGCTCCCTAGAGAGCCAGGGCTGCCGTTCTTGCCACAGGTCCAAGCTGTGCATGTCAGTATGAAATGCGCTGTTGTGAGAAGGGCTCCATGCTTGCTTTAACTCTCTCTGTCATCTTGGAATTCTTGGTCATTTTTTAATAAGGGGCCACGTGTTGTCATCACGCACTGGTAACTGGTCCTGGCACTAAGGGCAAATTTGTGTAGGGAGTCCCACTCAGCTTCCATGAAGTTACCCAGAAACTCTCACCAGTCCTCCCTGGTTCTTCCAAATACTTGCCAGGAAGCCTTTTCCTTGAGACCAGCTGCATTTCCATTTTCCCAAAGCCGTTTTCCTAGAGTAAAGCACTCAGCACACAGTAGATCCTCAGTAAATGAGAGAGTCAGTGCGTGCAGGGGCTATGGCAGCACTTTGGAGCATCCTCTAAACACTTGCAGACTCCTGAAGCTTTCTGCATTAACAGTGTTTCTCTAGCTCCGTGGCCAGTGTGTGGCCCAGGAAAGCATTTCCAAAGCTTTATTTACTGGTTGGTTGTGCTGGATCTTTGTTGCTGCATGCAGGCTTTCTCTAGTTGCTGTGAGCGAGGGCTGCTCTTTGTTGCACGGGCTTCTCCTGTTACGGAGCACAGGCTTTAGGGTGCACGGGCTTCAGCAGTTGTGGCACAGGGGCTCATTCGTTGTGGCTCACAGGCTTTAGTTGCCTGCAGCATGTGGAATCTTCCTGGACCAGGGATCAAACCCATGTCCTCTGTATTGGCAGGCAGATTCTTATCCATTGTACCAGCAGGGAAGTCCTCCAAAGCTTCTTTCTGCAGAGCGTTTCTTCAGTTAACAAAAAGTGTCCTGTGGTCACGTTCATTTTGGAAATGCTGCTCACCCTGTCCCCACTAACAGTCCAGTGCACATTAGCAGATTCAAGGCTCTAAGAAGTCCAGAAATAAAAATACCTTTCTATTTTGTTGGTTCCAGCCTTCCTCAAACTTATGTGACTCTGGAAGCTTTTTTTTTTTTTTTTTATCCTGGTACTTATTCACCTCCCATGGAACATTTATTAATAGAAGGCAGTTATCTGGTCCTAAAAAAGTGGCGATGAAGATATGGGTGGGAGGGCAAGAGATGACAGCAAGGAGAGGAAGATACATGCTGTGATGGGAAATTGCCAACATCTAAATCTGTATCCGTAGTATCAATACTAACAGAACTGGATCCAACTGTGTTGCTTTTGTTTTGTTTCTTTCTCTCACTCTGGTCTGATTAAAAATTTACAAGACGGTGACTCATTGATGAGGCTATTTTAGCCCCTCCTTGGGTTATTCCAGCAGCAGAGGTCTTAACTCTGACTGCAGGGTGAGTTGCCCAGGAGACAGGAGAGCAGAGATTTCAAGGGGGCTGGGGATTTCACACATGCTCATAAACAAGTGAGATCACTTTGAACAAAGTAATCAGAGTATCAAGTAATATAAACACCACAGTTACAGCAAAATGTGAATCATGCGGCGGTTAGACATGCGCAGATCGGCTGCAAAGAGCAATCAGATACTGCTCGACCTCAGCTCCGAACGCTGGTGTGGAGCACAGAGCAGTGCAAGGAGGCCTGACTGCCAGAAACTCTACCTGAGCTCTGACGAGGGAGGCCTTGGTCCCAAGTCATACCTCTTCATGGGAGAGTAAAATCCTGGCACCTTCCGAGCAGAACAGAACTTTACAGATGTGTACACTGAGGAGCTGGAAGGGACTTACTTGCTTGATAGGGACAAAATCAGGTCTCAAGTCCAAGTTTGTAAGTCCAATTTTGGATCTTTGTGGGTGGTGCTGTCCATCCCCCTTCCAATCCCCTTCTGCACTCAGCGTCCAGATGGCTTCTTCCTATAGTCCCTGGGGACCCTCACCTAAGGACTCTCTCTGACTGCAAAAGCATACTCCTCTGCACACAGGCCAGACCAGAAATGTCAAGACAATGAGATCAGGAGTTGATGTAAATATTACAGTTCCCATGCAATTCAAAGCAACAGCTCTGAGATTTTGTGTTCCACAAAATCTCAAAGGGATCCACTATGAGGAGGTATTTCAGGTGCCCAGTGAAGTCACCTGCATTAATGCAACCTGTGCTGAATTCTGTCCTTTCCCTAACTGTCTTCTTCCCCCCCCCCCCCACCCCCGCCACCCCAACCACGCTTCCTTGGGATCCTCTTCCAAATACACTGCTTGAACTCAAATCTCTCTCTCAGGGTCAGCTTCTGGGGGAGTCCAACTGTAAAAGCTTTCTTTTTTATTATGCTAAAATGATTTAAGGAGTCTCTGGCCTTGAGACTCTTGCTCCTATGATAAGGAGACTAGAGCAATGACATCTCAAGTATATGGCTCCTTTGAACAGATAAAAATTTCCAATTTTGTCCAGTGGTTACAGTAGTTGGCAAGAGATGCTAAGCTGTCATTCTTTTCTTTAACCCATGATATTTTATTGAGCTTCATGCCGGTCAGATGCTGGGTGTGCGGACTGAGTCAAAGCCTTCAAGGCTAGCAAAAGAATGGCAATAGTTACCTACTTATTTATTTATATGTATTCTTTTAAGTAACGAGTTTCTACTGAGGACCTATTTTGTATCCAGAATGTCTAGGAATACAAAGAGGAAAAAACACATTATTTCTGGTCTTAGTTCATCATCTATGAAAAGAGAAACACTTGAAACAAATACAATACCTGAACAAATACCATGTGAAAAGAAACCCAGAGTGTCTATGGTCACACAGGAAGAGCTGTACCCAGGTTTAAGGGGTCAGGGATGAGATGTAGTATATGAATTAAAATTAGGAAATCATGATTAAGATGCTTATCCTGTTAACTGGTTGATATTGAAAACATAAACACAAACTTCCTTGAAGTTGCATTCATTTTAGGGAAATAGGAAATTTTGTCTAAGTGTGGATTTTATACAAAGATGTAAAAAGTTCATCAATCAAATGGGAGGGCCAATCTCCTCTCACTGAGTAATTCTGGGATAGCAAGCACGGTGTGGAAGTTCTCTACATGCCATCTGCTCTAATCAGTTGATTCAGAATAGCTGCATTTTACAGACGACTAGGATAGATAGTTTTCTAACATGGTACAAACTATACCTTCCTCCTGGTCATCCCCTCCCCTTAAATATGGACTATACTTAGTGACTTGCTTCTAACATATAGATTCTGACAAATGCAGTGGGATGCCCATGGACTGAATCAATAGTCAAAAACCTTCCAACAAAGAAAAGCCGAGGACCAGATAACTTCACTGGTGAATTCTACCAAACTTTTTTTTTTTTTTTAATTAATGCCAATCTTCCTCAAACTCTCCAAAAAAAGTGAAAAGGAGGCAATTCCAAACTCATTCTATAAAGCCAGTGATGGCATCAATGACAGAGAAAAACACTGCAAGACAAGAAAACTACAGGCTAATATCTCTGATGAATAGTAAAGCAAAAATTCTCAACAAACACTAGGAAACAGAATTCAACACAGATTGCAAGGATTATGTACCATGACTTAGTAGGATATATTCCTAGAATGCAAGGGTGGTTCAATATTAAAAAATTGATCATATTAACCAATGAAAAGAAAAACACAAGATTATCACAGTTGATGCAAAAAATAATATTCAACACTCTTTCATGGAAAAAAAATAGTTCAACAAACTAAGAATACAAGGAAATCTCTTCAACATAGTAAAAGTCATAGATGAAAGCCTCATACTAAAAGCCACGAGGCTAACATGCTGCTGCTGTTGCTGCTACTGCTAAGTCGCTTCAGTCATATCCGACTCTGTGTGACCCCATAGACGACAGCCCACCAGGCTCCGCTGTCCCTGGGATTCTCCAGGCAAGAACACTGGAGTGGGTTGCCATTTCCTTCTCCAATGCGTGAAAATGAAGTCGCTCAGTCGTAACTCTTAGCGACCCCATGGTCTGCAGCCTACCAGGCTCCACCGTCCATGGGATTTTCCAGGTAAGAGTACTGGAGTGGGGTGCCATTGCCTTCTCTGAGCTAACAAGTTACATATTGGTAAAAAACTAAGTTTTTCTTCTGAGATTAGTATTAAGGCAAGAATGCTCACTTTGCCATTCCACATACTACAGAAAGTCCTAGATGAAGTAACTATACAAGAAATAGGGACAAGAAACATTCAAATTGGAAAGGAAAAAGGAAAATTATCTCTGTTCAGAGATTACATGATATACAGAAAACCCTAAAGATTCCACGGAAGACCTCTTAGAAATAATGCATGAATTCACATAGTTGCTGTATACAAAATCAATACAAAAATCAGTTTTGTTTATATACACTAGCAATGGAGAATTCAAAAAGGAAATTAAGAAAACAGTGCCACTCACAATAGCATTGAAAAGAATGAAATAATTAGGAATAAGTTTAACCAAAAAGTGAAAGACTGAAAAAGACACCAAAAACTGTAAAGCATTGCTGATGGAAACTTAAGATTACAACAATAAATGCAAAGATTTCCTATGTTCATGGATTAGAAGACAGTATTGTTAAGATGTCAGTACCACCCATAGTGACCCACAGATTAAGTGCAATCTCTACCAAAATTCCAATTGCAGAAATAGAAAAACCTGTCCTAAAAGTTATATGGAAACTCAAAAAGCCCCAAAGAGCCAAAACCATCTTGAAAGGAAGAACAAAGAAATCACACAATTCCTGGCTTCAAAACATGTTACAAAGCTACAGTAATCAACATGGTATGGTACCGACATAAAACAAACATTCAGATGAATGGACTAGAACAGGTAGCCCAGATATTTAAACTCATTTATTTAGCTAAATAACTTTTTCAAGGATGCCAAGACCATTAAATGAGAAAAGTCTTCTCAACAAATGTGGCTGAAAGAACTGGGTATCCATATGCAAAAGAAGAAATTTGGATCCTTCCCTTGTATCACATACAAATATTAACTCAAAATGGATCAAAAACTAAACACAAGATCTAAAACTATAAAACTTTCTAAAAAAAACACAGGGGAAAATTCTGAAACATTTTCCTTGGCAATGACTTATTGGATATGGCACCAAAATCACAGAAGACAAAAGTAAAAATAAATTGGACTATATAAAAATTTAAAACTTATGTGCCTAAAAAGATAAAACCAAGAAAATGAAAGGACGACTTATGGAACAGGATAAAATATTTGAAAATTATATATCTGGTAAGAGGTTAATATCCAGAATATATAAAGAATTCCTACAACTCAGCAACATAAAGAGGAAGCAACAGAACTTTAAACACAGGCAAAAAACCTGAATAAACATCTCTCTAAAGAAGATGAACAAATGGCCAGTAAACACATGAAAAGATGCTCACCATCACTAATCACCAGGGAAATGCAAATAAAAACCATAGTGAGAAATCACTTAATACCCATTAGAATGGATGTTCTATTTTTAAAGGAGGAAAAAATAGCAAGTATTTTTAACAAAGATTTGGAAAAATTGAAGACCTGTGCTCTGCTGATAGGAATGTAAAATAGTGCAATTACTGTGGGAAACAAGAAAAGCATTCCTCAAAAAATTTTAAATAAAGTTCAGTTCAGTTCAGTCACTCAGTGGTGTCTGACTCTTTGCAACCCCATGGACTACAGCACGCCAGGCCTCCCTGTCCATCACTAATTCCTGGAGTTTACTCAAACTCATGTCCATTGAGTTGGTGATGCCATTCAACAATCTCATCCTCTGTCATCCCCTTCTCCTCCTGCCCCCAATCCCTCCCAGCATCAGAGTCTTTTCCAGTGAGTCAACTCTTTGCATCAGGTGGCCAAAGTATTGGAGTTTCAGCTTCAGCATCAGTCCTTCCAATGAACAGTCAGGATTGATCTCCTTTACGATGGACTGGTTGGATATCCTTGCAGTCCAAGGGACTCTCACAATTCAAAAGCATCAATTATTTGGTGCTCAGCTTTCTTTATAGTCTAACTCTCACATCCATACATGACTACGGGGAAACACATAGCTTTGACTAGATGGGACTTGGTTGGCAAAGTAATGTCTCTACTTTTTAATATGCTGTCTCAGTTCAGTTCAGTTCAGTTCAGTCACTCAGTCGTGTCCGACTCTTTGCAACCCCATGAATCGCAGCACGCCAGGCCTCCCTGTCCATCACCAACTCCCGGAGTTCACTCAGACTCACGTCCATCGAGTCAGTGATGCCATCCAGCCATCTCATCCTCTGTCATCCCCTTCTCCTCCTGCCCCCAATCCCTCCCAGCATCAGAGTCTTTTCCAATGAGTCAACTCTTCGCATGAGGTGGCCAAAGTACTGGAGTTTCAGCTTTAGCATCATTCCTTCCAAAGAACTCCCAGGGTTGATCTCCTTCAGAATGGACTGGTTGGATCTCCTTGCAGTCCAAGGGACTCTCAAGAGTCTTCTCCAACACCACAGTTCAAAAGCATCAATTCTTCGGTGCTCAGCCTTCTTCACAGTCCAACTCTCACATCCATACATGACCACAGGAAAAACCATAGCCTTGACTATGGACCTTGGTTGGCTCTCTGCTTTTGAATATACTATCTAGGTTGGTCATAACTTTTCTTCCAAGGAGTAAGCGTCTTCTAACTTCATGGCTGCAGTCACCATCTGCAGTGATTTTGGAGCCCCTCCAAAAAAAATCTGCCACTGTTTCTCCATCTATTTGTCATGAAGTGATGGGACCGGATGCCATGATCTTTGTTTTCTGAATGTTGAGCTTTAAGACAACTTTTTCACTCTGCTCTTTCAATTTCATCAAGAGATTCTTTAGTTCTTCTTCACTTTCTGCCTTAAGGGCGGTGTCATCTGCGTATCAGAGGTTATTGATATTTCTCCCAGCAATCTTGATTCCAGCTTGTGCTTCCTCCAGCCCAGCGTTTCTCATGATGTGCTCTGCATATAAGTTAAATAAGCAGGGTGACAATAAACAGCCTTGACGTATTCCTTTTCCTATTTGGAACCTGTCTGTTGTTCCATGTCCAGTTCTAACTGTTGCTTCCTGACCTGCATACAGATTTCTCAAGAGGCAGGTCAGGTGGTCTGGTATTCCCATCTCTTTCAGAATTAATTTTCCACAGTTTGTTGTGATCCACACAGTCAAAGGCTTTGGCATAGTCAATAAAGCAGAAGTTGATGTTTTTCTGGAACTCTTTTGCTTTTTCCATGATCCAGTGGATGTTGGCAATTTGATCTCTGGTTCCTCTGCCTTTTCTAAAACCAGCTTGAACATCTGAAGTTCACGATTCACGTATTGCTGAAGCCTGGCTTGGAGAATTTTGAGCATTACTTTACTAGCATATGAGATGAGTGCAATTGTGTGGTAGTTTGAGCATTCTTTGGCATTTCCTTTCTTAGGAATTGGAATGAAAACTGACCTTTTCCAGTCCTGTGGCCACTGCTGAGTTTTCCAAATTTGCTGGCATATTGAGTGCAGCACTTGCACAGCGTCATCTTTCAGGATTTGAAAGAGCTCAGCTGGAATTCCATCACCTCCACTAGCTTTGCTTGAGAGGATGCTTCCAAGGTGGTCATATGGTCCATCAATTCCACTTCTGAGTAGACCCAAAAGAATTGAAAGCAGGTTCTTGAAAAGATATTTGTAGACCCTTGTTTACAGTAGTAGTATTCACAAAAAGTCAAAAGGTAGAATCAACCAAGTATCCACTGATTAATAAATGTGCAAAATGTATTATAGACGTGTAATGGAATAGTAGCCAAAAAGGAGTGAAATCTGTTGCATGTTATAACATGAATGAACCTTGAGGACATTATGGCGAGTGAATTAAACCATTTATGAACGGGCATACACTGTATGATTCCACTTGCATGAAGCATCTAGAATAGAAAATTTTATAAATACAGAAGCAAAATGACAGTTTCCAGGGGCTGTGGGAGGGGAGAATGAGGAGTTACTTTGTAACAGGTAGAGTTTTAGTTTTATAAGATAAAAAGAGCTCTAAATATGGCCTACACAACAATGTGAAAGTACTTAACACTACTAAACTATACTCTGCAGCTTAGTTTGGTTTAAAATGGCCAAGAGGGCAATTTTTTTTTTTAAGAGGACAAAGTTTATGTTATGTATATTTTGTGCTCAGATGCTCAGTTTTGTCCAACTCTTTGCATATGTTACCACAATTTAATTTTTTTAAGTTTAAATATTAAAAAGACCACAAAATAAAAAGAAATTCGCAGAAACAATAATAACAAAACCAAAACCAAGTGAAACAAAATGATGGGATGTCATTTCTGAGACACAGATTGTAAAAGACTGTAACTTCCGTCTTACTCTCCTGCTTGCCCTGAGAAAACTTGCTGCCGTGTTGAAAACGCCCATGTGGCAAGTCATTAAGGATGGCCTCAGCCAACAGCCAGCAAGAAACTAGGGCCCTCAGTTTAATATCCTGCAAGAAACTGAATCCTGCCAAGGACCACATAGGTAAGCTTGGAAGCAAATTCTTCTCCAGTTGATCCCTGAGATAGCTATAGCCCTGACCAACACATTGATCACAGCCTGTGACAGACTCTGAGCTGGGGCCCAGCTGTACTGTGCCCACACTCGTGACCTAGGAAAGCTATGAAATAATAAATATTATTTTCGGCCACTAAGTTTTGAGGTGACTAGTTACACAGCAATAGCTTGCCAAATAAAAAGACATTGAAATGGAAAGAGAATAAACAAACAGTAAGAACCATAAGGGAACAAGTGAGTGATGCCTGAAGCATGCCTAGCTGCAAAGTTTCCTTTTTACACCATTGAAATTCTTCCCAAAACCTCTTCCTGGGTGAGGAAGACAGTTGATGGAGACCATACTACATTTCAACATTTTCGACATGGGCGGCTCTGCCTGAGGAGGATTCATGATTCCTGGACTTGCAGGAAGCTTAAGTATTTTCCTGGTAAATATATATTTAAAAGATAAAAATAAGAATACTTGGTTGTATTCTGTGTGTGTGTGTGTGTGTGTGTGTGTGTGTGTGTGTGTGTGTGTGTGTGTGTTAAAACCATTCTATCTGAGTCAAACAATTTAGAAACTGCAATCACTGTAAGGGATATTAATGTCAGTCACAGACAACTGAAGCATTTAAACCAATTCACTCCATCCTTCCAGAAATTAGAAACATCTGAGAATTTACAATTATAGGAAAAATAAATGTCTTCCTGACTCCCAGGATGAAGTTCCATATTTAAGAAAGCTAGTTAAAGACTGTAATCTACATTCCAAAGAGAATCCTGTTACTCAGAGACTTGGCCTTATAAATCTAGGTTCCAAAATTAGAATGAAGCTACCCCCTAAGGCCTGAAATATAGAGCCAAAGGCAGTGCTGGCCACCAGGCTAGCGTCAGCCCCAGGCCCCTCTCCACAGCAGCAGCAAGAAGGCACCTGGCGACATCGCCTGTGAGCTGATGATATGATGATGTGTAATGGGAAGCCTTGCCACGCAGTTCTGAGCAACTCAGACACCCAGGGCTGCAAGTTCACGGCACTGCAGGAAGTAATGCAGTGTAGTCGTTCAAAGCGTGGGCACTAGAGCTGATAACGGGAGCAGGAATTCAGGCTCTGCCACTTCTAGCTGAATAACTCTGGCAGGTTTTGTGGAACCTCCTTGTCTCTTTCCTTGCCTGTAAAATGGACTTATAGTAGTTTCTAAGGTAATTATGAGGATTAAATAGCATAAAGCACACAAATCACATAAAACAGTGCCTGCTACAGAGCTAGCAGTCAATGACTGTGTAAATAATAGCAATAAGAATTATCATTATTAATTACCATCATTATTATCACTATCACCTTTGTTATTTCTTAGAATCAGGACAATAATAATGTTAGCCTGGATTCAGGAATGGGCTTTTCTCTTTTCCAAAGGAGGAAAATAGAAACTCAGAGGAGTCAGATGTCTTTTCTAAGGTCACACAGTCATTGAGGCTCATCTCCAGGTGTGTCTGACTCCAAGCCCGGAGTGATATTCCCACTATCTCAGGTTTGAGTACTGATACACCCTGTCCTCATCTAATTCACTCAAGCACCTTCCTCCTTGCTTTTAAGTCTTACTTGACTTACTTAGATTCTGGAGGTCTGCTGCCTAGGTGGCTTAAAGAGAGGCCAAAACTGGAACATGTAAAGAAGTAAAAAGCATTGGAAAACTTTGTGGGATGAGATGGAGGAGAAAGGCTGCTTCCTCCTTTTGGTAATACATAACACAGGAACAGCCATTTCCTGGATGAAATTTCCATATATGGATTTGTGTAAACTTTACGACATCCCAGTGAAATGTAAATGATCATGCCTATTTTTAAGATCTTTTTTTTTTTCTTGTTTGAATGAATGAATATATTGGCTGAAACTCAGAAAAATAAATAAATCTATTTTTCTTGTTTGAAAGAGTGGATGGATGAATATGTTTTCTGAGGCTCAGACAAGTCAAGTCATTTGCCCAAGCCTCACTATCTGGATCTAGCAGAACTGGGACTCAATCCCTCTCTTCTGACTTTAACCAGTAGTTCTTGTTATTGTGCCCCATTTCACAGACAGAAAAGCTGAGGGTCCAAAGGCAAACTGACTGGCTCCAGATCATGCAGCTAAAAGGTGACTGAGACAGGATGTAAGCCCAGAATTCTCAGGCTCTGAAGGCATTGCTCCTTTTTTCTGTATTTTATTTTTAAATTGAGATATAGTTGCTTTACAGTGTTTAAGATGTTCAGAAAAATGACTCAGTTATACACAGACACTATGCATGTACACACGTGTTCTTATTTCAGATTCTTTTCTGTTAGAGGTTGTTAAAGATATTGAATATAGTTCCCGGTATGATACAGTAAGACCTTGCTTATCTATTTTATACATAGGCTTCCCAAATTCTCAATTTATCCCTCCTACTCCTTCTCCTTTAGTAACTGTAAGTTTGTTTTCTGTTTGTGGGTCTATTTCTGTGACAGAAAACAACAAGATTCTATAAAGCAATTATCCTTCAATTTAAAAACAAATTTTTAAAAATTAAAAAAAATAAGTTTTTTGTATCAGTTTTTTAATTCCACCTATAAGTCATATCGTATAATATTTGTCTTTGTCTGACTTGCTTCACTTAGTATGCTCATCTCTAGGCCCATCCCATGTTACTGCAAATGGCAATATTTCCTTTTTATGGCTGAGTAGTATTCCATTGAATATATTCCAAGTAGTATTCCACATCTTCTCTATCTATTCATCAATCAGTGGATATTTAGTTTGCAGAGGCATTACTCTTCATATTGAGCTGGCCAAAATGTTTATTTGGGTATTTCCATAAGTTATGGAAAAACAAGAATAAATGTTTTGGCCAACCCAATACAAAACCTAATGGAAGGTACCTGGTGAAGAGGAAACTCCTTCCTCATGGCCTTGCCTGGTTGGTCTTCTGCCCTATTAGACCCCACGGCTTAAAGTACCTCTACTTAGGAATGTTCCAAAAGCCAGCACACCTACTCACCACATCAAAACCCTTCAGTCCTGCCCACCACAAGATGGCCTTAGTCAGTGCATGGGCCCTCAGACTTTGGGCTGTTTCCCTTTCTTCTTTGCATTCAGTCATCATAATCTGAAATTATTTACTTGTTTTCATTTGCACCCTCTCCCCAAATGGAAGCTCTATGGAGGCAGAAACTTTGCTATTTTATCACTGCATTCTCAATATCCAGTCTCTGACATGGCATGTAGGTGTCCAATAAATCTTTCTTGAATGAATGAATGAATGATGAACATTAATTTCAGGCAAGACTGAAAATTTTCATCAGAAAAAGAAGTCACTCTGGCTTTATCTGCGGCATGGATTGTCTCAGCACTGCCGATCTCTGGCTACCTGGGCAACTTCAAAAATGCTCTTTGAACCTAACAAACCACTTTACCTCCCAAACTCTCCAGTTTGCTGATCAGGACAATGAAGGAGAGAGAAGGGGGCATGTTGGAAACCCTAAGTCTGGAGGAATATGATCCAGGTATGAAGAAGAGTCGGTGGCATCAAAAGTTAGACCCTGGCAGCAAGGAGAGGATGGGGTAGGCCAACCTGTCTGACCGGATGAGTCCGAGGCCACATCTCTGATTTACACTACAACTTTGTCAAATGCCTTCTATCAAGACAGCCTAAGCTTCACCCCAGACAAGTGCACAGGTGGTGCAGTAGTAAAGAATCTGCCTGCCAGTGCAGGAGACCTGGGTTCAATCACTAGGTTGAGCAGATCCCCTGGAGTAGGAAATGGCAAGCCACTCCAGTATTCTTGCCTGGAAAATTCCATGGACAGAGAGACTGGCAGGCTACAGTCCATGGGGTCGCAAAGAACCTGACACAACTGAGCGTGCACACACCCACACACACACCAATGCACACAAAGTGTTTACAGCCTGTGTGCAAGTCCTTATTCATGTTCCACCTAACAAATATATATCAACTGTCTACCTTATATGTGCCAGGCACGGAGGATAGTTTAGTGACTAAAACCTCTTCTTTGCTTCCCGTGCAATCTAAAACAACTCACAGTCTAGTGAGTGATTCTCAAAGTGGGGCTCCTGGAGCAACAGCATCAGTATTACCCCAGAACTTGTTAGAAGGGCAAATTTGCCAGCCCCAACCGAAGTCTACTGAATGAGAGTCATTACAAAGAAAGACATGGAGCTGTATGTTCTGATACCAAATATGGTCAACAAAGATTAAAAAACAAGGAGCAGAGGACATGGGCACTATATTCCTATTAGTGTGTGCATCTGTTTTAAAAGTTTTATTTTATATTGGAGTATAGTTGATTTGGTCTTCTCTGGTAGCTCATCTAGGAAAGAACCTGCCTGCAATGCAGAAGACCCCAGTTCAATTCCTAAGTCAGAAAGATCCCCTGGAGAAGGGATAAGCTACCCACTTCAGTGTTCTTGGGCTTCCCTTTGGCTCAGGTGGTAAATAATTTGCCTGCAATATGGGACACCTGGGTTCAGTCCCTGGGTTGGGAAGATCCCCTGGAAGAGGGCATGGCAACCTACTCCAGTATTCTTGCCTGGAGGATCCCATGGACAGAGGAGCCAGGTGGACTACAGTCCACCTGGTGGCAAAGAGTCAAACACGACTGAGCAACTAAGCTCAGCACAGCATAGTTGATTTACAATGTTAGTTTGAGGTATACAGAAAAGCAATTCAATTATACATCAAAATGATTCAACTATACATCTATTATTTTTTTTAATGTTTCCCATATAGATTTTTACACATTGCTGAATAAAGTTTCTAGTACTATACAGTAGGTCTTTGTTAATTACCAATTTTATATACAGTAATGTGTATATGTTAATTTCAATCCAAATCCTAGCTCTGATCCCAGCTTCCTGATTTAACCTTCCCCCAACCTTTTCCCTTAGGTAACCATAAATTCTTTCTCTATGTCTGTAAGTTTCTTTCTTGTGTATGTGTTTTAAAGATGGGTTGACCTTTGTACAACGTATCTCTAGAAGGATACACAGGAAAGTGCTTCAGTGTGCTTGTGTCTAGGAAAGAGATGTGGGAGTAATAAGTGGACAGGAAACTGACTTTAGCTTGTATAACTTTGATACACACTTTATTCATTTCAGAACAACACAACTCTTGGTGTTAGTGCTTGCCCTCTCTAGACAGGTGGCAGGGTCACTTCCACAGACAGCTGCAGAGTGGGATGTTGCTTTCGTCTTGATGTCCAACCCTCTTCCTTCTTTCTTCCATGAGGCAATTGTTGCTGCCCAGTCTTCTCCAGACCCCTGCCCAGGAGGAGCTTCTAATCTGTCCGGTGAGATAGACAAGGTGAGGAGGAGACAGTTATAGGGAGGTGGGCTGAGCAGCTCACGTGCCAGGGCGGGCTCCGAGAGCACAGGATTGGGTAACAGCTTGGAGGAAAGAGTGAAGACTCATCTCCAATGGCAGGGGAGTGTTCAGGGAGGAAATCAAGCTGTTTCAGAAACTGCAGGTGTCTCCAAATTTGCCACGTGTGCATGTGTGTGGAGGGGGGAGCCAGTCCGAGAGACAGGGTGACCAGCTGTCCCACTTTGCTGGGGACCAGGGTAGGTTTTTTGGGGGCCGTGTTTTAGGGATACAACTGAGAAAGTTGTTCACCGTGGGGTAGATGCAGATGGTATAGATGAGGCAGGAAAAGACTGAGGTGGAAATGGTCTGGGGGAGGACTTTGACTGTGCTTGGCTGAGGCTGGTGGGCGCGTGCAGTCACAGCCTCTGCGGTACGCACACATCTCCACACTGCCCATCTTCAAAATGAAACATTCCAGATTCCTCAGGTTTGAAAATGCACGCTCTGTTTACCTATATATCTTACGTCTCAGTCTTAGACAAAACAGCAAGCTTTATCTCTCTCCATTGGAGCAAGTTTGGTGTGTAAACCTGCCCTGCGCCGTCCCACACCTGTGGTCCTAGAACCCCCCCACCCAATGTCATGGTCATTGTCAGGCATTCAGGGGGCCTGAAATAGAATCAGGTCATTTCCAGGACAATGCAGTGGGAACGGAACGTGCAGAGAGGATTGTGAGAAAGGAGCCTTCATACTCACCTCCCCCCCCCCCACCCCCCGCAACCCCTCCTCTGTGGCCTCTGGCTTGAACTGGGTGCAGCTGAGTGCAGGTGATTACATCTATTGCCTGGCCCTTTGCTTTCTGATGATCTAATTGAAAAGGGTTGGTGACCTAATTCTGTTGCCCCTGAGATTCTTGCCCAACCTTGGATCACAGTGGTCATTGGTCTCAAGTGACCAGGTCCAGGTCTGAGGCCTCTCTGCCCAACTCAGCCCAGCACTCAGACACAGAGACTTGGGGAGTTAGTTCTTCCTCACCCCACCCCAAGCAAATCAGGAAGACTCCTGTAAAGTACACCCTTGCCTAGTTCTCTCTGGAAGGCAGTTTCCAACCCCATAAGCCTGGTGGTAAGTTGACATCTCTGCATCTACTTCCACAGCCTTTGGGGCAAGACTGGGTCTGGGAGCTGAGATTTATTTGCTGCTGCTGCTAAGTCGCTTCAGTCATGTCCGACTCTGTGCAATCCCATAGACACCAGCCCACCAGGCTCTGCTGTCCACAGGATTCTCTAGGCAAGAATACCGGAGTGGGTTGACATTTCCTTCTCCAGAGATTTATTTGACCTGCATGGAACTCGAGGGCTTAGAAGTCCTTGGAGGTTATATGTTCACACATCCTCTTGCAGATAGGTAAGCTGAGCTCAGAGGTCGGCAGATACTTGCCCAAGGTCACTGTGCTGTGCTGAATTGCGGTTCCCCCCCGCCGTCCCCCACATCCCACTGTTTCAGTTCACGTGCTTGAGTTCTAACTTGCAGGATCTCAGAAGGTGACCTTAGTTGAAAGCAGGGTAATCAAGTTAAACTGAGGACATCAAGGTGGGGTCTAATCCAATAGACCAGTGTCCTTACAAAAGGGGGAAATTTGAACACAGACAGGCACACAGGGAGAATGCCATGTGAAGATGAAGGCAGAGATGGAAGTGATACTTCTATAAGCCGAGGACTGGTAGAAAAACACCAGGAGCCGGGGCACTGCCTGTGACAGACATCTCTCACAGCACTCACAGGGAACCCACCCGATGGACACCCTGCTCCTGGACATCTGCCCTCCAGGACCGTAAGACAATACAATTCTGTTGTCTAAGCCACCTAGTTTGTGGTACTTTTTTAAAAATTAAATTATAATTGATTTTCAGTGTTGTATTCATTTGTGGTACTTTATGTAAAGAGAATAGTCCTATTGGACTAGGGCCCATCTTCACGTTGTCAGCTTTAGGTCGTTACCTCGGCAAGACCCTATCTTCAAACGAGGTCACACTCTGAGGTAGGGAGGGACGGGGTTGGTTCTCAACATGTGAATTTGGTGGGCGAAGTTCAGCCCATGACAGTCACCCCCCAAACTGTTAGCGTGGAGAAAGCAAGACTCCATCCCAAACCTGACTTCTCGTGCTGTGTTTTCACAGACTCTCCCTGAGAGAAGGGCTGTGTCGGAACAGAGTTTCGTCTCTTTTGTTAAAAGATATACATGGCCGCTGTGGTCTTTTCTATAAACAGCTCCTCATTTCCTCTCTTTGGTGGAGAGGGCTGGCACCAGATTCCGGGGCCATCACCCGACGCCCCGCCCCATCCCTGCCCCCTGCCCGGGTTCCTGGCAGGACACAGGAAGTCCCAACTAGTCGTCATGTCTCTTCAAAGCATTTTTCTCCTACCTTTGATTTTTATTGGTTTGTGTCTGAAATGCTTTGTCTGTAATTACACAGTTTGCTGCCTGTCTTGTTTCATAATGACTCATATGAAGTACATGTAGCAGCAAAGGGAAGCACATAACTAAGTGGACATTTAATAATTAGTATTCATTAAGACAATTATGTAAATAAATTAGACTCAGTTAAATATAACCATTTTGCGGTGCTTCAAAAACAAAACAAAAGACACCTGCCTACTTTAACATGACAGCAAAAGAAGAGAAGGGGGTAGAAGGAAGGACTGAAAGACAAGAGTAGAAGAAAGAAGGTCCTGGGGAGAGCACAGCAGATGCAGATAAATGTCTGAAAACATTTGAAAGTAACATATTGCGTGTTTCACAGCAGTAATCAGAATGAGCATCTATTAAGGACTCCCTAAAGAGCAAGTCCTTTGCCTGCATGATCTTTATTTCATCCTCATACCAAATCAGTGAGGCAGAGATTTTATGATTATTGCCATTTTACAGATGAGGAAACTGAGGTTGGCCCAAGGTCAAGAGCTGGTAAGTAGGTAATGGAGCCAAAAGTTGAACCTTGGCAGCTGCCTTCCAGAACCTGCCCCAGTAACCTCTTGACTCAAAGGCCCTCCCCTTACAGGTGTCCGACAGTGGGAGGAATAAACCAACTCCCTCAGGGGGGTGGAAAATGGGCAGTAATGCCTGCAAAATAAGTAGCTTCTTTTGGGTCAAGCTTAGGGCAGTGGTTAAGAGCCTAAACTCCTGAGGGAAATTGCCAGGGCTCACATCTAGGTTCCCTATTGATTCAGAAGGCCCTCAGTTTCCTAGCTTGCAAACTGCAATAATAATAATACCTTTCTGAGAAGAAAGAAATAGTAGCTGCTGGCTTGTGAAGGAAGATCTCAGGGAGCCACCAAATCAATCCTTGCCCAGACCTTGTTATAACGACATCTGATGATCCAACCTCACTCAGCAAGGACTGGCCCAAGGTCTGTCCACAGCAACCACTGAGACCCGCGGCATTGGTCACCTCTGATTTGCCCTCCAGGTAGGTGCGTTCTCTTGATGTGTCCCAAGTATGGAAAAGAGTGAAATCTGAAAATTTCCCATGAGGGCATAAGCCCCAGGGCCCCTCTCATGAGTCTAGGTCCCTGGTTGCTTCCTTCCTGACCATGGTGGGTGTGGTAGCTCAGAAAATTGCTGGAGTCGTGGTGCCTTCCAGTCACTAGAAATGACCCAGCACTGAGGATTCAACCCCTGTGCCTCATGACCTCCCACCTATATCCAAGTATGGTCTTCATGGGCTTGCAGCCCCATCACATAGGTCCCCATGCTTAGTAGAGCCCTGATTGGGATTTAATGCTCTGTCTTGAAATTCTTCACAATTTTGGAACAAGGATCCCACATATTCATTTTTACTGACTCCTGCAAATTATGTAGCCAGGGCTAAGAACAGTTTCACTGCTGTAACAAAGAGACCCAGAAATCCAGCGACTTAAATAAGACTGAGATTTAATTCTCTCTGACATAACAGCTCAGAGGTAGGTTGTTCAGACAGCAGTACGGCTTTTCCATCTTCAGGGTGTGGCTTTCCAGTCCCTTTGGATCAAAAGAGATTGTGTCGTTCTCACCGGCCTTCAGTCAGTGAGAAGGAGAAAGTAGCCTGGGAAGCACATAGCCAGTCTTAAAGGGTCAGGGCTGGCAGTGGTGCAGATCACTTCTGCTCTCATCCAGTGGTATAAACAAGATCACATGGCTAGGCTTAGCCACCAGGAGGGCTGGGACATATACTCATTAGCCAGGGGGGGTTTGTTTTGAGATAAAATTCCACAAGAACCAGTACATCGGCACACCACTAAATCTTCCTCAGACTATAGCATTCTCAGACTGATGTTCTCATGCCAACCAGCTGTCCCCAACGCTGCAGTTTCCAGAAAGCCAAGATGCATTCACTGATCTCTCAAGGATAAAAAGAATCTGTGTCTACAAGCCCCACTGAAATTGCATGCAGAATTGCATACACTTGCATTTTCCTTAGAAGAAAGTTTAGGGGATCTCAGTGGGCTCTGGGACAGCCTCCTTCACCTTCCCCCCAAAACAAAAGAGTACTAAGACAAATACTTCAGTGTCAAGATGAGTTTCAGGCAAAGAGGAGGACTATATCAAAGTTAAATCAGAAAAGGTCTGTTTGCTAGATATGAGACTAACTATGCCAGGAGGCAGTAAACTACAGTGGGTCGCCTCTTCTTGCAAATAAACTTGTACTGGAGCACAGCTGCTGCTGCTGCTGCTGCTAAGTCACGGCAGTCGTGTCCGACTCTGTGCAACCCCATAGATGGAAGCCCACCAGGCTCCCCAGTCCCTAGGATTCTCCAGGCAAGAATACTGGAGTGGGTTGCCATTTCCTTCTCCAATGCATGGAACATCTGTTTATTTATATATTGCCCATTGCGGCCTTCCTACTGCAACAGAAAAGTTGAATGGTGACAACAGGCGCCTGCAAAGCCTACGATATTTACTGTTTGGCCCTTTCCAGAAAACCTTGGCCAGCTCCTGAGGGTCTCTTTGTTACAGCAGTGAAACTGTTCTTAGCACTGGCTACATAATTTGCAGAAGTCAGTAAAAATGAATATGTGGGATCCTTGTTCCAAAATTGTGAAGAATTTCAAGACAGAGCATTAAATCACAATCAGGGCTCTACTAAGCATGGGTACCTATGTGATGGGCCAGGTTGCATGCCCATGAAGACCATACTTGGATATAGGTGGGAGGTCATGAGGCACAGGGGTTGAATCCTGTGGTGAGGGCTACCGTCTTCCATCTGAGAACCCGAGGTGCTCTCCCAACTGGAAGCTGGTAGTGAAGAGGTCTGTGTATTCAGAATTGAAGTCCAAAGAGGAGCGGAAAATCCTAAGATGACAGCATTGGTGATAGCAGCTAATGGTTTTCTACAACACTCTCCCATCCTCCAAGAACAATGGAAGAGCTGCATGAGAGGTAACATGAGACATGGACAGCTAGTCTGAACTCCCATCTCACTTACTCCCTAACTTTCAAATGTTCTTTGTTTTGAATCTCAGTGGCTTGGTCTTTAAAATGTGGCTGCTAAGTGACGGTGAGGGTAATAGACGTGAGCTGCAGCACAGAGGGTCTGGCCCAATCCATGTTAACTCTTAAAAGGAAACCTTTGGGGCCACCGTGGAGTTTGGAGGTTGACATGTCCATCTCCAGCTAACCTGGAGGTGGCATAGCAATAGTTAGTTGAGGCGTCTGAGATTTTCTTCTTGGCTGTTAATTTTGCCCAATGGCTAATGTCAAGAGTGAAGGCTTTTCTGTGATGACAGCCTTGGATGCCTTTGTGGTAGGTTGGCAGGCATTCCACCTGCGTTTCAGTCTCTTTCAAGGAGATGGGGCCTCAAAAGGCAGCTTTCTTCCTGGCAGAGGAACCCTCCATGAGGGGCACAGGGGTCCAAGTGTGGGGATCTGAATGGGAGAAATGAAAGAATTTTACCCAGGGAAAAACAAGTAATGGCTTATCACTATCTACAGTAGTCAAGACGTGCACACAACCTAAAGGTCCACTGACAGAAGAATGGATAAAAAGGATGTGACATATACACGATAGACTATTACTCAAACATTAAAAAAAAATGAAATAACGCCATTTGTAGCAGCATGATGGACCTAGAAATTATCATACTAAGTGAAGTCAGACAAAGAAAAATTTAATATATAATTTATATGTGGAATCTAAAATACACAAATGAACTTATTTGCAAGATAAAAACAAACTCACAGACATACAGAACAGACTTGTGGTGGTCAAGGGGGAGGGAGGGATTGAGAATTTGTGATTAGCAGATGCAAACTATTATGTATAAGATGGATAAACAAGGTCTTACAATATAGCACAAGGAATATCCTGTCATAAACCTTAATGGAAAAGAATATGAAAAAGTATATATACATATATGTATAACTGAGTCACTTTAGTGTACAACAAAAGTTAACATGACATTGTAAATCAGTTATGGTTCAATAAAATTAAAGTGATGGCTTATGCAAGAGTGTTGGGTCTGCCATCAATGCCCTGTGTGGCCTTAGGTAAGTGTCTTAACCCTCCTGGGCCTGTCTTCTCCTTGATGTCATGAGGGGATGATGAGCTGGTTCTGAACACTGTAATTTTCTTTCATTCCCACCCTGTGATCAGAGAGGCTGCTTCTTTCTGAACTCTCTCCAAATGTTCCTCATTCCTCAGGAAGAATACCTCCTGATGCCTGGAAAAGGGCCTGCTGCTGCTGCTGCTGCTGCTGCTGCTGCTGCTAAATCACTTCAGTCTTGTCCGACTCTGTGCGACCCCATAGATGGCAGCCCACCAGGCTCCGCCGTCCCTGGGAAAAGGGCCTGGTCAGGACCATATTTAGAGCCGTATTCCCTCGCAGGTCCTCAGGGCCCTGCTCCTGTCCATGATCACAGCAGAGGAGCCAGCGGTCTGACTCATGGGGCTGCACCGCCCAGACATTAAGGGATTTCAGACTGGAGGATGAGACACTGCTATGATTTAATAGGATGAAAGAATAATGTGGCCTTGTTAGTAATCCGGTAAAACTAAGCCTTCCTAATGCTAAGGGTACACTGGCTAATTAGACATCCTAAGTATGTGAGTGCTAAGTATAGTGGCTAAGAACAGGGACACTCTGTCAGACCGATTCAGATTTCTTTCCTGCTCTGGCACTAACGAGCTGTGAGATACTAATCTTCACTGATCTTCAGTTTTGTCTAAAGTAAATGGGAATGAGTAATAATACCTCACAAATACCATTATGGCAAGAATTAGATTAAAAAGAATGAAATTTTGCAAGAACAGAGTAATCCAAAAGTTCCTAGACTTAGGAACTGCTCACAGTGTCTGAGCATCTAGGTAATTTTTTCACAGTGCCCTAATGAAAGGAAACACCTAATAGCTCCAGTTATTAGTTAAGCAGTTAGTTCCAACTAAAAATTTAATAAGTATCTATGTCCTAACAATTTAACATTCATTTAAAAATAGTATACGTAAGTCAAAAGAAAACTAATATTTTGGGGTTTATTCTTGAAGAGTTAAAATACTTCCAAAGGGATACACTTGAGTCCCACTTGCATTCTTGCTTAGTTTCTTCAGTCGCTTCTAACTCTTTAGACCCCGTGGACTATAGCCCGCCAGGCTCCTCTGTCCATGGGGTTCTCCAGGCAAAAGTACTGGAATGGGTTGCTATGGCCTCCTCCAGGGGATCTTCTCAATCCAGGGTTCAAACCTGGGTTTCCTGCATTGTTGGTGGATTCTCTACCCACTGAGCCACCTGGGAGGCCCTTGGGTACCACACACCTTCTCAAACCTTGAAAAGTACATGAAACACCACCACCCTCATATCCTATTTCACATTGATTTTCATGCTGCCCTTGTCTTTTATTACAGTAACTGCTGAAAATCAAAGTTATGGCATTGTCAAAAGGGATATAGCACAGTCTAAGGTTGCAACTGGGATCTACCTTGAGCTATTAGTTTGCAGGGTACCCTACAGATATCAAGTGTCAATGTCTTTCCTTCGAAATTTAAAATAGGGCAGAGCATCGTTTGTCTGCTGCACCACTCTAGAGAGCTGGAGCTCACAAATAAGAACCTTGCCAAGAAAGCGCTCTTCCTTTCCCTCGTTTCTAGCAACTACAGACTCCTGGAGGCAACATCGGATTCATACCGTGTCCCAGCATCCAGAACGAGCTGCAGCAAAGACTAGGTGTTCTGCTTGATATGAAATGAAGACCTTCTTGGTTTCCATATTCAGTGACCCTCCTTCTCACGTCTCACTCCCCTCCCCAGACCAAGCCAACACTTTGCCAGGAAAAACCGATCCAACTCTTGCACGTGGCTAATTCATTAGCTGACTGTCTGACTCCCCAGATTTGACTCCATAAATACCAGCTGTGAGGTGGCTTCCTTGTTTGTTTCACCTATCTTGACTCTAGGTTCTACCTGGTATTATACAGTGTTAGATTTAGCCGGCCTCCAATTACTAGGACTTCCAAGTACAGCAGTGTTTCTCACATGGGGTCCTCAAATGACTTGCATCAGATTCATTTACACTGGGGTGTTGTTCAAAAGAGAGGTCATGGGCACCAGCTCACAACAACTGACTCTTTTCTTTATATTTGTTTAAGGAATCACCCCAGGTCATTCCTAGAATTGCCCCACTACCCTTACGTCCACTGACATTCATTTGGAGAATTAATGTCAAATGATTGTTGTACAAGAATCAGATACCACTCAACACAGCCCTAAGAGCCCAATAGCTTCTGAAAACATGCTTGCAGGATGGTGATTTCTGAAAGCAGAACCTCCTGCTTAGATCATCTGGGGGTTGATGGCTTTCCCCCAGACATTCTTGTTATTGCCAAGAGACTTTGGGAACAGATTAATGAGCGCTCTTTCAACTGGCTCCAAAGGATCTTGGTTGAGAACTTCCTGGACAGAGACCCCACTTCATCTCCCAAGTCTCCAAGATCTCCCAAGTGCTTGTTTATGGTTTACTGAACTAGTCTCGATTCCTGAGTCTATAGTCCCTTTGTCTTTTTAAACCTCTTCTTGTAAAGTGACTCTAGAAGCCTGTGCATAATTCCAAACTATTCTTTGTGGTCTCTTCACATCCTTATCAATGGTGTGAAGTGTTTTGAAAGGCTTATAAAGGTAATTCCTGGTGGTCCAGTGGTTAAGACTCCATGCTCTCACTGCTGAGGACCCAGGTTCAATCCCTGGTCAGGGAACTAAGATTCCACAAGTTGCATGTTGCGGCCAGAGAAAGGCTTGCAGAAAAGTCCTTTGATGACTTTTCCTTCTCATGAGGGAGGGGAATTTTGGTGAACCCTCAAGAGAATTGTGATGGCTTATGCTTCAGCCCCATCCTGGCATCCTAATGGTCTTTACCCACCCCAAGAGAGCTAGATATCCTTTCTGAATTGCTACTCTCAAGACTCCAGAGACCACCGCACCACCTTCACTCCATCTTGTTCTGCTCCCATAGTACTCCGGGCTGATTAGGCAAAGTAACTATTAGCGAAAAAAGTTACCAGATTTACATAAAACATTAAAATAATTTTTTTAATATTTCAGAGGTTTTCTTAAAAAAATCAGATGAGTTAATGAATCTCAAAGTACTAGACCTTTTTTTCTTCACAGTCAGACAGATAACTTTATTCATTTCTTCTACAAGACAGTAACATCAACTTCTTTAAACAGAAATCTCAGATCATTTGAGAGGCCAAATAGATCCAAGGAAGGAAGATGATAATTAGACAGTTAAATAATCAAAAGGCACTGCAGCACCACCTAAAACCTACCTCCATGGTGGTAGTAAGCTAAGGAAGATTAAGCTACAGTGAAATAATTTCATGTTAGTGTTCCAGATTATAGAGAAGAAACTGAGTTTGCTTTCCAGAAGACTATGGCACAGGGGTCACTTGGGAACAAGTAGATATTTGGCCAGGAAAAGAAGGTCAGACCAAATAGGGCTGCTCCAGCCTTACAGGGATTTAGCAGCCAGAGTTGGGTTCAGGCTGCCCCAGGCTCTTGCTCTAATTGAGTACAGACTTTAGAGAATTGGTCTCATGTTGGGGTGTGGGGGCTGAAGCATTCACATGCAAAGTAGACTGAGCTTCCCCAAACACATTTACACACCCTACAACAAGCTTTCCAAAGTCTCACATCTTGCAGCAGCTGAGCTGTAGTTAAAGCTGCAAGGCTCACAGGATCAAAGAAGCCAGGAAGAGACAAAGCAAGTAAGAAATCCCAGAAGCTAATCTCAATCTAGCTTTCTCCAACGTATTGGGTTGGCCAAAGAGTTCATTCAAGTTTTCCCATAACATGTTATGTAACAACCCAAACAAAATTTTTGGTCAATTCAATAGAAGAAATGCTCATATAACTGATATGGAATGTAGAAAGCTACACTGAAACAAGCTGGGTCTTCTGCTGGATTTTTCACCAAATACCAAAGGAAAACAAGGGGCAGGGTTCACTTTATTTATTAATTTTTTTAATCCTCAGAAGTTATTCTATTGTAAAGGGATATGGCTGAACAGATAGGAGACAGATTCCCCACTGTGAATTCTCCTGATGGCTTCTGCAAGGATCATGGAGATAGGGATCACCTGTATTTTGAAGCAGTGCCTCATCTTATCCTCCTGAGGTATGGTATTGGTGACTGCTACTGCTTCAAAGCATGCATTGTTAATGTGAGAAATGGCTGGAACAGAAAAGATTCCATGAGTCAGCACAGCATAAACACAACTCCAGGGGAGAGAAGTTTGTCAGCTGCGTGGCAGATTGAACCACAGGTGTCAGCCATGTCATCCACTAGGAGAGCCACACAGGCCTTCACATTGCCCACCAGAACCACGCAGTCCACTTCATCAGCCTTCCTCCATTCTCTGTGAATCAAAGCCAAGTCCACATTCAACCAGTCTGAGACAGAAGTCGCTCTCTTAGCTCCTCCAGCATCAGATGAGACAGTCATGGAGTTCCTCCACTTAGACATCTTCTCCCTTATCCATTTAAGGACAGCTGACTCTGCAAATAAATTTTCCACTGGATTATCAAAAATTTGAGGAGCATGCAGGTCCCTGGCGATACTATGACCCTTGTCTACTACAGAGATCATTTTGCCACAAGCTTGGCTAATTAAGATTGGAGCCCAGCTCTTATCCTTCTTATTCTTCCAGACATAAGTGGGAAGCACAGGCTGACCATAGTAACCCAACTGGCCGAAGCAATCTTTGCAGGCATTATTCATAATCAAAAGTTCCATTCAATTAACTTGATTTCACCATAGCCACTCTGAACAATGTAGATCCTTTCCACGCATTCTTTCACCGATTTCCACACAGGTCTGATTGCTGAATTTCATAGTCACCGCCTTGCCCAGCCCCAGGCCCAGGAAGGGCAGCAGTCTTCTGGGATAGGTCCTGGTGGGAGCTGCTGAAGATTGTGATATTCAGCATCTTGGCCAACTGCCCTAGGCCCTCTTTGCTTAGTGATCGCTTCTGCTGCCGAGACCCGAATCGAGTTGGCCCAGAGACTCAGTACTAGGTACTGGTAGGCACTAGGCTACGCTGTCATCTTCCATTCCTGCCCTGTGTGCAACCCTAAACTGTCCCAGTATTAGGCAAATTAAGACTGTCCATTCTGCTTCCTAAACACCTCTCAGAAACATTCCCTCTTCTGGACTCTCAAAATCTCTTCCTTAGTTCAAGTCTCACCATTTTCCATCAGCATTATGATGACATCCCCTCACCCGATTGGCTATCTGGGTCTTACTCCACTCTGCTGAAATTATCTTTCTTAAAAGTAAATATGATCATATTACTTTTGCTAAAATCTCTATCAGTTTCCCAGTTGTCTCCGAGGAACATTCCAACAGCACTGCCCCATACTCAGGGTTCCCCTGGCCTGGCCCAGTCTCCTTGGCCCGCTTGTCTTACTCCTGCCTTTTGCCCTAAAAACTCATCCCACTCCTCTCTGCTCCATCCACCTACCCAGCTCCCCCAGCCTCCAGGCCCTTCCTCCCTGGGCTCCTCATCCCTCCCATCCTTCCCCCTCCTCCTGTGCTACCTGAAAACCTTCTAGATGAGCCCATCCTCCAGGTTCTGCTCAACTCCCACTGGCCCTTTGATAAGACTCGCATGTAGCTATATCCTCTTGGAAAGGCAACTTGCAAAATTAACATGCATATATACTTAGAGTCTACTTCTGGAAATTGTTTTGTATTACCTATGCACTCCTCACATAAGTGCTCAGAGATATTCATGGAATTATTTGTTATAGCAGCAAATATATATATATAAATTAAAAAGGGGGGATAACCATTCTGTCAATAGGCACTGATTATGTATAAGCAATTAATCACAACAATAAGGAAGATCAACACATCCTGATATAACATGGTCCTCAAGCTACTTACCCAAGTAAAACAGTGTGATATACTGTGGGGATGTTTATTATGTGACGCCTGTACTGATATTCACAGGTAGATCCTACCAACAGCTTCCCTGGTGGCTCAGCTGGTAAAGAATCAGCCTGCAATGTGGGAGACATGGGTTCAATCCCTGGGTTAGGAAGATCTCCTAGAGAAGGAAACAGCTACCCACTCCAGACCCTACAAAAGGTGGGGCCTCTGAGAGGGAAACTCAGGGATTGGAAAGAAGACCTACTTTTACTCTAAACTATTTTGGAACTGTTTCTGTTTTTTTCTGTTTGCATGTTTTTCTTATATAAAAAATAATAATTATGCATGAGTGAGATCTGATAAACCTTGTACAGGCATCAGCTTCTCTGAGAAGCTTGCTTTAATGCCCCAGGGTGGAATGAATCACTTCTCAGTCTGAACCGTATACATCCATCTATTGGTAAATACTTTATCCCAACCAAGAGTAATATCTGGGCTCTTTTTCTCCAAACCCAGGACCCCCTAAGAAATCTGTGTCTGCTTCATTCCTGTGCTTGCAGCAGCCAACCTGGACCTAGGCCTGGCACTTAGAGCTTGCCTTTGGAGTGATCTGAGTTCTTAAGCTCTTGCTGGGTGGGGGAAGAAATGACAGCAAACCTGTTCCCTGCAATCTGGTTGCTGACAGCCTTGACCCAGAGGACAGTACAGATAATTTGAATCCTAAATATGGGAAATAGAAGGCATTGCTGTAGGCCAAACATCAAATTAATAATAGAGATATAAGAGCAGATTGAGAGCGATGACTTGGGACAAGAATTCTCCGTACATTATTGACCCTTTAGAGGGTCAGGAGTGAACACAGGGGCTTCTGGAGACCTTGGCTCTGTGGTTAAATTTGAAAGCAACAATAGTGATTAACCCTAGAGTAATTAATGTTGGTCACATGCCAGGCAATACTAAAAATGTACTTGCCCATTTTGTTTAATCCCCAGAATTACCCTAATAAAGTTATTATCCTCACTTTGCAGTTGAGGAAACTGTTGAGAGGAGATGGTCAGAAATGATGAGCAGCTTATGGGCAAGGAAGACAGGTCTGGTTTGCTCGAGTGTCCACACTCAACCACTTCTAACACAGAAGGACACGTGCCCAAGAAAACAAGCAACTTTGCAACAGCCTTCTGAGTCATCTTTTCCTGTTGCTCCCACTGGACAGATAAGAACACTGAATTCCACAAGCAGTGAGTGACTCAGCCAGGTGATATGGTGATGGTGACCCATCACCCCACAGCAAATTCGGCAGGACAGAGGGAGTATAAAATCCACTCGTGAGTTCCCACTGCACTTACAGTGAAATCAGCCTCAGAACTGAAAGCAACGTAATTTGCTCTTCCTGTATTAAAAAATACTAAGTTTGGTCAAACATTCCTGTCCACATTTAAGCAATACTGAGCATCAGCCTAGATAACTTAGCTATGTGCTCTAAAAAAAGATTTGCTGATGGAAGAGAAATTTGTGAACCAGTTGAAATAACTTAGATAGGAAGACAAACAACAAGCCTCACTATAAGACCCTCTTTCCAATGTGTTCACGAATTCAAGGCATAAACAAGCCCACATTGTAAACTCTGCTTAATCCCAACTAATTCTTTGCCTGGTAAAATCAGCCTTAACACCATCAAACCCAGGCCCTAAAACTCTATAAATAGCCTGCCCAAACCTCCACCTTCTGGGATATCACTGAAACTCTTGTCAAGGTTACGCTCTCGTTTATTGCAGTAGGTCTAGTAAACTTAGCTTTGCTTGATCAATGTGCTTTCTGTTTTATTTGGGGATTTCATGGTGGTTTTTCCAGGGAATGTAAAGTCGTATGCCTTCTAACCTCTAGCTGGCTTCTTTCACTATAGCTCTTTGAACTTCAGCCACAGAGGCCCTTGGTCAGTTCTTTGATCCTACCATGCTTCCTCTGACCACAGGGCCTTTGCACTGACCACTCCTTTTGTCTTAAATATTCCCATCCACCTTCTTTACCTGGTTAGCTCCTAAACTTCTTTCAGATCACCTCACTTGTCATATCTCCAGGAAAGTCATCCTTCCCTATCTCTATGAATAAGGCAGACCTCCTTTTTATTTTTTCCTACAGCCTCTTATCTTTGCTTTTTAGCACCTACCTCTGTTGCCATTTTACCTTTAGGTTTTGGTTATTCGATTACTGTGTCTAAATTACCCTCTAGAATGTAAGGTGCCTGTGGGTAGGCACTGTGTCTGTTTTGATCACCCACCCACTCCCTTGCACTTTAGCTTAAATGGGTGATCAGCAGAATTCTTGGATAAATGGATGTTGCTCTTAATAAAACCTCATCATTGTGCATATGTATCGATGAATCTATGCGGGCGCACGTGTGTGCACTCGTGTGTGTGTGTGTGAGAGAGAGACATGTTTGTAGCATAAACTTAGATCAGGAGACATACAGGAATCCCAGGACATGGGAATGGTGACACCATTAGCATCAGGGAGAAGGGGTAAGTTTAGAAGATACCTTAGTGTCTGGGTTTGGCATGGAACCTATCTGCACTGAGATCAGTTCAGTTCACTTCAGTTCATTCGCTCAGTCAAGTCTGACTCTGCGACCCCATGGACTGCAGGATTCCCTGTCCATCACCAACTCCCAGAGTTTACTCAAACCCCTGTCCATTGAGTCGGTGATGCCATCCAACCATCTTATCTTCTGTCATCCTCTTCTCCTCCTGCCTTCAATCTTTCCCAGCATCAGGATCTTTTCAAATGAGTCAGCTCTTCGCATCAAGTGGCCAAAGTATTGGAATTTCAGCTTCAACTTCAGTCCTTCCAGTGAATATTCAGGACTGATCTCCTTTAGGGTGGACTGGTTGGATCTCCTTGCAGTCCAAGGGACTTTCAAGAGTCTACTCCAACACCACAGTTCAAAAGCACCAGTTCTTCAGTGTTCAGCTTTCTGTATAGTCCAGCTCTCACATCCATACATGACTACTGGAAAAACCATACCTTTGATTAGACAAAACTTTGTTGGCAAAGTAATGTCTCTGCTTTTTAATATGTTGTCTAGGTTGGTCATAACTTTACTTCCAAGGAGCAAGGGTCTTTTAATTTCACAGCTGCAGTCACCATCTGCAGTGATTTTGGAGCCCCCAAAATAAACTCTGTCACTGTTTCCATTGTTGCCCCATTTATTTGCCATGAAGTGATGGGACCAGATGCTTTGATCTCATGAATGTTGAGCTTTAAGCCAACTTTTTCACTGTCCTCTTCCACTTTCTTCAAGAGGCTCTTTAGCTCTTCTTCTCTTTCTGCCATAAGGGTGGTGGGGTCTTCAAGCGTTTTTTAATTTCATGTGGTGCCATCTGCATATCTGAGGTTACTGATATTTCTCCGGGCAATCTTGATTCCAGCTTGTGCTTCATCCAGCCCAGCATTTCTCATGATGTACTCTGCATATAAGTTAAATAAGCAGGGTGACAATATACAACCTTGACGTACTCCTTTCTTGATTTGGAACCAGTCTGTTGTTCCATGTCCAGTTCTAACTGTTGCTTCTTGACCTGCGTACAGATTTCTCAGGAGGCACGTCAGGTGGTCTGATATTTCCATCTCTTTAAGAATTTTCCACAGTTTGTTGTGATCCACACAGTCAAAGGCTTTGGCGTAGTCAATAAAGCAGAAGTAGATGTTTTTCTGGAACTTTCTTGCTTTTTTAATGATCCAAGAGATGTTGGCAATTTGACTCTGGGCCCTCTGCCTTTTCTAAATTCAGCTTGACAACCTAGATGCCCATCAGCAGATGAATGGATAAGAAAGCTGTGGTACATATATACAATGGAATATTACTCAGCTATTAAAAAGAATGCATTTGAATCAGTTCTAATGAAGAGGATGAAACTGGAGCCTATTATACAGAGTGAAGAAAGTCAGAAGGAAAAACACCAATACAGTATATTAATGCATATATATGGAATTTAAAAAGATAGTACTGATTATCCTATGTATGAGACAGCAAAAGAGACACAGATGTAAAGAAGAGACTTTTGGACTCTGTGGGAGAAGGCAAGGGTGGGATGATTTGAGAGAATTATGTATATTATCTCAAAAACATGTATATTATCTCTGAAACATGTATATTATCATATGTGAAATAGATTGCCAGTCCAGGTTCAATGCATGAGACAGGGTGCTCAGGGCTGGTGCACTGGGATGACCCTGAGGGATGGGATGGGGAGGGTGGTGGGAGGGGGTTCAGGATGGAGAACACACGTACACCCATGGCTGATTCATGTCAATGTATGGCAAAAACCACCACAATATTGTAAAGTAATTAGCCTCCAATTAAAATAAATTAATTTAAAAAAATATATATATATATAATAACTAAGTGATATATTTTAAAAATAATAGTAAATCTAGCTTGAACATTTGAAAGTTCACAGTTTACATACTGTTGAAGCCTGGCTTGGAGGATTTTGAGCATTACTTTGCTAGTGTGTGAGATGAGTGCAATTGTGCTGTAGTTTGAACATTCTTTGGCATTGCCTTTCTTTGGGATTGAAATGAAAACTGATCTTTTCCAGTCCTGTGGTCACGGTTGAGTTTTCCAAATTTGCTGGCATATTGAGTGCAGCACTTTCACAGCATCTTCTTTCAGGATTTGAAATAGCTCAACTGGAATTCCATCACCTCCACTAGCTTTGTTCATAGTGATGCTTCCTAAGGCTCACTTAACTCTGCATTCCAGAATGTCAGGCTCTAGGTGAGTGATCACACCATCATGATTATCTGGGCCATGAAGATCTTTTTTTGTATAGTTCTTCTATGTATTCTTGCCACCTCTTCTTACTATCTTCTGCTTCTGTTAGGTCCATACCATTTCTGTCCTTTATTGTGCTCATCTTTGCATGAAAATTTCCCTTGGTATCTCTAATTTTCTTGAAGAGATTTCTAGTCTTTCCCATTCTATTGTTTTTCTGTTTCTTTGCATTGATCACTGAGGAAGGCTTTCTTATCTTTTCTTGCTATTCTTTGGAATTCTGCATTCAAATGGATATATCTTTCCTTTTCTCTTTTGCTTTTCACTTCTCTTCTTTTCTCAGCTATTTGCAAGGCCTCCTCTGACAAACATTTTGCCTTTTTACTTTTGTTTTTCTTGGGGATGGTCTTGATCCCTGCTTCCTATACAATGTCAGGAACCTTCGTCCATAGTTCTTCAGGCACTCTGTCTATCAGATCTAATCCCTTAAATCTAGTTGTCACTTCCACTGTACAATCATGAAGGATTTGATTTAGGTCATACCTGAATGGTCTATTGGTTTTCTCCACTTTCTTCAATTTCAGTCTGGATTTGGCAATAAGGAGGTCATGATCTGAGCCACAGTCAGCTCCCAGTCCTGTTTTTGCTGACTGTATAGAGCTTCTCCATCTCTGGCTGCAAAGAATATAATCAGTCTGATTTTGGTATTGACCATCTGGTGATGTCCATGTGTAGAGTCTTCTCTTGTGTTGTTGGAAGAGGGTGTTTGCTATGACCAGTGCATTCTCTTGGCAAATCTCTGTTAGTCTTTGCCCTGCTTCATTCTGTACTGCAAGGCCAAATTTGCCTCTTACTCCAGGTATTTCTTGACTTCCTCCTTTTGCATTCCAGTCCCCTATAATGAAAAGGACATCTTTTTTGGGTGTTAGTTCTAGAAGGTCTTGTAGGTCTTCATAGAACTGTTCAACTTCAGTTTCTTTAGTGTTACTGGTTGAGGCATAGACTTGGGTTACCATGATATTGAATGGTTTGCCTTGGAAATAAACAGACATCATTCTGTCATTTTTGAGATTGCATCCACTTCCTGCATTTCGGAATCCACATCTAATCCAGTTCCTCTGACCAACCACCTAATGAGAGTTGAGTAGGTTTTTGGAGAACCTCAAGATGCTTCCCTTCAACTCAGGCTAAGTTGGAAAGTTACCAGCTTCCCAGACCATTGCTACCCACTGTCCAGGGATGGGCAGACAGATAACCCCTGGGCTTATGCTGAAGCATATAAGGACTTTTGTTTGGTTAATTGGTTGATTGTTTGAAGACTTTGCTTTCTAGAGAAGTTTTAGTTTCATAGAAATGGAGAGGCAAGTACGGAGAAGTCTCACATACCTCCTGCACAATCCCCCTTGTTATCAACATCCCCCATCAGGGCAATATATTTGTTTAAATCAATGAACCTACATGGGTATGTTGTTATCATCCAAAGTCCAGAGTTTACCTTAGGGTTCACTCTTGCTGTTGTACATTTTATGGGCTTTGACAAATGTACAGTGACATGTATCCATCATTATATTGTCATACAGAGTAGTTTCACTGCCCCAAATTTCTCTGTGCTTCACCTATTCATCCCTCTTTCCATCCTCGAAACCCCTGGCAATCCCTGATCTTTTTTTACTGCCTCCATAGTTTTCCCTTTTCCAGAATGTCACATAGCTGGAACCCAATAGTATGTAGCTTTTTTCAGATTGGCTGGTTTTTAGGTTTTTGTTATTTTGCTTAGTAATTTGCATCCAGGGATCCTCCAGACCTTTTCACAGGTTGATAGCTCATTTGTTTTCAGTGCTGAATGTTATTCTTTTGCCTGGATATGCCACAGTTTATTTCCCTACTCATCTACTCAGTGATATCTCAGCTGCTTTCAGAGGCACATAGATTTTAACTACATGTCTAACTGGCTTCTTGGCCGAAAACCTTTCTCTTATCGTTTAAGCTGGAAACAAGAAAACTAATTCATTGTAAAAATATATGTATACTATTAAAAAACAAAGGAAGCTATTCACTTTGTTTTTACAATTTTATTGAGGTGTAACTGCTAGCTAATAAACTACATATTTTAAAAGTACAGTGTGACAAGTTTTGACATAGGTATGCATCTGTGAAACTGCAAATATCAAGATAATGAATACATCCACCTCCCCCCAAATTTCTTCATATTCTTTTATAATCCATCCCTTCCTTTCCTCCTCCACACACAATCACTGCTCTGCTTTTTGCCACTATATATTAGTTTGCATTTTTATTGCAATTTTTTACTTAGTATTTTATAGAACTTCTCTTTTTGTCCTACAATTGCCAAAAAAAAGTGTGATAGAAACCAGCAAGGGTAGCCTGAAGTATTCTTTCTTTGGGCAGCAATAAGGTAACCCACTGGCTTCTCCTGAGGGTACTGAAGCCCAGTATGCAGGGGAAGGGGAGTAGGGGGGTGCAGAGGGCCAGCCAAGGGAACTGTACCGATTTCTGTGAGCAAGTAATCCCTTGGAAATTAGGGACCCAAGAAGTTAAGCCAGACTCTGGACTCAGTGAACTCTCCTTTGCCCAAAAGGGCACCACAGTTCAGTTCAGTTCAGTTGCTCAGTCGTATCCGACTCTTTGCGACCCCATGAATTGCAGCATGCCAGGCCTCCCTGTCCATCACCAACTCCCGGAGTTCACTCAGACTCACGTCCATCAAGTCCGTGATACCATCCAGCCATCTCATCCTCTGCTGCCCCCTTCTCCTCCTGCCTCAATCCCTCCCAGCATCAGAGTCTTTTCCAATGAGTCAACTCTTTGCATGAGGTGGCCAAAGTACTGGAGTTTCAGCTTTAGCATCATTCCTTCCAAAGAAATCCCAGGGTTGATCTCCTTCAGAATGGACTGGTTGGATCTCCTTGCAGTCCAAGGGACTCTCAAGAGTCTTCTCCAACACCACAGTTCAAAAGCATCAATTCTTCCGCACTCAACCTTCTTCACAGTCCAACTCTCACATCCATACATGACCACAGGAAAAACCATAGCCTTGACTATGGACCTTAGTCAGCAAAGTAGTGTCTCTGCTTTTGAATATGCCATCTAGGTTAGTCATAACTTTTCTTCCAAGGAGTAAGCGTCTTCTAATTTCATGGCTGCAATCACCATCACCACAGTCACTTAGAGAATTCTGAGTTTGATTTATTTTCAAATCCTAGGTTGGTAACTCAGACAGTAAAGAATCTGCCCACAATTCAGGAGACCCAGGTTTGATCCCTGGATTGGGAAGATCCCCTGGAGAAGGGAATGGCAACCCATTCCAGTATTCTTGCCTGGAGAATATCATGGACAGAGGAGCCTAACGGGCCATGGTCCATGGGGTTGCAAAGAGTCGGACACGACTGAGCAGGTGGCTAACACACAGATTGTGTTGAAAGAATGAAAGAAGGTGCTCCATGTAGAAGAATGACCAATAAAGATGACATGGAATCGACACTTCTAGAATGGGCCTTTCCTAGGTCCATTTTTAATTTAATAATAACTTTTAATTTAATAATAATTACCCTTGCATTTCATTTCAAAAACTCACTAGGAATTTAGGGAGAGAGGCTTATCCTAAAATTACTCTGGCAACTGGCAGCAGAGTAATTTTCAGGCAGTTTAAGACTATATATTTCCATGATGCTCACAGGGAAAAAATAAGGTATTGATGGTTGACACACTTCCTTGGAGAAGGCTGTTAGAACTCAGTCCTCTCCAAGCACTTCTCAGGAGCCTTCAGACCCCAAAGATGAGTCACACTCTGCCATGTGCCCACTGGATTTGTAACTAGGGTCCCCCTTAAAAAAAAAATACTCACTGACAACCTAGAGGGGTGGGAAAGGGTAGGAGGTGGGAGGGAGGTTAAAGAGAGAGGGGACACATGAGTACCTGTGACTGACTCGTGCTGATGCTTGGCAGAGGCCAGGACAACATTGTGAAGCGATTTTCCTTCAATTAAAAATAAATAAGTTGGGGGGGGGGGGTTGCTGCAGAATAGGCACACTGTCCATACACTCGTGTATTTCTCAGTGTTCCCTGTAAGGAAACATCCCTCTGAGCTTCAGAGGAATAAGCAATTCTTCACCAAAAGATAAGAGCACCAACTGGGCAGAACATTTTCTAACTTTGGGCCTATTAGTAGCAGTAACTGTAATGAGAGCCAGTGTGAGGACTTATGAGCAGGCGTTCTGCTGAGCCCTTTTACTTGCATCGTGTTGTTAAGTTCTTACAATGATCCTAAAAGATGAAAACAAGTATTATCCATGTCTTGCAGAAGAGGAAACAAAGCTCTGTGAATTGAAGTGACCTGTCTGCCGTCCCCTACTGTGTGTGTGGAAGTTGGATTTTAAAGCTGGGTCTATTTGCTGATGGGCCGCCCTGGTGGCTCAGTGGTGAAGAATCCGCCCACCAATGCAGGAATTTGATCCCTGATCCAGGAGGATCCCACGCGCGTTAGAGCAACTCAGCCCATTGGCCACAACTATCGAGCCTGTGCTCTAGAGCCCAGGAACCACAACTATTGGGCCCACATGCAGCAGTTATTGAAGCTTGGTGCTCTTGACACTGTGCTCTGCAACAAAGGAAGCCACTGCAATAGGAAGCCTGTGCAATGCAATGAAGGGTAGCCCCTGCTTGCTGCAACTAGGGAAAAGCCACGCAGCAACAAGGACCCAGCACAGCCAAAACCAATCAATAATAAAATTATTTTTTAAAATACTCACCTCCCAATGCGCGAAATGTAAGAAACCTGGCTGGGTTCAATCGCTGAGTCAGGAAGATCCTCTGGAGAAGGGCATGGCAACCCACTCCAATATTGTTGCCTAAAGAATCTAATGGATAGAGGAATCTGATGGGTTACAGTCCATAGGGTCGCAGAGAGTCGAACATGATTGAAGTGACAGCGCACACAGCACACATCTGCTGATATATAACCTTGAAGATATTTGTCTTCATTGACTGAAACATGTGTGCAGCAGATACTGTCCGTGTCCCAACCAAATGCACCCGGTGCTATTCAGAACTGCCTCAGAGGCTCACCCCACACACACCCTCCCTCTCCCCCATGGGCCTGTTTCTGCCCATGGCCAGGACTTATAGTCCTGTCCCCTTGCCTTTGAGCAGGGTAACCTCCGTGGTGTAATTCACACTCCAGTCTTCTTCACTGGACCCATCTAGACTTTTCTGGAAATCACATCTTTGCTGATGTTTCCCTGCCCATCCTGCTTCCTTTGCTCCTGCCCAGGTTTCGGGAGAGATTACACCCTCACTTGTACAGGGAGCTCCCTCTCCAGCTCTGCTTCTAAGGCACCGACCTAAGACAAAGTTTCTCAGTGAAGGGCGAAGGTAAGTTTGCTTCTCGGGAAAAACCTCTTCTCTCTGCCCCAGCTGGGGCTCAGAAGTAGTAGGGGCCCTATGGACGGTGACAAGCTGAGTTTATAGGGTGCAGTCCAGTAGGGTCATCACCAAGGATGGAGGCAGGCTCCAGGCTCAGACCTCAGTTCTCAGAGTTAAGAGTGCACATGGTACTCGTCTCACAGAGATGAGATAAACATGACAAGGATGAACATGTATCAGGAATTTTAGTGAAGGGAAGAGTGTTTCCTTCCCCTCCCCTTCCTATCTTAATCTTAAGTATTGAGCAAAGTCGTTAAAACATTACCCCTAAGTTGGACAAAATAACATGATATTCAGTTCAGTTCAGTTCAGTCACTCAGTCGTGTCTGACTCTTTGCAACCCCACGAACCGCAGCACTCCAGGCCTCCCGGTCCATCACCAACTCCCAGAGTCCACCCAAACTCATGTCCATTGAGTTGGTGATGCCATCCAGCCATCTCATCCTTGGTCGTCCCCTTCTCCTCCTGCCCCCAATCCCTCCCAGCATCAGCGTTTTTTCCAATGAGTCAGCTCTTTGCATGAGGTGGCCAAAAATATTGGAGTTTCAGCTTTAGCATCATTCCTTCCAAAGAACACCCAGGACCGATCTCCTTCAGAATGGACCGGTTGGATCTCCTTGCAGTCCAAGGGACTCTCAAGAGTCTTCTCCAGCACCACATTCAAATGCATCTGTTCTTCTTTACTGTCACTGAAATTCCAAACCACCCTTAGAGCCATCTCTTCTCCATCCTCAGCGTCAGCGTGCAAACGCATTCAAGCTTGATTTAACACATCTCAGTTATGCGTAAAGTGTCATTCCTTCATGAGTTCAATTAACAGACACTTACTCCAGGTCTACTCTGTGCCAGCCTCTAGATTCTGGGGATTCGGGGTGAACAAAATGAAACCCACAGCCCACAGGCAAGGGAGTTCGTATTTGAGCTGCATGAAGGTGCTGTTCTTCCATATGTACATATGGTTCCCTCTTCTTCCCCTTGTTTTTGGCTGAACTATACTCAGCCTTCAAGCACATGCTTATTTATCACTGCTTCCTCCTCAAAGCTGCTTTTGATGTTTCCCCCACCAACTGATAACCCTTCACTTAATGTCCAGAGTCCCTTGTTCTTCCCATTTCATAGCCTTCATTGCGTGCAGGGTGTTAAGGTGATATGTTTATAGACAGTGAGCTCCTTGAGGGCAGAGATCATGGCCTTCATTCACCTGCTTGTTCTTCTCTCTCTTCATTCTTTGAGGGGCCGAGCATGTGCCAGACGCTAGGGTTTGCAGTGGTTCTTTGCAGACTAGCTCCCATCCTGTCCTCACAGATCTCATTCCACAGGGAAGGCAGGCAAAAATAACTCATCTTCAGATCCCCAGACTCTAGCAGAGGCCCTGATGACACATAGCTCCTTGTTAAGCTCATAAAGTGAATGAATGAGAAGGTCAGCAATTTCTTTTCTCTCAGGAGAGGACTATGGGGGAGGCGGCTAAAGTTATGTTAATAGAGAATGAAATGAACACAAGTAGAAATCTGACAATTGTCTGACCAAATCCAAAGTTCTCTGAAGGAGTGATGCCTCTTTGGTTTGGGCCGCATGGACTAGGGGTCTGAAATTCAGTCACTTATGGGGCCCCAGAAAGTCGTATGTACATGCAACTTGTTTGAGGTACAAGATCATGGTCCTATACTGCCCATTTTTGGAGGCTGCACTCAGCAGGAGAGTGGATCCTGGTGGACATGAAACTCCCTTTTTATTTCTTTTCCTGTAGAAATGTGGACCATGTCTCTTCCAATTTCTTAACAGAAGCCAAAAATTTGCAAAACTTTTCCAAATCTCTGGCTCCAATCCAACCTCCAGACTTCCACTACACAGCTGTTTTAAAGAGCCAGACCACAGTAGCCTCTAGACAATCACTTGTAACTTTGAGTACTAATTCATCCCCAAATCAAAGTCCCACTCAAAGAGACTTCTTTGTAGTTAATGCCTCTTGCCTGAATAAACTCAGAGGGAAAAGGAAAAAAAAAACTAACAGGAAAAAGAAAAAAAACAGGAGGAACTGGACAAGGCTGAGAAACTGAGTTCTTTTGAACAGGATGTTCTTAGCAAGACCTCCCCACCCCCACCTTGTAAAAGCCCCAGGTTTGAGGTACAGGGCTGAGGTTTAGAGCGAGGATCAGGGCTGGCATCAGTGATCTCCCCAGGTGGCCAACTCAAAGCCATTAGAGCAAGGGCGGTCCTTCTGTTTTTGCTACAGGTCGTTTCAATGAAGAGGAGCCTGCCAGGATGCAACCGGAGAGCTTCCTGGTCAGAGGGCTGGACAGTATTAATTTACACAGGCCCACAAACAAGCCAGGCGCTCTCCATCCTATTGGGTTACATGCAAAGCACAAATAAACTTCCTGGGCTGACTAATAGAGGAAATTGGGAAGGAAGGAACAATCTATCAGTTATCAATAGGCAGCTAGCAGGAACCTGACCAATTAAGCAGTTAACGCTGGTAATAGAGATGAAAAGAAAACCATAGGATTAAAAAAATTTCCTCCATGATGCAACAGATGAAAGAAATAGGCTGCTTTGCTTGCAACCACGATAATGCTCCAGATCAAGTAAAAGAGAAGAAGAGGAGCAGAGGAAGGAAGTGTGCCCTGGGTATTTTGCCTGGCTGCAAGCATCGTATATACCACTTGGGGAAATGGCCTTCCATCTGAGCAGCTGCCACAAGCAGGAAAGCATGGTGTAGCATTTTCCAAACTGCAAGGGTGGGGTGATGGTGGGTGATTTTAGGTGGGATTGATTCAGTGACTTATGAACACCAAATGAAAACATGGTCCTTTCTCAATTCTGTCTCAATCTGGTGGTGCTACTGCCCTTCACCACCCTCTTGACCCTGCAGATGTTGCTCATTGACAAGAGGACACAAGTTCACAGCCTTCTGCAGGCAGCCGGAGCCAGCTAGAATGTCAGACTTTTATATCATCTTTGTGAGGTTCCTGAGTGGCTCAGATGGTAAGGAATCTGCCTGCAATGCAGGAGACCCAGGCTTAACCCCTGGGTCGGGAAGATCCCCTGGAGAAGGGAATGGCTACCCACTCCAGTATTCTTGCCTAGAGAATTACATGGATAGATGAACCTGGCAGGTTCATGGGGTTGCAAAGAGTTGGACATGACTAAGTGACTTTGGTTTGTGGTATTTATTTTTCTGATTTCCTTGTTCATATCCCAAGTGTTGCTGCATGCCCATTGAGTAGCCATCTGCAGGCTTTTGGAATAGATTTAGCTTCCTTTTTAAAAGTGAAGTGATTTTTTAAATTATAGTGAGGAAATCATAATACCTAGTTACAGGGAAAGGATCATGAGATGTTGAGTCCCCTACCAACTCATGCAACTCTTAGAAATAAATAACTTCGGATTTTCCACTGGGTCTATCATTATATGAATGACTGACATTATTCATCTCCAAGGACCAACCAGATGGACCAGATATGAATTAAATGCATTATTTCATGAAGCTTTTTCAATTCCTTTGTGAGATACATGATGCTCTGGGGGATCCGTTTTAGAAATGAGGAAACTGAAGCACAGAAAAGCTAACTAATTTGCCCAAGGATATGCAGACATGAAAACGTAGAACCTAATGTAGAACCTAATGTTCCCTGGGCCTGAGTGACTTAGAACACAAGAGGCAGGATAACCTGGCTGTCTTTTGAGTCAGCCAATACGTTTATCAATCTCAAGATTCAACGAGAGAAAACCCAGGGCTCAGCGCCTTGCTCTGCAGCATGTATTCAATCAATTCCCTCCTCCCTTTACACTGAACAGGACTAGACGAGACTTTCAAGGTCATGGTCTCAACTTCTGTTTTACTGAAGTTCCTAGATAGGGTTAAGGGACTTCCCAGGGTCTTGCGGCAAGGTGCAGTGAAGTTGGCACTTTGGGTTCAGTTCCCGGCTCCAACCGATGTTCTCCACCATTCCTCCAGGACAGGACACCCACTAGCCTTCTTGGTGGTATCTGGCTACACGTCCCAAGGTGAACAGACTACTCTCAGTGCTTCGGAAGACACAAGCCTGACCCCAGTCCCCTCTGACCTTATCATTCAACAGCTATTCATGGAGCACCTGCCATCTAGGTGCTGAGATTCACAGACCAAGGCCCCTCTATCATGGATTTCTGATCTAGAAGTAAAGGCAGACATTAATCAAAGGATTACCCAAAGAAATACACAGTTAGAACTGTTTCATGGACTGTGAAGGCATAGCTCACAGAGCTGGTAGAGTGTATGCCTCTTTCATCCATTTGACAGACTACCCATTCTTACCTCTCTGTCTTCCTTTCCAACCAGCCTCCACGTGACTACTGGATTAATCTAACTAAATCACAATTCTGATGTCACTCCCAGCTTTCAAAGCCTCAGTGGCTTCCCACTGCCCAGAGAATGAGCAGAAATGTAAATGCCTCAGCCTAGCAATCAAATCTTCCATGAGGAGCCTCCAAACCAGCCTTCCACCTAACCCCATTCACAGAGACAAGAGCCAGGGTTTCCTGCCACACTATCTTTGTCTTTAATGGTCTGTGATATCCATGATGCCTTCTTCATGGAAACCTCAACACACCATCCCCCAAAGCCTGTTTATAAAGGCCTCCTCCTCCTCCATATGGCTCTCTCTTTACCCCTCGTCGCTTCCATAGGTCACCTGCAGCACTTGGCTTCATCTTTGTCTGAGAACCCGTATGCTCCTGTGCATCACAGTTACGTGCGGGCCCTTCTTATGTTTCCAGCTTGAGTACCAAGTTCCTTAGAGTGGGACAGAGGTAGCAATGCTTTATTCATTTATCTTGTGTTGTTCATTGTATTAATAATACAATCTGTGTTCAGTAAGCATGACTCGAATTCAACTGGTGCTAAAGAGTAGCCTATGTTCATTGTAGCACTGTTTATAATAGCCAGGACATGGAAACAACCTAGATGTCCATCCGCAGATGAATGGATAAGAAAGCTGTGGTACATATACACAATGGAGTATTACTCAGCCATTAAAAAGAATACATTTGAATCAGTTCTAATGAGATGGATGAAACTGGAGCTGATTATACAGAGTGAAGTAAACCAGAAAGAAAAACACCAATACAGTATACTAACACATATATATGGAATTTAGAAAGGTGGTAATGATAACCCTATATGCGAGACAGAAAAAGAGACACAGATGTACAGAATGGACTTTTGGACTCTGAGGGAGAGGGCGAGGGTGGGATGATTTGGGAGAACGGCACTGAAACATGTATACTATCATGTAAGAAATGAATTGCCAGTCTATGTTCGATACAGGATACAGGATGCTTGGGGCTGGTGCATGGGGATGATCCAGAGAGATGATATGGGGGGGGAAGTGGGAGGGGGGTTCAGGATTGGGAACTCATGTACACCCGTGGCAGATTCATGTCAATGTATGGCAAAACCAATACAGTATTGTAAAATAAAATAAAGTAAAAATAAAAATTGAAAAAAAAGTTAGAATAGTAATAAAATATATTAAACAATTTGGTTTTAATAGTTAAAATAAATAAATAAAGGGTAGCCTAGGGGTACGGGTTATACTCAGAAATAAAATACAAATTAGTTATCCTTTGAGTATAACTCATATCTCTAGCCTGCCCTGTAGTAACAACTGAACTCAGTTTGTGCCTACAGAATCAAGGCTGGAGACTAAGAACAGAGTGAGTGAGACATGGCCATCGTGCTTAAAGAGACAAACCCTTCAGGGAGAGGCAAACCCTGAGCACATGATAACTGCCAGGGTGGTAAGTGCAGATGAGGAGCAGTAATAACAACAGGCTGCACCCACGAAGTGCTTTCCTCATGCTAGGACTGCACGGGGCTCTTCACACACATAGTATCACTCAACCCTCAGAGCAATCCTATGAATTCAATTTTTCCTATTTCTATTTTACAGATAAGGGAGCTATGCTGACTTGCATAAAGTCCTAGTTGGGGATTGCATCCCAACAAGCAGCCTGGGGCAGGGAGTCCAGGGCTGGGGCATTGACGCCCGGAAGCCATCAGAGACCAGGTGCCTCCTGTCTTTCCGCTCAGCCACTCTGAGTGCGACCTTTATCCTCTGGGTTATCACCTTGTGGTTGTGAGATGTTGGATCCACATCTGGTCTAGCATCTACAGTCTAAACGGGGAGTAGGGAAAGGGCAGAGAGTGAAAGTCACAGGCCAGTTTGCCCCCTTTTCAAGAGTTTCTAGATAGCCCAACCCTAAACTCCATCCACATGCCATTGGCTAGAGTTATGTCATTTGAGTATTCTTAACCGCAAGAGAGGCAGGAAATGCAGTTATATAAATGGACTCATTGCCAGGCTGAACAAAACTAGAATTCCTTAAATAAGAAACAAAGGAGAGAAGGGATACTGGGTCAGCAGTGAGCCCACCTGCTAGCCTACGTTCAAGCCTGAACTAGTGATGAATGAGTAAACATTTAACTGGTTGGAGGTATAGATGAGGGGACAGGAAGCTCTGATGGGTACCATTTGCCAATTTCTATGGTGTAAATCCTTTCATAATGGGTCACATCAAGCTAAAAAAAATGACTGCACACAGTTCACAGATTTCCTGAAGATTTAGCAATCAGCTTTCATGAGCTGGTGATAGCCAGCTCCAGAACATCATGGACTTGAACTTGCCCAACTCCAGGTAAGCACTCTGTACCACGCTTCCCTAGAGTTACACAGAGAAGGGACGTAAAGCGTGCCCCAGCAACCATGCAATTGCACTAAGTGGTTAAGCGGCAAGAGAGAGTGGGAGCTGCTCCTTTCCAGGCAGGTAAGTGACACTCAGACCTGAAGCCTCTGGGAGCATGGCAGGGGGTGGGGGTGGGGAAGTGGTGAGGGAATGTCACACCAAAGAAAAACTGTGTGCTCTTAGGGAACTACTGGGTTTCAGGGCCTCCAGAGACTCCAGGCAGAAGGCTTGATTAAGGAAACTGGTACCTGAAACTGAAAGAAAAGAAAAAGTTTTCTTTACTAATCTTCTTTCCTACCTGTATGCCCTGGTGGCTCAGGTGGTAAAAAATCTGCCTGCAATGTGGGAGACCTGGGTTTGATCCTTGAGTTGGGAAGATCCCCTGGAGGAGGGCATGGCAACCCACTCCAGTATTCTTGCCCAGAGAATCCCCATGGACAGAGGAGCCTGGCGGGCTACAGTTCATGGGGTCACAAATAGTTAGACATGACTGAGCAACTAACCACACACAGACCTGTACGCCAGTGGTTCTCAACTTGGACGGGGGCGCGCGGGGTGGATCATCCTGCTTCTCAGGCACATTTGTCAATGTCTGGAGACATTTTTGGTTGTCCCAACTGGAGGAGGAAGATAGCGTGGTTGGCACCCAGTGAGTAGAAGCCAGGTGTGGTGCTAAACACCCTACGATATAAACATGGCACCCATCACTTGCCAAGGAAGAACTATCTGACCCCAGATGTCAAGTTGAGAAATTAGCCAACATTGTTGTCTATTTGATGATGGCTATACCATCTTGCTCTCTGAGTTCTGTGAGCCACAGAAAAGACTTATTTTCTTACTTACTTTCTTCTTCTTCCTATTTTTCTCTTTTGGTACTGATGGGAAGGAAGGCCTTGAGTGGGAAGGACGCTGTTTATTATTCAACTCTCACTTCCCCAGCAGGGAAAACCCTGTTTATACAAAACATCAAAGGTCGCTGCCACAGATATCAATTCCATATTGCATGAGCCTTTGCCAAATCAAATTAGCTTATTTTCCTTGATATTAAGTTTGACAAGCAAAGAGACTGTGAAAACCAGAATTCCAAGTGGGTGTGCCTCTGTAATTTGGTACATTTTCGTAGCAAGGCGATTCCAACAGTAGCCTTATTCTTCAAGTCAGGATTATATTACTGTCTGTATTTATCTTGTCTGGAAATTTACCTCATTGTATCCTTCAATCCTTCTAATATTCAGATTCTTCAGGAATGGGACAGAGGCAGTCAACACTGTTTGGACTGGCAGAGATGTCCGTGGCAGTCACCCGGGTGGTGCCCAGGAAGAAAGGGACCCCAGCTTTGCATGAAACCCACTATTAAGACGCAGTGGTATATCAGCATCTGTCTCAGTCAAAAGGAAACGCAAGAAAGAAAATATCCCCAAGCCAGTTACTCTTAATGGTTTTGAGTTCCGGAAAGCTTTGAAAATCTGGTGAAAGCTATGATCTTCCTTCTGCAGACATGTGCTCTCATGCCCATATTTGGCACAGAATCTTGAATGTTCACTGGGTTTCTGACACTCCACGGAGGAGCCCCTGGTTTATGACATGCTATAGGCCAATGCATGTCATAAGAAGAGAGACTGAATGTGAAACCAGACAGACACAGTCACATCCTGGCCCTTCCTTGTCATGACCTTACATCCATGAACTTGACCTCGCTTCCTGGAGCCTGAGTTCCCTTTACTGTCAAATGTGCACTAACATCTCCTTGGCCAGGTGGCCCCATCCGTGAGAACAAGATCACTCGAAGGCCAGGTGGGGACTAGACCAGATACAGAAGGAGATGGAGGCAGGCAGGCTGCTGACTGATCAAACTGATGTTTATGAGGCAGAAGGCGTGCTGGGACTCTGAGGTGAAGGGGACTAAGCTCCTGCTCCCCAGGATCTCCAAGACCATTCCAAATTCACAGGAGAGAATGGGGGAGGCTTCAGCACAGGCTGGACCCACAGAAATGAATTCAGGAATTTAATTTTCCTACTACACAGAGGCCTGACCTCAGGATTGTGCATTTTTAATACAAGCCCAGAATAAGACAGCTTCTAAGGCTAGTAATGGCACCCAGAATCTCTCAGGGGGTTGAACCTCAGATGTAATTGTCCACCAGTCATTGTTTGGTGCCTGTGACTTAAGGTACTCTTGTTATCCATGCTTCCCTGTTGGAGCTGCATAATGAGGGATCTGCTGCATAAAGTCTTTCCTATTCATAGCTCCATCCCCAAGCACTCGGGATGAGACCGGACAACAAGGAGGTGCTCACTTAACATCCACTAGAAAGTGGGGGGGGGGGCACCTACTTAACTGGTGAAGCAAAAGGGAAAGGAAAGATGAGAATACAAGTGGACGCTGCGTTGGTTAGGAGGCCTTAGGAACGAGGCCTTGGGGATGAGCGCTGAGCAAGAATTCAGGAGGTGGAGCATGAAGACAGAGGACACAGTCCGTGGGAGGGTCAGGTGACAGGCAGGAAACTGGCAAGTTCAAGGAACTGAGAAGGTCATCATGGCTGGTGACTGGAGGCACAGACCATGCAGGAACTTCCTGGAGGTCCATTATTCTCAGCCAGCGAATACATATCCTCCCTTTGATGGTGAGAACTGGTTTGATGATGGTCACAGTCAAAGGAGGTGAGAGGAGACATTGGCCTTGAACTCCCAGGATATGTATTCCTCTCTTCCATGGGAACTGCTAGAAGAATCTCTCCTTTTCCTCTTGGATAGTTTGGCATGTAACTCCCCTCCTGCATTAGGAGTTGTAGCTGTCAAGAGCTTGAAACTGCTGGAAGCTAGCGTGTGGGACTTAAAGATGAAGCTAATGTCTTGAAAGACAGAGGAAAGAAATGAAGCTAAACTGAGCCTTGATGATACTCTGTGAGCACCTGGACCAAGCTTCACCTGAAGACGACTACTTCTGGACCTTTCACCTTCCTGAACCAATAATCCCTCTTTGGTTTTAAAGCCATTTTTGAGTGGGATTTGGACACAGAAGTACATAATGGAATCAGGCAGTTGAACCAGTAATCTAATTTTGCTGATTCTGCGGAACAATTTTAAAAAACACTTGTCGAAAGACAGAGGCATCTGGGAGTAGAAGCTATGTGGAAACTATAATCTGAAAGCATGAAATTTCATATTTTACCAAAGTATTATGATGGGCCATCAGACCAAAACTTCACACCACGGTACAACTGAGTTCACAGCGAGTGGTCTGAAATGCTTACGGACACAGTTGCAAAGATTCAGGATTCAGTTTCCATTTGGAGGAGAGCCTAGAATTTTTGGATGTTTCCCCAAGGATTCAAGCTGGTGGATCTGAAAAGCCAGCAGGGGGAATCTCCTGAGAGGCGCTTTCACAGCTCTCCAGGATACTTCCTCCCCGAGGATAAGAAGCCACTTTTCTTCTGGGCCTTCAGCACTTGCATGGTGGAAAGTTGGCTGGGAATCAGAAGGGATGAGTAATGAGGAAAAGTTTGCAGGCTTCAAAGAGCAGCATTGGGTTTGGGCCGGGCTTAAACAATCAGGGGAGGGCCTGGTGGGTGGGTTCACGTTTGCTGAAGCTCGTTCATTCCTCCCTGGTGTCGGGCACACTTACCCATCTCTTTCTTTTGAACTAAAGTCAAAAGATAAAGGGCTAGTGGCAAGACTGCTGGGTTGAAGCTTGAGTAGCAGCTGGCAGAATCTACCCTGAAGAATCAGCATGGCATCTGTTCTGTCTGGATGTCTCAAGCTTTGGGGTACTTTCTCCTGAGCAACCTGCTCAGAGACTTTTCCAGAAGGGAAATGAAGTGGGATCTTGATGTAGGGGAGAAGAGTAGAAATAGAAGCATAATAACAACATTTGATTCACCTGTATTGATCTAATGATTTGTTAGAGTTTGACATTTATAGCCACAGTTTTTTGAGCTCATCCATGAGTTTGACATTTCCCTAATATCTCTGAACATCCATTTCTTCTTTGGGTCAAAGAGGACCATGCCACCCATTCTGATAAGTCTCTCTAACAACGACATAAAATAGCATTCAGAAGTTGCCCAGCACAATCCAACAGGTTAATGAGCTCAATAAATATTGGCTGTAATTGGCAAACTCCACCATGAGAATGCTGCAAAAAGAGCTAACTTTCAGCCAGTGTCATGAAAGGTCATGTTGCCACGAAAAGGATAAATAAAAATCTAACTAAGTAAAAGAGAACTGCTTCCCAGTGCTTGTTTGCATGAAAACACAATGATATACTTTCAGTTTTGCAGTAGAGGGGTCATGGAGTTCAGCCCACGCGTCGGCATGTGAACTTGCGGTTTCTGCCCAATGAATCAGTCCATGATGGGAAAATTAACTTATTCGTGCAGAGTGATGTCAATGTCACTCTGAAGAAGGTGCTGGTACAATGTACAGTCACTACAAACGTCTGACGTCGGGAGACTAAATAATGTTGTCTAGGGGGCTTGCTGACATGCTGTTCACATTTAAAGCCCTGACGTTAATCTAAAACACTCTGGTTTGACATTGGGGTTGGGGGGAGGGCAGGAGGTGAGGGACTCTTGTGTTCCCATCGAAAACAAGTAAGCAGGGACTAAATGTCCCCCATGCTTGGCTCCTGGGGCGTCTGTTTAGGGTGAGTCACTCTGCCAACTGTGCTGCAGCTGTGTGACTCGGACAAAGCCAGCCCTGGGTCCCTCCTGTCCAAGTTGGTCCAGTTTGCTTACGAGCACTGGCCCATCCGCCAGTCTCAGAACCAGTGGACCAGAAAGCTGTCTGGACGTGGATTGTTCTTTCTTTCGCTTCTAATGGGAAACTTCCTTTCCCAGAGGGGATCTCTCCAGCAACTTCTGCTTAGTTCTCGTTGCAGAGTTGTCTGAGCCAGAGAAGCAAGTGCAACTTGCAAACGGGCAAAGCCAGCCAGGCTTCTCAGTATCCCTCGAGGGGCACTAGATTGACTTTAGCGGTTTGGAGGAAATTCACATTTTTCCAAACCAGCTCCTCCATCACCATAACAGCCAGGGTATCTGGGAAAACTGCCTGTCTTTTTGCAGGAACCATTAAGTTAAGAGATAAGTTAAAAATAATAGGAAGGGATCAGAAATTCTCTCGCTCTGAGCCAAGAAGAGAGAGAGTGAGAGGTGAGTGATCACAATCTTAGGGGGACTTGGGCAGGTAGGCTGCAGTGGACCAGTGGGACTCTTCCCATCCCAGAAGGGGAGATTTGGTGCAAAGAGCCATGGAAGCCCCTTATGGACGTCTCAGCAGAAGCTACTTGGAATATTGGAAACAGTCTGCATGCTCCTGGCATGGGATCCCTAAATAAGATCTGAATGGGAAGAGGAGATTAGAGAAGAGAAGGAAAATCTCGCCACAAGGACTATTTACAAGCTATAAACCCGGCTGTTAATTTCAAGCCATCAAAACCATTCTTCTGTCTCTAGCCTGAAACAACAACTGATGGTCATCAACGCACAAGTAATCCGCCAGAGGAACACTGAGCGGAGCTGTGGAGCCCCAGCCATGCCAGCCACTGCCTTTCCCTGCAGATAAAATATGACCTTAATTATAAGTCAACTCGTTCTCATTAGGAGAGGGGGAGGGGAGACTGGAGAAGGATGGCTGAGAAATGGAGGCTGGTCACAGGGAGCAGAAATGTGCATGCAATTTGCAACAGGAAGAAAGCAAGGCTGACTTTTATAAAAGATGTGCCAAGAACACTTCAGGCTCCAGAAGAGACATGGGACTGGAGCAGGCAAATCCTTGTTGATTACACAGAGGCAAATCTAGTACCACCCTTCATTCCATGGGCTTCCATTCTCCTATGTGAAAAGCTTACTGTAAGACAGAAATTTCTCATAACTGTTCAATTAATAATATGTGGGAGGAGGTATGGTTTCACCACTCACCTTCGAAAAGGAATGATTGATAATAACTTCATGAGGTTATTATCACATCTACTGCCTCTTTTCCTTGTATGGCTTACATTACTGTGCATTTATTATATGCTAGATACAAGGTTAATTACAATAAAGTAAATATTATTGCTCCACTTCACGGATGAGGAATAGAAGTATAATAAATTGTGCACAGACACATAGCTAGTGTTTACGTTTTAGTTAGGATTTGAACCCAGATTTGTGTAGCCTTGTTGGCTTTGCTTGTATTTGCTGCATTATAGTGCTTTTGCATTTCATAGCTATTTCCTCAAATCCTATGTGGTCTCCCATTTCACATACAAGGAAACTGAGACTAAAAGAGGTGACGAGAGTTGCCCAAAGTGACTCAAGTCCTTGAATGTTGAGGCTGGAGTTCTGCAATATTCCCACCAGAAGAGCTGGGCATGGTGTTCCAGACACCAAAGATGAATCTGCCTCGATGTTGACCCCAAACAATCAAAAGAAGGGTCAAAGAGTGAGGAGAGTTAGTATCTCCTAAACAGATTGCCCACTAATTGCTGTGTCCTTGCTCTTCAGAAGTGCCTTGGTTCTCCCTTACACTGAATTTATTTTTTCAGCTTCTCATTCAGTTTTGCAGACTTCCCCGATTCTTCTGCTAAATCTCTTTTTTGTCATTTAAATAGCCAGAATCGGATTTCTGTTGCTTGCCATCACAGGATCTTAACTGTTACAGTGAATATACTGAGTATGAAAGATTAAAACTGGGAAATCAGATTCTAAACTCAACACCGTGGGGGTCACAGATCAAAGAGAGAGGGACAAGGCAGAGGGTTCAAATTCATAAAGATATAAAAAGCCAGGGCTGGTGGAGAAAGAGACTTTAGGGAAGAGGAAGTAGTCTGGATTACTGGATGCTTGGTTTTTATTGACTTCTGATCTTGTGGTGTTGCAATGGGTTGGTATGGTTTAAAGCAGTCCTAAGGCCTTGCCTATTAGATCACAATGGTTATCTACAAATTATGATAACCACACCACTGGCAGTATAAAGCGCTTCCCTGGTGGCTCAGTTGGTAAAGAATCTGCCTACCAATGCAGGAGACCCAGGTTCTATCCCTGGGTTGAGAAGATCCCCTGGAGAAGGAAATGGCAACCCACTCCAGTTTTCTTGCCTAAGAATTCCCATGAACAGAGGAATCTGGCAGGCTATAATCCACGGGGTCACAAAAGAGGTGGACATGACTTAGCAGCTAAAACAATAGCAAAGACAGCACAAAGCAAATCTTTATTTTAAAAAGTACTTTGGTTTTTATCTTTATACCTTTGCTGTGATACTCCTATCTATTTATGAGGAGAAATGAGTTAAATTAAAGAAAAAAAAATCTGAAATAAGTGTGGCAAAAGTCACAAATATCATATTAAAAATAACAATCTTTTAAACACTGCCTAGAATTGCAAAACACTTGAGTTCAACATGGATAAATGAAGATGAAACTTTCCCACTTCAACCTTGGTTACCCAGGTACATAAGTTTTGGGAAATTTTAACCTTAATTGTCCCAAGGTTAACCTGTCTTTAAAAAAATTTTTTTTCTTTTTTGTGAGGAAGCAGAATCTGCAACCAGATTGATCTGTTCAATTCAGAAACTATATGTGTTACTACTGGGTCAAAAAGAAGGCAGAAATAGCAGAGGCAGAAAAGAAAGTTACAAAACTATGCATATATCCCTGCCAGACAAGGGGTCATGTACCAGTGGAGAAATTCACTGAGCAGTTCTGTGTGGCAGAAAAAACTCAGTCCTGGAAGAGGGGAGCTCCTGGTGGTTGGTCTAATTTAGCATCAAAGGCTGGTCCTCTGGATGGAACAGACCTAGGCCACAGGTCTGAACCCAGCTGGTTAAAGCAAATCCTGCTGTTATTGGTCAGGAACATCTTCAGTGATGTCCTCTGAGAATCTGAGGTTCAAGGCTATTCAACATCGATCTGCTTTAACTGTTTAGAGCCATTGTAGCGACAAACATTCAGTTTTGTCATCGCCTAGACAAACGGTTGAAGAAGACAATGGCAACCCATTCCAGTACTCTTGCCTGGACGGAGGAGCCTGGTGGGCTGCAGTCCATGGGGCCGTGAAGAGTTAGACATGACTGAGCGACTTCACTTTCACTTTTCACTTTCATGAATTGAAGAAGGAAATGGCAACCCACTCCAGTGTTCTTGCCTGGAGAATCCCAGGGACGGGGGAGCCTGGTGGGCTGCCGTCTATGGGGTCGCACAGAGTCGGACACGACTGAAGTGACTTAGCAGCAGCAGCAGCAGCAGACAAATGGTACTGTAATTGGAAATTTCCCACAGATTGGTTCTCCTCCTCAAGGTAATGAAGGAGAGCATAAAACACAGATATATGCCAGGTGTTCAGGACCACACCATCTTGCTTCAGTGCGATTTTCACAGACCCCACTGTGCTTATATGTGGCACTTATTTAAGTCTCCTTAGAAATAGCATCATCTGATGTATGAACCAACAAGAAGGTAGCTGTGCAACAGCATTTAAGACCTTGTTAACAATACACTTGACAACAGCTACAATTAACAGAACAGTATAATTAACACTAAAATGCCCCTTAATCAAGCCCTTATGTAGACTAGTCCTGGGAGAGATTCCATTGGTCAGTTCATCCCACTTTAGACAAGGAATTTCTTGTTCTTGAATTTGATATAGGAACCACTTGACTTATTCTGAAACATTACTCCAAATAACACAAGAGGTGTTAGCCAGTGCACAAAAGCTACCTTGTTTGGTCAGTAAGTAACCTAAAGTAATGCAACTGCCCAAAGTCATTGCAAGTAAGCAAGTGAGTAAGGTTCTCACCATTGAGCTTGACCAGCAGGCATCTTCTAGATAATGTCATTCAGTATGATTGCCATTGCTAGGGACAGTTTCTAAAGCAATGTTCTGATGAGGAACCCCAAACCAAGGGAGAGCCCCACACACAAAGTGCAGCAGCTCTCCTTTCCCTGGACATCTGCTCTAGCAGGGCAGGTCGTTTGGCGAACCCCAACATTAGTACATGTCACATATGGATACAGCCAAGCCTATGAAGATGGTAGACAGCTTTCCCTCTCCCACCCCATGTTGGGTCATGTGATAATATCTTGGTAGAAACTGACAAAGCCACAGGGGGCACCATCGACATTTTGGTAAATATCATAAGTAGACTTCTCAGGCATCAAAGTGCTATTTTAACCAAATATACATAAAGTTTAACTGAAAATAGTATAGTGAGTTCAACAACCACAAGGACATATTCTTTGATGTCTCAAAAAGAAGTAAAAAGAGCTTTATTAATTATTTCCTATGAAATAATAATTTACCACGAGCAAAATTTTACAGCGTGCCACTTGGAAAATTTTTTAGCTAGCATTATTTTTCCCAAAGTTGGTTGTTGAATATCATCCAGGTAGATGTCATTTTTTCAAGTTAAGGTATTAATTGATTAAATTAATGCCATGAATGTCTTATTGTTGCAGCTAATAACCTTTTCAGCACAGCACCTTAATAGAAGGGGCACCATGAAATTCCATTAGAAGGATAACAAACTCAAACTCTTACCACTGTTGGTGAGTAAAATAAGCTCTTACAGTAATTTTGAGTTACTTAAAACGTGGAAAATGCCAGACAAATCTAATTTTATTGTCTTTTCTTTTTATAAGGTAAGAAAGAAGGTTTTTGTGTTTCCTCACTGGCTATCCAGAAAAACCCAAAGATATTTTATGTTTTAATAATATCCTTAGAATTTTATAACTCTAAATTTGAGATCTAGTTTTGGGGAAGCAATATTTTAAAAATGTCATCAGAGTAGGTTGGTCGTCAGAACAAAGGAAAGCCCTGGCTGCCTCATCAAATAGAGCAACAGATGAACAGAAGTTAACATAAAAAGAGGAAGTAAAAATTAAAACCTGAAACTCTTAAGAAATGAGTCTACATCAGTCAAGAATACCTCTTTATTGTCTTATGTGGAAAGAAGATAAAGAGTGCAAGGTTATAATTTTCCTTTATCAGACCTTTCCTTTCTGTCTTATTTAAGGTTTTTGCTTATTGAATCACTGTATTTATATATTAAAACATAAAAAAATTAGCACAGTGTACAACCTTTTACATGACTAATTTTATGTGGGCTGCCATCTATGGGGTCACACAGAGTCGGACACAACTGAAGTGACTTAGCAGCAGCAGCAGCAGCAAGACAATGTATACATCATATTGACTTTACCATTTGGATTCAAACATTGTAAGAGAGAAAATGAATTCATGTATAGGCAAGAATTAAAGTAGAAATGATTTCAGGTATGAAGGGTTGATTCTTGACTCCCTCAAAGATGTCCACATCATAATCCCAGAATCTGTGACCATGTTCCCTTACTTTACTTGGCAATAGGGATGTAGTTAAGCTGAGGATCTTGAGATGATCCTATATTACTTGGGTGGGTCTGATAGAACCGCAGGAAGGTAAGAGTTCAGAGAGAAGAAAAGACGTTTAGCTGCTAGCTTTGAAGATTGCAGGAAGAAGCCAAAAAATGCAGGTGGCCCCTGGGAACTGAAAAAGGCAAGAAAACATTTAAGACTTGTCAACACCTTGACTGTAGACTTTTAACTTCCAGAATTGCAAGAGAATAAATTTGTATTCTCAGGCTGCTAAGTTTGTGGTAATTTGTTATGGCAACAATATGAAACTAATATACATTATAACTCTGCACATATTTTCCTCTCTGCTTTGAGAATTTAAAATAAAAATTATTCATTGCTGGCTCTAAGAGTTTCAAATTCCACTAGGGATCTTAGAAATTAAATATAAGTCACCCTTCAAAGACATTCCAATCATTAATGATATCAGACATAACAGAAAAAAGCATGTTAGAATTTACATTGATAGTTTAAGTCAAGTGCTTCTGTAGGCTCATGGACTTTGTGACATGACTAAATTTACAAATATCAACCCTTTTTATAAAGAGATTGACTATTATAATTCAATCTAATTGAACACATTTATTTACATGCTTGCAATTTTAGGCATTTTCGAAAGTAATATTAGTTTAAGACAAGAATAGGAAATTTAGAAAATTCAGATTAAACAGGCTTTCTAGCCTAAACTGGAATGTTATGCTAACATCTTCATATGATGGCAAAATCAGAGAGAAGTCATTATCAAAGCACAGCTAATTTTTCAGGTTTCACCTTGATCATAAGTATTTCCCTTATTTTATATCATATAGCAGCAATTAACTTTACATTGCTTAAAAAAACGAAATGAGCTACATTCCATCTCAATGTGTAACTTACTAACCAACACCAGCTCACAGATAACTTTTTTTCCTAAAGATACAGTCTCAACAGGAAAATACCCCTTGAAAAAACTAAAGTATTTAAAGTATTAGCAGTTAAATGGTTTTGCCTTTTGAAAATGTTTGAGTTCTCTTATTTTATATTTATTTCAGTGCTTTTAAGTCTCTATAAACAAGTTAAGGGCTCCCATAGACCTTGAGAGCTTATAATCTGATTTATTAGTTTTCTCCTATCTGGACCAGATACAAGAACTGAGTTTACAGCTAATTAAAAGACTGACTGTTGTAGAACTGAATCAGTTTACATTGGGGCAAAGTGGCAGGAGGTGAGGGGCATCATATTAACTGCTTTTGAACTTGGCAGTCCCTATGTTTAACAAAACAAACAAACAACAGCAACAACAAAAAACAGACACAGAAAACAGACTTATGTAAGTTCAAGGAAAGACAATATCTACCTCCATTTTCTAGACAAACCATAGACAAATAAACACAACAAACCAAGACTGAAATGCAGCTGAAAAAAGCCTCAAGTTAAAATCAGCTCTTGGGCACTTCCCTAGTGGTCCAGTGGCTGACACTATGCTTCTAACGCAGACAACTTGGGTTCGATCCCTGGTCAGGTAACAAGATCCCACATGCTGTAACTAAAGAGTTTGCATGCCACAGTTAAAGATCCTGCTCACAACAATGAAGATCCCACATGCTACAACTAAGATCCGAGAAGCCAAATAAATAAATATTAAAAACAAAAGCAACAACAGCAACAAAAAAAGGTCTTTCAGGAGATTTCTGGCTAGAATGGCAGAAGTCAAAATTATGACCACCAAGTTAAACAAAGTAAACTCAGCCAGGATGTAGCAAACACAACTGCACATCAGAGCTTGATCACTAATGCAGGACTCTAGGATCTACCCACAGTGCAGACAGACCAAACCGAAACATAAAAGGACGCAAATGTTCTAGTTCAGAAACTGGGGACATGTGCAAGTAAGGCTGGTCGAGGCAAACTTGGGGGAACCTATATCCTTTATCCCTAAAAATAGAACAGCTGCCACCAGAGCTGCAAACTAACAGGAAGCAAAATCAAAACAGTAACAAGCAAACAACAATGAGTCTATTAACCTGACAGGCAAGGGAACCCATGTCGTTGAAGAAATTTGCCAAGTATATAGTTCTCTAAAGAGGAAAAAGAAAGGGATCTTTAGGCACTGAAAAAGGGAAGTTCCTGCTGGTTACACCAAGAAAGCATTGAAATCTAGCCCTTAGATGGACTAGTATCTAGGGCTATACACTGTTAGCTAAACTCCGTTGATTATTGGCTAGGAAAGAGTTTCTGGTTAGGTCATGTGAGGGTCTGGGCTACTGAGTTACTCCAAGTTCATGGTTCTTCACAGCTTCCGCTGTTGAGAGCTAGTTGTAATGAAACACAGCATCCACTTCTGATGGCCCCTCTGCAAGCACTGCCATAAGCACAAGGTTGTTCTTTTATAAATGGTGTAAGAAAGAAGGGGCTCCTCATTGTGTTTCTATGCTTATCTAAACTATGCATTGGCCCACAGAGGTTCTGGTGACCCAGAAACTGCACCACCCTTCAAAACTGGACACTGAGATGACAAAGTAACTGGGAAACGGTAGAGGGCACTCTTGCTGGTATGCAAGTTCAGACTGTCAGCTAGGATCCAGGAAGAAGGAAGTAGTATTACTGCCATCTATACTTGTTTTTCACTTGGTCCTTTGTTTCTGTGTTGTTGAACATACCAGAGGAGCATCTCTTTTCAATTAACAAAGTTATTTTTATTTGGATTGAGCACAATCCCAATAGGGGCATGCTTACAGTTTGCTATTAATGAACACAATAATAATTGAGCTTCTTAGAAACCTTTTATTAATATTATGGCCATTTGGAATGAATGCATCAACATAAACTCAGTTGCTCTAAACAATCCTTGATGCTAATAAATCTATTCCTTGGTTAAGTTATAACCAATCAAACATGTTAGGTTTCCGAGGCATAATAAACTATGATTAAGCAGACCACTGAAAGAGGCTATTTCCTCCTTTTCTATGTTAAGCTCAATAAACACAGTAAAAAACTTTGTGTATTTTATCATCTACTTAGTGCTGGAATATCTGAGTCCCTTGAGAAAAGAATTTCAAAGAACTGTCAAAAGAATTCTCATTTGTCAAAACTCAGGACTAAAAGTGTTAAACCTAAAAGGGCTAATTTTACCATATATAAATTTTACCTTAATAAATTTCATGTACAAAAAGGGGATTGGGATTATTTCCCCTGACAAAGAGAGAACTAAGAAGTTGAAACATAATTCCCAATAAGCTATAGATAAAATATCTGAAATATGCCGCAGAACATACCAAGTGTGTGATGGATGTTAACTGCACTTATTGTGATGATCACTCTACAATATGTACATATATTGAATGATTATATTGTACTCCTAAAACTAATATAATGTTATAGATCAATTTAATCTCAATTTTAAAAATTAATTAACTAAAAAGTATACACCAAGGTTGGGAGTAGAAGGGGTTAAAAATGAGACAAGATTGACCAATGAGTTCATAAATATTGAAGCTGGGAGGTGGACATAGAGGGATTCACGAAAGTATTTTCTCTCATTCTTTGTATGTTTGAAATTTTCCACAATAAAGTTGAACAAATAACTTTTGAGTTTGGGAAAGGCTTTTATCTGGAGAATCCTGGATTAGTGTTCCAGTGCCAGACACAATGCTCAAAATATGAAACACCAGGTAATGACTGTTCACCACGAGCCACGTGACGACCTGCATGCTTTACACGCACCGGCTACCTCAGTACTAGCAGTCCTATAAAGGAGCTATTAATATTCCCACTCTATAGGTAAGAAATCTGAGGCAAAGGATATTAGGAGACTTGTTTCAAGTCCCACGGTTTGAAAACAAAGAAGCCAGGCTCCAAATTTGGGCTGGTCTGACTCCAAAGTCCAGTTTTTGTTTTGAAATGGGTTTTGGTTTTGTGTCGAGGTGTCTATGTGTGTGTGTGTGTTTACAATGCTTTAATATTAAGAACTATTTTCTCATATTATTGCTGTTTAGCTTTGGAAAAAAAAAAATTAAGTAGGGAAAGATACTCAGATTTTTTCCCCATGCAAAATCAAAATGTTACATGTGTACATTTTTCTGGCATGCTTTAAAAAAAATCCTGTTAGCTCCTGCTAGAGCAGGTTGATCAGAAAATGATGTTACCGTCCCAAGGTCTGTCTCACCTCCTTGGAAAGCCTTTCCTGATCACACAGCCCCAGTAGACACTCCCTTCTGATTCCTGCATCCTTTAAGGTTCAGTCCATCAATGAACACTGAGAACAAGGTTCTGGGAGATGCCTACTTTCTGCAACTCCCTGGGCAACCCAGCCTGATTGTAATTTCTTCCACTTCATCAAAGACCCAGGATCTCCCTTCTATTTTATATCCACATACAACGCCAAGAAAATCCGCTTACAAGGTTAGACTATGTTAGTGAAGCAACTGAGGTAAAGGAAAGGCAAGAAACTGCTCCACCTTGAGCAGCCTACTATGTGCTTTATTACTAATTAATGTAATGAACATATGTGATACCATTCTGTTTCCACTGGAACAACCTTAATGTAAAGGGATTATTATTTCCATTTTACAATGCTCACAATGCTTGAGGTTGTCCAAAATGGAGGACTGAACATCCATGCTTTATTTCTAGAATGTGGTTTTATTATTTTCTAGCAGGGTGACCTTTTGCTTCTCTTCCCTGAGCCTCAGTTTCTTCATATGTAAAACGGTGGCATTCATGCTAACTGGCTTCCCAGGTGGTACTAGAGGTAAAGATCCTGACTGTCAATGTGGGAGACGTAGGAGCCACAGGTTCAATACCTGAACCAGGAAGATCCCCTGGAGGAAGGCATGGCAACCCACTCTGGTATTCTTGCCTGGGGAATCCCATGGGCAGAGGAACGTGGCAGGCTGCCGTCCATAGGGACATACAGAGTCAGACATGACTGAAGCAGTTAAGCTCATACATATGCACGGAAGGATTACAGTGAGGATAAAATCAAAATGCTCAGTGCCTAGATATACACAAATGCATATCTTCTGTTCTATGAGGATTTACTGTCCCAGAAACGGTGACACACGAATCACTTCCCAGTGGTCTCCAGAGAAGACACCCTTTTCAGTTAGTGATAATGTCAAGTGGCATCGGGGTTCCAGCCATGTCATGACTCAATCCTCCCTGGCTCCAAAACACTCTTTCTTCCAACTCTAGATTTGCCCGCATCCTCATCACAACCCCTGGAGGAACTATATGCAGGAGAAAAATACCCCATTTTGTCCTTACCCTCACCAAGGCAGCGACCCCCAGAGCACTGCAGTTGAAGACCCTACCCCTGACTCAGGCACGGGGTTCTGATTTCATCTTTGCTGCTTCCTGGGGCTGTCATCTGGCTATTACAAGTGCTCCCATCCACATGCCTTGTTGGTCTCCATTCTTCTCCGATGTAGTCTGGATCATCACTAAAACCAGATAATTAAATATAAAATGGGTGGTTAAAACCGGCTCTGCTGGACGATGAGGGCAAGGGCTATATCTTGTTAACCGCTGGATCCCAGAATCTAGTAGAGCACAAGGCACAAAGGAGGAAATCCATCATCTTTGTTGAATGGTTAAAGGATAAAACATTTTAAATATGTGAAAGTTTCCTCTCTACAGAGTCAGACTCTTTATTCTCATTATTTTGCTTCATTATTTTGAACATAGGTGAGTTTAACTATACTGTTTTGACTATGCTATTTTCTCTTTCCACTGTCAAGGATGTGGCCAGTTAATAGGCAAAAGTCGGGACAAGTTTATGGAACAATCAGGTTAGTAATGTGAAAAGCAATAAAATCCCAGAATCACTGATGAGAATTGAACATGGTTGTATCATGAATTAGCCAAGAAATAATTATAAATCATTTTCAAAATCTAATTTATGATGAATCTTACCTGTAGAAAAATATCTATACAAATTAAAGTTAATACAATCTATACTCAGCGAAGTTGAGACTTACAATATATAGACATATTTCATTCTCTGTCCTTCAATTTACTCTCCTTCACAGATACTAATGTTTACACAAATGAAAGGTTTGTGGAAGCTCCACATCCAGTAAGTCATGCTCACTTCATGCCTCTGTATCACATTTTGGTAATTCTTGATATGTTTCCAACTTTTTCATTAGTGTCATATGTATTATGCTGATCTGTGATCAGTAATCTTTTCTGTTACTATTGAAATTGTTTCAGCACTTTTTAGCCATAAAGTATTTTTTAATTAAGGTATATACATTTTTTTAAGCACAATACTATTGCACACTTATTAGGCCACAGTGGAGTGTAAACATAACTTTTATTTGTTCTGGGAAACAAAAACTTTCAAACAACTCACTCTATTGCAATATTTGCTTTCTTGCAGTGATCTGGGATGGAACCACAGTATCTCTGAAATATGGCTATATAAGGAAAAGAACTGGATTCAAAAAAGGAAACTCAAAGCTGTGGTTAGTAAAATGACAGGAACAAGATGCCTATAGATCAATCAAGTGTTTACGGTAATATATACTCAGAAAATACAGTGGTCAATTCGCTCCAGTTTGCCTGGGACATGCCTGGCTTGAACACATCCCACATCCAGGGAAACCCCTCAGTCCCAGGCAAACCAAGATGATCAGTCATCCAAAAAAATAATTGATCCTGTTGAAAGTAATTTGGGTCTACTTATTACAGCTATATCACCTTGGGTTCTCACCTTAGTTTTCATAATCAGGGGGAATAAGTGTACCTACTTCATAGATTCCTGTGAAGATAAACTACAATAATGCGCAGAAAGTATCTTGTACAAAGCAAACTCTCAAAACATTTACTAGTTATTATTATTTGTTCAAAGTCATAAACTAGTGATAGAAGTAAAAATTCAGAATAAGAACTTTCTCCAAATCGTCTATTCATTTTCCTTTTATATTATGCACGTTTATGCACTAAATTTAGTAGCTAAGAACCTCTGAGGATGGTGGTTTGCGGTGAGGTGCCCCGCAGTGCCCTGTGGTTAGAAGCTGTAGATGGCTGTTGCTGCCTTGCACATGGACAGAAAGACTTGACCTCTAGGCCTTGAAAGAACACTGAAGTTATAAAGAAAGCCCTGATCACCTTCAGGGCTCCATAATGCAGAAGACGGTGGGTGTAGTACCCCGCACCCCAAAAACAGTGGGCAAGGTTGAATTCAGACTCATCTGAATGCATGGCTCCATGCAGCCTGGCTCATTCCAGGAACTCAGTAGCTGGAAGCCATTTTGAGTGGGGAGTAGCAGCACCTGCCCCGCCTCAGGCAGATTCCAGCTAGGACAAACAAGAGACACTGGTTTTGAAAAAGAAACTCTTGTTAAAACAAATACCCAGCCAATCAGAGTGTCAAGAGCTCTCAGATACTGTTGTATCGTCATTTGGACTCGAGTCACAAAGCTGCCTATTGCATCTGGTGCCCTGACTTAATTAATCCCTCTCATTTTGGTCATAGCTCCACCATCCCTTCCTTTGGTACCTAAGACAGAAGATTCTAGGGCCAGACTCATTCTAGAACTAAGGGAGAAGCTGTAGGGATGGAAGTAGATGGAGCAGATGGAAATGAGTGTCAGGAGGGGTCTTTATCCCCTGTGTGGTCCTTGACAGTATTTCACCCCCCTGTTCCCATTCATTTCAGCTTTTTCTCACCTCCATCTGCTCTGATGGGGCTGCCTTTTTTTTTTTTTTTTTTTTCAGTCAGTAGAGAAGTTGAGTCCATATCTTAGAAATCTCCATAGCTCTCACTAGCTCTCAAACTCTCATGCACATCCATCACTAACATGCAGGTAGGCCTCCGAGTCAGGCATCTTTAGAACCTCTTCTGAGGCTGGACTTGGGCAGGAACTGTCTGCATCTGAGATAAACTGCAAAAGTCAGAAGAGGGAATCGGGGTGGCCTCTAAGGCAATTCCTGGGCTGGGCCTTACAACAAAGTCTGTTTGACCCTACTTAAGCAAGAAAGTTTGAATCAACTTACCTGGAAACCTGCCAGGGCGTATTTTGAGGCACGTAACTTTGACTCGCTCCCTGCTAGCTATCTCCCTTCTGCCTCTGGTGGGAGAACTAGCGGAGTTTCAGCAATGAATGAGGAGGACTCTGGAAGAGAAATATTTGTAGAATGAAGGACTTTGTGAGCAATCATTTTGGAATATCATCAAGGAAATCAGGTTGCATGGCTTCAAGAGGGAGGAGGTATTTTAAAATTTGTCAGTGAAAAATTAGGGCATTTTCTGCGGTTTGTTCAAAAGAAATGGAGTAGGTTCCCTTGCTGGGTGGGCAGGTGAATCTGATAGATGACACTGTTATGGTGAAAAGACTCAGATATGACACAATGGTGGCAGTGAAGACTTTGGGAAGTTACCAATTTATAGGAAAAATATAAAGTCACTCGAACACTGCAAAAATTGTGCAGGTGTTCATGAATGATGTAAATGTGAAAAAGAGTGTCTTTAAAAATTATCTATTCCTTTTCTTCTGCCTAATGGGATTTGAGGACTTCTAAATAAAGATTAGATAAAGACTCCACTTTAGGAATGCATTGAACTTGATTTTCATATCACCCTAGGCTTGCTTTCCACCTGCCCTCCCTCCCCTAGGCCATGAAGACCAGCCCTTATCCTGCCAAGACCCTCTCTCTCCCTTTCTCTGGCATTATGTATCTCAGGGCTTCGACAGGCCTTAGGGAGTCCTTGTAAATATTCTCTACTGTATCCTGACGGACTGTTCTGTATAATTGGCTTTGTTTAGATGTGTTCTCCCTATAACTTTTTAGAAGAAAGCAACACAGGCTTACTTTTGAAACTAACCCAGCCCACCCCCGCCCTTCCGAACCTTACTTGTGCGTCTGCATTTAATTAATTGGGCTTGTCGCTGAAAGGTCATCCGATGCGCACAAACATTAAGGGCAATTAGTTAGGTACACCCATGAGGGCTCCTAATCTATTATGTTTGGCAAATTTGGGCAAACAAAATTCGAGATGTTGTTTCCAAATCTGGCTCTTCCACGCCTACTGCACTCACTCTTGGCAATAACTGTGCAAATGTAGAGCTGACTCACATCTTCAGGGCTGATGTTTTGGCACTGCTTCCAGGCCTAGGTGTCCTTGTTTTGAGAAACACTGAAACCTTTTGTTCAATTCAGTTTATTTCAGCATATATACTAGGCACCTTTGAGGACCATGCTTCATTTGTTTCAAATCCCCTTTCCCAACATTCAGTGGTAAAGAACTTGCCTGACAATCCCGGAGACACAGGAGACGTGGATTCAATACCTGGGTTGGGAAGATCCCCTGAAGAAGAAAATGGCAACCCACTCCAGCATTCTTGTCTGGGAAATCCCATGGACAGAGGAACCTGGCGGGCCACAGTCCATGGGGTTGCAAGAGTCAGACACGACTGAGCAGCTAAACAAATTCCCGACATTTACTGTGTACTGAGCACTCATCCAGATGTGTCATACTCATCACCTAGGTCTAGCTTGATTGCTTCTGGGTGTCCATTGCCCGAGAACTTCAGCTCTTCGGTCTTTTGCATTGAGTATATAAATGCTTCTGAAGTCAAATCTTCTGTTGTTAATGTAATTTTATGTGCTTTGCTTGCCTTCCCAATGAACTCTTTGCCATTTTTTTTTTAGTGTGCAAGAATCTTAAAAAATAGAAGACCCTTCTGGACAGCACTTTCTTGTCTCATTCTCCATGCAGGGATCACCCCACTCTTAGTACAAAGAACCTGTGCTCCATTCGATCTATCTTATCTATTAATAGTGACTATGGGATTCTAAGCAAGTTACTTAACCTCTGCTGGTCTCAGTTAAGCCATCCATATGATGGGAATGATTGCAACTTGGCTACATGAAGTTGTTTTCACAGTCTAAAATATCTCTCCATCTCTCAGTTCTGGTCACATTAGTTGCTCTTGCCCTATATTTATTTCTTTAATTTGAATTGAATAATATTACATTTAAGAAATTTTCATATGGGCCTTTCTTTCTTCGTCTTTATTGAATCTGCCACAATATTGCTTCTGCTTTAGGTTTTGACTTCGTGGCTGTGAGGCATAAGGGCCCTTAACTCCCCCACTGCAGACAAGCCCCTATCACCTGCACTGGAAGACAAAGTCTTAACCATTGGATGATCAGAGGAGTCCTACATTTTTAAATTATTATGAATTCTATAAATGCACAAATACTAGGACAAACGTGTATTCTCCACGTTAAAAAAAAAATGACAAATAAGGCTAAAGTCTCCCTCAATCACTGTCATTAATTTGGGTGCCGGTTCAATCCATTTTGTACACACTGAATATAAATGTTTATATTTAAGGTTTAATCAGTGTCAAAAAGCACGTTATCTGTAAGATGTTTGTGGTCACTCATCCTGTCCTAGAGATCTTTTTCTGGTAATAACTCTATATATTTATCTCCTTTTCTATAAAAACTGCTACATAGAATTTTAATTGTTCCATAGTATGATTGTTCCATAGATTTTTCTTTTTATTCCTGCAAGTGGACATTTAGGTTGTTTGCCACTGAACCAGATGATGTTACAATGAGGACTCCTGGTAGCGTGTCCACATGGGGCCTCCACAAGGCTGTGAGCTTATTTCCAAGAATTGTGTATCACGCATATGTATTTCCCTGGTAGCCACTTTATCTAGGGACTGTCACTCAGGCTGTTCCCAACGTTCCTTGAATAAAACAAAAGTAAATTTAAGTTTGAAGGACGATGAATGAATGGTCCTGCCTTCAGGAAGCATGGAGAGCTAAGAATCCATGAAAGCAATGCTGTATTCAACATCTTTAGATGCTTGGAGTAAACAAAGGAAACAAAGATGTGAAACGATTCATTCGCTCCTAGTAAAGATGCTAAGTTAAGGCAGGTAGAGGTAGTGGGATATGCAGGTAGGTAGGGAGAGGCTCTGGCTTCAACAAACGCTTCATCTAATGAAGGGGCACCTCAAGGAGATATGATGTGTAGATAGAGGAACATGAAAAATCCCCTCAAAGCAGCAGAGAGCCAAGGAAAAAAGTTCTAGGTCAAATTAGAAAGTTAGGGAGGAATGGGTGAAAGATTTGGGGAGCAGGAAGAGAGAGATTCCAGGAAAGAAGAAAGTGATGGAAGTTAGCAGCTTGACCACACACAAGTCACCCTGGGGGTCTTGTTTCAAAGCATATTTTGACTATGTCAGACTGGGGGTGGGGAGGCCCAAGAATCTGCATTTCTGCAAACTCTCAGGTGAGGATACACTGCAGGTCACATTGGAAAGTGAGATCTAAGGTAGAAAAGGAGTCCCAGACTTATTTGGAGGCCTTAGGCCGCAACTGGGCTTCCCTGGTGTGTCAGTCTATAAAGAAACCACCTGCAATGCAGAGACCTGGGTTCAATCCCTGGGTTAGTAAGATGGCCTGGAGAAGGGAACAGCTACCCACTCCAGTATTCTGGCCTAGAGAATTCCATGGACCATACAGTCCATGGGGTCACAAAGAGTTGGATACTGAGCGACTTTCACTTTCACTTTAGGCCGCAACTAAAAATGACAGGAATTTGGAATAAAAACCATGATCAAATTCCAGAGGGACTTAAACATCAGCATGATATGATAACATTGTTTGTTTTGAGCATTTCCTAAATAAATTAGCACTCTGGTGTGGTTTGTTTACAGTGACAACAATGAGGAATATTTATGAAGCTATTATTATGTCCAGGCACTTTTCTCAGTGACCCAGTACAGACCAAAGACCTTGCCTTGGTGTAGATGACATTCTGCAGAGAGAAAGACAATGGGCAAAGAAAATAATGAGCAAGTGACGGATGTGGTGTCAGGTGGTGAGAAGTGCTGGGGGGAAGTAGAGTCAGGAAAAGGTGATGGGGCGCAGAAGGTGAAGATTATTTTTAAGTAAGGTGATCAAAGTAGGGCTCAGTGATGTTCATAAAGAAACAAGGGATATGAGAGGGTTAGCTATGAGTGTAGGGGAAAGGCATTGCAGGCAGAGAACAGTCACTGCAAAAGCCCTGAAGTTTTACAGATTTGGAAGCCAAGACCCAGAGAAGTTAAGTAACCTCCCTAGGATCTCCCACTCACAATGAAAATCCAGGTCTCACCAGGGTTTATGATCTTAACCACTGTTCTGCTCCCACATATAGTCTGTTGTAACATTGATAAGCTTTTGGTAGGGAAAACGGTTGTGACTCCTTCGCCAGGCCCTGGTCACTTCTCTGTTGTACAATGAGCAGTGACCCCCTCTGCCTACACTCTGCAGAAGATTGGGGGAGGTGCAAGGCCAGGCCAGGTAAAAAGGTCTCTGTTTCACCTAGGTCTGCTGTCCCTCTCCAGTACTTGGAGAATATCCTCTTCATTGGTTCACACCTGGACTTCCTCACCGCCTAGCTCTGTGCCCTTGGGTAATTTAGTAACCACTCTGAACCTCAGTTTCCTCATCTACAAATGAAGCTGTCTCACATGAGAAAATGTATACAAAAATAATACCTGCTATTTATTGGCCATCTGCATGTGCCAGGCACTACACCAAGCACCTTATGTATATTCTCTGTTAGTCCTTAGAGCAATCATGTGGTGAGGTACTGTAAGTGGTGTCAGTATGATGATGAAACTGAGGCTTAAAGAGTTGTGACTTATCCAAAGTATGCAGTTGTGTATAGAAGTGCAGCAGGAAACCTGGGAAGGCCTAGCCCTGTGGCCCATGTTCTTCATCACTTATGCTGCCTCACTGACTCTGCACTCTGCTGTGTGATCAAACAACTAAGAACTGGTGGAATTTGGACCTTCTTTGCTGTTCATGTGTGACCTTTATTAGTTCCAGAACTAGATTTCTAAGACTTCTGTTGCCCAATTTGTACCTAAGCGTTTAAGTGCTAAGAATCTTGGTAGAGAGAAAAGCTTACCTTCAGATGGGAGACAAACATAATAAACATCTCAATTTTTAAAAATTAATTAAGGTAAGCCTGGAATATCTTACTATACCAGAAAGTAAGAAAATCTCAAGAAGTGACAGGGTCATGTCTGAAGAACATAGACATTAGCTTGCAGGAGCTCCCACTGGCCTGGACTGGATCAATTTTAGTATCACAATGAATAATGACGATAATGGATTATGAAATGAAATTCATGAGTTCATTCTGATTCAAAAAAATGAACACATAAATATAATAGGGGAAAGGAAATCTTTTCTTTACAGTATAATGCCAACTCACAGATACAGAAGGAAATAAAGAGGAAAAAATCATCTTGCAACTCTATAGCAATAATTGGTTCAGGGTTAATTATCAATAAAGGTTAAAACCATTGAATGAAGATTCGGTAAGAAGCAGGATATTCACATATTCTCAAAGGATCTCCCTATAGACTCTTGAGAGTCCCTTGAACAGCAAGGAGATCAAATCAATCAATCCGAAAGGAAATCAACCTTGAATATTTATTGGGAGGACTGAGGCTGAAGCTGAAACTCTAATACTTTGGCCACCTGCTGTGAAGAGTCAACTCATTGGAAAAGGCCTTAATGCTGGGAAAGATTGAAGGCAAAAGGAGAAGTGGATGACAGAGGATGAGATGGTTGGATGGCATCATTGGCTCAATAGACATGGGAGATTGTGTAGTACAGGGAGGCCTGGTGTGCTACAGTCCATAGGGTTGCAAAGAATCATACACAACTTAGCAACTGAACAACAGCAACAACGTAGACTAGTTATAAATTGCCAAGGGGAGAAAAATAGTTTCTTGACAATGGAGAACTCTGGAGAATACCGGCTTTACCAAGTAATCAAAATAAGTGTCCCACACAATAGAACAAATTATTACAAAGCGTCTCCTGATTTGATGCACTGAGAGTACATCACTAACTGGCTTTTCTGCTCAAGTTCATAGCCTGAATGCAATCATGAGGAAGCAAGCAAACAAATCCAAACCCAAGGACATTTCTCAATACAACTGGCCTCTGCTCTTCTGAAATGCCAAGGTCAAGGAAAACCAAGAAAGGCTAAGAACTATTTCAGATTAAAGGTGAATAAGGAGATAAGGCAAACACCACACATGATTCTGTATTGCCTCCCAGATCAAAAGAAAAAAAAATGCCACAGAAGACATTCTGGGGACACAAGCAACATATAAAACAATGCTATAATATCAATATTAGATAACTGGAATGTGTTCATGTTGAGTTCCTTTAGCATGGTGATGGCATTAGGAGAATGTCCTTGATCTTAGGGGTGTTAGGGATGAACTACTATCCTATCTGCAACTAACTCTCAAAGGGTTCAGCCACCTCCCGCCAAAAATTATAAGCAGCCATATACAAGATAACGGGCTTCCCAGGTGGCGCAATGGTAAAGAATCTGCCTGCCATTACACGAGACACAGGTTTGATCCCTGGGTTGGGAAGATACTCTGGAGGAGGAAATGTCAGCCCACTCCAGAATTCTTGCCTGGAAAAACCCATGGACAGAGGAGCCTGGTGGGCTATGATCCATAGGGTCACAAAGAGTCAGACACGACTGAGCACAGCAGCACAATACAGAAGATAAAGCTCATCTGGCAAGACACTGACAATTGAGTAATCTAGGTGAAGGGTTCACTCTATTATTCTTACAATTTCCTCCAGAGTTGAATTTGTCATCATAAAAAGTTGAAAACATAAAAAGAAATCATTTGAATGGTGATAACTGCTATGAAGAAAATAGGGTGAAATGATGAAACAGAGCTGAGCTCACCAACGTGGCAGCAACTAGCTCTATGCACATATTTAAATTTAAACTAAAGTTTGTTAATATCAATAACCTCAGATATGCAGATGACACCACTCTTATGGCAGAAGCGAAGAAGAACTAAAGAGCCTCTTGATGAAAGTGAAAGAGGAGAGTGAAAAAGTTGGCTTAAAATTTAACATTCAACAACGAAGACCATGGCATCTGATCCCATCACTTCATGGCAAATAGATGGGGAAACAATGGAAACAGTGACAGACTTTATGTTTGGGGGCTCCCAAATCACTGCAGATGGTGACTGCAGCCATGAACTTAAAGGACGCTTGCTCCTTAGAAGAAAAGCTATGATCAACCTAAAGAGCATATTAAAAAGCAGAGATATTACTTTGCCAACAAAGGTCTGTCTAGTCAAGACTATGGTTTTTCCAGTAGTCATGTATGGATGTGAGAGTTGGACTATAAAGAAAACTGAGCACCGAAGAATTGATGCTTTTAACTGTGGTGTTGGAGAAGACTCTTGAGAGTCCCTTGGACTGCAAGGAGATTCCAACCAGTCCATCCTAAAGGAAATCAGTCCTGAATAATCATTGGAAGGACTGATGCTGAAGCTGAAGCTCCAATACTTTGGCCACCTGATGCCAAGAACTGACTCATTGGAAAAGACCCTGACGCTGGGAAAGATTGAAGGCAGGAGCAGGAGAGGACAACAGAGGATGAGATGGTTGGATGGCATCACCGACTCAATGGACATGAGTCTGAGCAAGCTCTGGGAGCTGGTGATGGACAGGGAAGCCTGGTATGCTGCAGTCCATGGGGTCACAAAGAGTCAGACACGACTGCGCAACTGAACTGAACTGGTTAAAATCAAGTAAAAGTTGAAATCCAGTTCTAGTGCCCAGTAGTCTTGTGGATAGTGGCTACTGTATTGAACAATGTAAATAAAGACTATTTTCATCACACCAGAAAATTCCACTGAATAGTGATGCTAAGATTTACAGGGATGAGAAGGGTGAAAATCAGAAGGGCAAGCTCCTCTGAGGTGATGACGTTTGTCCGAGACCTGAATGATGGAAGGAGGCTGGCTTGTGTAGATCTGCAGGGCAAGGGGAAGTGTTTCAGGCCAAGGAAAGAGCAGGTGCAAACACACTGCAACAGGAACAGGCTTAGACTTCAGAGGAGCAGAAAGACCAGCTTAGCTGCAGGAAGACGAACAAGAGGGAAGGCATTAAAGGATGCTCAGCCAAGCAAGTGTCACTGTGACTTCTGAGGTTAGACCATAAAGGGGATACAACTTCTGCCTCATGCTCTTCAACACTAGCTTTTAAGCCACAGCTGGGAAGCTATAAGTAAGGCATGAAGAGCAAGCAGTCTGTGGAAAGATCTGTCTGGAAAGGGACAGAGAGAGGCTCAGCCTACAATCATGCCAGCTCCTAGGAGGTAGCCATCACCCAGGGGTCTTCGCAGTGGATCCTTCCGTCTTGGAGGAACACGCCAGCTGCCCCTCCCCACATAAAGTAGAGACTAGCTGTCCACACCAAGTCCTACCCAGATGGTCAGATGGTGAGAATTTGTTTTAAGTTACAGCTTCTTGGAATGGCTTGGATCCAAAACAGTGGATAATTGAGACAGAGAGACATGTGCAGGAGTTCACCCAACTAGGATGTGGTGGAAAGGATATTTGAACCTAACCCTGTAATTCTCAGCTGACCTGAGAGTCAACTCTCCCATTTTTGCCACCCGGTGGGGGCAACATCAGGCAAATCCCTAGGCATAGGAAAGCACCTAGCACAAGCTAGGACTGTCAGATGATGTAAATGCTACTATGAAAACTCAGGTTCCATTCTGAAGTGTAAATACACTTTTCTTTTATCCATCTTGAAAATTAAGCTTTGTCACACAATTTAAATTTGGGGTTTATTTCTTAAATTCTGGGTTCCCCTTCAGCAGGTCTTCACCTTTATACAAAGTATCTGAGGGGCTTGTTAAACTACAAGGTCAGCTCCTCTCTAAGTTCCCTCATCTCTGAGCTTGGGTTCAAGTCAAGGAGTTTGCACTTTTTCAACAGTTTTTCATCTTTTATCAAGATATAATTGAAGTACATGAAATGGCACATATGTAAAAATATATAGTTTGATTGGTTTTGACATCCTTGAAGTTATCTCTATAATCAGGATTACAAGCATTCCTGAAACCACCAAAGATTACCTTGTGCCCACTGTAATCCACTGCCTTCCACCCCCTCATTAGATAACCACTGATACGTTTTCTTTCACTGTAGATTGCATTTAAAAACAAACAAACAACAACAAAAAAACTTTGCATATTGAAACAGACATTTAGTACTCTTTTTCTTTTCAAACTCTTACTCAGTATAATAATTTTGAGATTGATTTTTCAGTTCATTCCTTGCTACTGCTGATGAGTATGAGTATGCCACAGTATGTCATCTGCTGGTAGACATTTGGGTTGTTTCCAATTTGAAGCTATTACAAGTGAAGCTGCTATGAACTTGGGTGTGCCCAGATGTTCTATGACTGAGCTATATGGCAGATGATGTTTAACTTTATTTAAAAAAATAAAATCTATAAAACTCTTTTTGACCAGTGGTTTTATCAGGGCTTCTCTGATTAACTCAGTTGGTAAAGAATACTCCTGCAATTCAGGAGACCCTGGTTCGATTCCTGGGTTGGGAAGATCCCCTGGAGAAGGGATAGGCTACCTACTCCAATATTCTTGGGCTTCCCTGGTGGCTCAGCTGGTAAAGAATCTGCCTGCAATGCGGGAGACCTGGGTTTGATCCCTGGGTTGGGAAGATGCCCTGGAGAAGGAAAAAGCTACCCACCCCAGTATTCTGGCCTAGAGAATTCTAGGGTTGCAAAGAGTCAGACATGACTGAGCAACTTTCACTTTTCACTTTATCATCTTACATCCTCAACAGCAGTTTATGAGAGTTATATCTGCCCTACATTTCCACCAATGGAAGAGGGATGGTCAGTTTTAAACATTTTAGTTAGTAGTATGCTGGAGCTAGCTTGCAGCAGCTTGTGGGAGCCAATCATAGGCATCTCTTACCAACTATGGGTTTGTTGACATCTTCTTGTTGGTAGCTTAAAATTATTTGCAGTGGGAGTATTTACACCATAAAATCAGCAAATGCTACTGTTCAGGCTTCCTCTACTCCTATCCCTCAGAGATTTAACTGTTAAATATTTATAAGCACACCACTGATTTTAGCCATTCTAGTGGGTGTGTGGTAGTATCTCATTACCATTAAAGTTGCATTTCCCTGATGACTAATGGTGCTAAACCTCTTTCTCAACGCTTCTTTTGAGAAGTATCTGTTCAAATCTTTTGCCCATTTTCTCACTGGATTGTTTATTTTCTCACCGGATTGTTTGTCTTTTTATTATTGAGTTGTCAGGGTTCTTTTATTCCAAATACAAATTCTTTTTCTGACATATATGTTGCAAACATTTTCTCCCAATTTGTGGCTTGCCTTTGTACTTTCTTAATGATATCCTTCAAAGAACAAAAGGCTCTTATTTTAATTGAAACCTAATTTATTATTTTCTTCTTTTATGGTTTGGTATGTGTTAACCATCAGTATTCACTTTTTCCTTACATGAACATCTTGTACTATTTGTTGAAAAGACTTTTGTTTTCTCACAAAACTGCCTTTTCACTTGTGTCAAAACAACTGACTAAATACATGTGCATCTATTTATGGGCTCTCTAATCTGTTTTATTGATCTGTATATTTATATTCTCACTAGTCCCCAAGCTATCTCAATTGCAGTAAGTTTATAGCAAGCCTTGAACACAAGTTGGTTAAGTTATCCAACTCTCTTATAAAAATTGCTTTTGTTATTCTACAGTCTTTGTATTTCAACATAATTATTAAAATTCATTTGTCAATTTACACCAAAAATTATGGAACTTTTATTGAGATTGCATTGAGTGTAGTTCAACTTAGGGAGGAGAGTCATCTTAATATTACTGTGTCTTAGAAACCATAAACATGACATTTTCCATCTGTTTGGGTCTTTCTTAATTCCTCTCACCAGTACTTTGTAGTTTTCAATGTAGAAATCCTGAATATCTTATATTAGATTTCTTCCTAGGAATTTAGTGTTATTTGGTGCTACTATATGTGGAACTGTTTTCTTAATTTAATCAATTATTTGATATTAGTATGTAAGGATACAATTAGTTTTGGTATTTTAACCTTGTATCCTATAACATTGCTAACTTCACTTATTAGTTTTCCTGGTGTTTTTTTTTTTTAATCTTTGGATTTTTACATAAATTATTATTGTACATGCAAGAAGATAGAGTTTTCTTTCTCTCTTTCTAAGTGTTATGCCTTTTATTTCTTTTTCTTGCCTTATTGCAGGAGTTAGATACTGTTAGATAAGGTTGAATAGAAGTTGTGAACATGGGCAATTTTGCCTTATAATATATCTCAATATATCCATTGGATCATAGAGAAAGCAGGGAATTCCAGAAACACATTGACTTCTGTTTCGTTGACTACACTAAAGCCTTTGACTATATGAATCACAACAAACTGTGGAAAATTCTCAAAGAGATAGGAATATCAGACCATCTTACCTGTCTCCTAAGAAATCTGTATGCAGGTCAAGAAGTCACAGAACCAGCCATAAAAGAGCAGACTGGTTCAAAATCATTGAAGGAATATGCCAAGGCTACATTTATCACCTTGCCTATTTAACTTACATGCAGAGTACAGGGCTCCCCAGGAGGCACTAGTGATAAGGAACCTGCCTGCCAATGCAGGAGACATGAGACATGGGTTTGATCACTGGGTTGGGAAGATTCCCTGGAAGTCGACACGACTGAAGCGACTTAGGACACATACAGGCACACATGCAGAGTACATCTTGCGAAATGCCAGGCTGCGTGAATTGCAAGCTGGAATCAAGATTGCCAGGTGAAATATCAACAATTTCAGATATGCAGATGATACCATTCTAATAGCGAGAAGAACTAAAGAGCCTCTTGATGAAGGTGAAAGAGGAGAGTGAAAAAGTTGGCTTCAAACTCAACATGAAAAAAACTACAATCATGGCATCTGGTCCCATCACTTCATGGCAAAGAGATGGGGAAAAAGTGGAAACAGCGACAGACTTTTTCTTGGTCTCCAAAACCACTGTGGATGGTGACTGCAGACACAAAATTAAAAGACGCCTGCTCCTTGGAAGAAAAGCTATGACAAACCTAGACAGTACATTTAAAAGCATAGACATTACTTTGCTGACAATGGTATGTATAATCAAAGCTATGGTTTTTCCAGTAGTTATGTGTGAATGTGAGATAGGAAGGTTGTGTCAAAGAATTGATGCTTTCGAACTGTGGTGCTGGAGAAGACCCTTGAGAGACCATTGGACTGCAAGGAGATCAAACTACTCAATCCTAAAGGAAATCAACCCTGAATAGTCATTGGAAGGACTGATGTTGATGCTTAAGTTTCAATACTTTGGCCACCTGATGTGAAGAGTTGACTCACTGGAAAAGACTCTGATGCTGGGAAAGATTGAGGGCAGGAGGAGAAGGGGGCGGCAGAGGATGAGATGGCTGGATGTCATCACTGACTCAGTGGACGTGAGTTTGAGGAAACTCCAGGAGATAGTGAAGGACAAGGAAGCCTGGCGTGCTGCAGTCTAATGGGGTCACAAAGAGTTGGAAACGACTTAGCAACTAAACAACAGCAACAACATATCTCAAAGGGAAAAAATTATAATCTTTTGTCCTTAAGTATGATGTTATCTATAGATTATTTTTACAGATGTTTTTAACATTTTGAGAAAGTTCCCTATTATTTCCTAGGGAAACAATATTTCCTAATATTATTATTAGGAAATATTATCATTATTATTTATATAATATATAAAATATTATTTATTTATTGTATATTATTATTAGGAAATAATAATATTATTTCCTAATACTCCTATTATTTCCCTATTATTTCTAGTTTGCTATGAGTTTTTATTTTCAATGGGTAGAATTTTTTATTTTAAAATGCTTTTCCTTTGAAGCATTTTATTTTCTTTATTTTTTTAAATTTGTATATTTTAATTGGAGGCTAATTACTTTACAATATAGTTTTTTTGCCATACATTCACATGAATCAGCCATGGGTGTACATGTGTTCCCCATCCTGAACCCCCTCCCACCTTCCTCCCCATCCCATCCCTCAGGGTCATCCCAGTGCACCAGCCCTGAGCACCCTGTCTCATGCATCGAACCTGGACTGGCGATCTATTTGACATATGACAACATACACGTTTCAGTGCTATTCTCTCAAATCATCCCACTCTCACCTTCTCCCACAGAGTCCAAAAGTCTGTTCTTTACATCTGTGTCTCTTTTGCTGTCTCACATACAGGGTTATCATTACCATCTTGCTAAATTCCGTGTGTGTATATATATATATATATATATATATACTGTATTGGTGTTTTCCTTTCTGACTTATTTCACTCTGTATAATAGGCTCCAGTTTCATCCACCTCATTAGAATGGATTCAAATGTATTCTTTTTAATGGCTGAGTAATACTCCATTGTGTATATGTACCACAGCTTTCTTATCCATTCATCTGCCGATGGACATCTAGGTTGCTTCCATGTCCTGGCTATTGTAAACAATGCTGCAATGAACACTGGGGTACACGTGTCTCTTTCAATTCTGGTTTCCTTGGTGTGTATGCCCAGAAGTGGGATTGCTGGGTCATATGGCAGTTCTAGTTCCAGCTTTTTAAGGAACCTCCACACTGTTCTCCATAGTGGCTGTACTAGTTTGCATTTCCACCAACAGTGTGAGAGGGTTCCTTTTTCTCCACACCCTCTCCAGCATTTATTGTTTGTAGACTTTTTGATACCATCCTTTCTGACCACGTGAGATGGGACATCATTGTGGTTTTAATTTGCATTTCTCTGATAATGAGTGATGTTGAGCATCTTTCCATTGTTTGTTATTCATCTATATGTCTTCTTTGGTGAAATATCTGTTTAGCTCTTTGGCCCATTTTTTTATTGGGTAGTTTATTTTTCTGGGAGCATTTTAAAATTGAAGTAATCAATATTGAATTGATTGAATATTGAAGTAATCAATTTGATCATATTGAAGTAATCAATTTCACTCAATGAAATGAATGATTTTTCTGCTACTTTATGAAATTATGTTTAAAGATTGATTTTCAAATATTAAACTTTCATTTTGGAGCTAACCCTTAACCATACTTGGGTCATGATATATTACCATTTTTACATATTATTGGATTCAATTTGCTATTTTGCCAAGGATTTTTGTGCCTCTATTTATAAAAATATTGGTCTGTAATTTTATTATTTTTTTGAAAAATTCCTATATCAGGTTTTTTTATTAATGATATACTGGGCTCACAAAACAGTTGGATAGTGATTCTTCTCTGTATTTTGAAAATATTTACTTAATATTGGTGTGCTTTCTTTCTTGAATGTTTGGTAGAATCCACCAGTGAAGCTATTTGGGCCTGACATTTCCTTTTAAGAAAAAACTTTAGTAGCAAAAAATTAACTTCTTTAATAGACTTAGGAAGATTTAGATTTTCTATTTCTTGCATCAATTTTGGTTAGTTCTATACTTTAATACATTCAGCCGTTTTATCTAATTTATTGTTTATTGGCCAAAGGATATTCATAGCTTTTTCTTATTATCCTTTTAGTATCTATAGAATCTGTGATGACAATCCCTTTTTATTTCTGATATCGGTAATTGATACTCTTTTTCTCCTTTGGATTAAGCTAGTTAGAAATGTGTCAGCTTTGCTTGGAAAAGGCAATGGCAACCCTCTCTGGTACTCTTGGCTGGAAAATCCCATGGACAGAGGAGCGTGGCAGGCTGCAGTCCATGGGGTTGCTAAGAGTCGAACACGACTCAAGCGACTTAGCAGCAGCAGCAGCTTTTCTTATTATGTTTAAGGAACCAAATTTGGATTTTTCTAATTTTCTGTATTGCCTCTATGTCTTGCATTTCATAAGTGTCCGCTCTTATTATTAGCTCCTTGTTTATATTTAATTTTTATTTATTTTGCTCTATTTTCCTATAAGGTGGAAATTTAAGTCATTGACTTTAGATATTTCTTCTTGTCTAATAAAAGCATTTAAAGCTATCCATTTTTCTCCAAACACTGCTTTAGCTGCATCCGCAAATTATGATACGTCATACTTCTATTATTTTTAATTTGAAGTATCTTCTAATCTCCCTTGTGGTTTTGTCTTCAGCCTGTGAATTACTTAGCAATGTGTCTTTTAATTTCCAGATATATGAAGTTTCCCCAGACATCTTCTTCATATTGATGTCTCATTTAATTCCATGGTGATCAGAAAACATATTTCGTATGATTTTTATTTTTTTTAATTCACTGAGATTTCTTTTATGGCCCAAAATATTGTCAGTCTTGATGAAAGTCCCATGGGTACTTAATTAGTTGGATGATGACTTAATCTCTCTGATCTCAGTCTCTTCACCTATAAAAGTGAGATGATAACAACATTACTTACCCCAAATGGTTGCAACGAGGGTTAAAATAGGTAACATGTGAAAAGTACTGAGCAAAGTGGCTGGCGCAGAGCACATTCAAAACCATCAGCTTGTTACTATACTTCTGCTCTTACTCGAAAGGCCAAAACCCTGACAAAGGCTGATGCGGCTGGCCTTAGGGTTCCCCAGGAAAACAGCTCCCTTGGCCTCAGTGCCTGCCCACTGCATCTAGACAAATGTAGAATCCCTCTCTGTGAGCCTCTGCGAGTCCCGTCCTTCCCCGTCTCCCTGACAGCCTCTCCCTCACTCTCTGCCACACTCACCACACACCAGCCGTACTGATATTCTGTCGAGTCCTTGGACACCGTGAGCAGAAACGGGCCTTGACACGTGCTGCTCTCTGCTCCCAGAACCTTCTCACTCTCACGTTCTTATTGGCAATCCTGCTCCTCCTTCATATCTTGGTCCGTTTGGGCTGCTATAACAAACGACCGTAGACAGAGGGGCTTAGAAACAACAACAATTGATTTCATATAGTTCTGGAGGATTTGACATTTGATGAGCACCCAGTTCCGGACCCAGGGAGGGTCATGTTCACATGACGTCCTCACACGGAGGAAGGGACAAGGGCACTCTCTGGGGTCTCTTTTATAAGGACACAAATGTCATTCATGAGTGCTCCACTCCCGTGGGCCTAGGCCTAATCACCTCCCAAAGGCTTCACTTCAAACACCATCACATTGCACTCTAGGTTTCAACATGAATTGGGGTGAGGGGAATATAACATTTACTCTATGACACCACCAAAGTTTAAATGTGGTTTTTTCTGACTGCACAATTCATAATCAGTCCACTTGTCATCCTCCTTTGTAATACCATGGTTTGTCTTTCAAACCATTTAGCACAATTTGTGTGTGTGAAGTTGTATATACAACATAAAATAATTGTATACAAACTGTGTATACAATACACAAGTTGTATATATATGTACATATGTATGTGTATATATACACACATACATATATACACACACGACTTCCCCACTAGGTTGTAAGCAACAGGGCAGGACTTCAATCATTTGCTTCTCCAGTGTCTAGCACTATACCTGTAAAGGACAGTGGTTTAATAAACACTTTTTGAGTGAATATAAATGCCAGAAATGTGACCCAGGGCAAACCACTTTCAGTTGTGTGAGCTTTTATTTTCCTCATCTGTAAAATGGGTACCATTGTTCCTCCCTCAGAGTGTTAGCGAGAAAAATGGAATACATATACTCAAAGTTTTAAAAGACTTCCAGAGACATACTCACCTAGTACACCCCTGTAGAGTACACAAAGGCCCATTGCCACTCGATTGTAAGAGTGAAAAACTAGAAGCATTCAGAATATCATCCACAGAGAGCTGTTTTAATAGATCACAGCTCATCCAGACACTAGACTACTGTTCAGCTGCTTCAAATAATACAGCTCCTCATGATGGAAAGATGTGTTAAAGGGAAATCAAATTGAAGAAGAATGTACCTACTAAGCACTCATTTTGAAAATACCTGCTTTCTTGAGACTTCCCTGGGGGTCCAGTAGCTAAGAATCTGGGCTTTCATTGCAGGGGACATGGTTCAATCTCTGATCAGGGAACTAAGATCCCATGTGCCTTACCTTGCAGGAAACAAACAAACAAAAAAAAAGCTGCTTTCTAAAACAGGAAATTTTTGACATGGTTTACATCTTGGGGATGAAATTGGAAATGGGGATTTATTTTTCATCTTGAGCTTGTTTGAAATGTTTACTACGGGCACTTATTCCTTTTATAAATAATTACTTCATTAATATTGGAAGGTGGATGGTGAGAAGTCAATGAGCAGAGATCAGCGCTGGCCTCCTACTTTTGGTCTAGGAGATCAAGGCTAAGCCTCCAGGTCATGGGGACTGCTATACACAGGCCAAGTCAAGTGCCAACACATCACTCCAACGTGTTCCAGGCCTGGTCCATCCCCAGAGCCTCCACTAGGCCACAGCTTCACAGCCTATGCTTGCCTTGAAAAAAACAAACAAAAGCAGCCCTTTCTGGGCAAGGAGGGCAGGGGCTGGTGCGGCAGTGGCTGGCAGCTGGCGTTGGGAGCTTGATTTCCTACCTTGTGCTCCCTGATGCCCGCTGGGAAGATTTTCCAGACAGCCCGGCTGCAGCTGGTGCCACAGGTGCCAGGTCTAAAGACCCAGGGATAAATCATTAGCAGATCAGCCCACAGATCACTTCCCCTTTTGGGGCACTGCCTAGCGCTTCCCAAGAGGAAGAGTTTTTCAGCACTTGGCTGGCTGCCCTGCCCTCACGCAATCTCAGGCTCCCAGCAGGTCAAACTGAGTGGTTGCTCTTCCTCAGATGGGGCTGTGCCTGATGAGGCCCAAGAAAGCCAAAGAAAAGGCCAAGAGCTCAGAAGACATGGCGAGAAACACTTACTCAGCATCGTCCCTGCCCCAGAGATTCCGGGTTCCTCAAAGAGGGGGACAGGTGAAAAGAGTAAGACAGCCCTCTGATGCTGGATTCTGGAGAGCCTTCAAGGTCAGGCTCGCCCCCAAGGCCCAGTCACACCCTCTGCTCAGCCCTGAGCAGACCCTGCCCGTAACCAAAGGTTGGCCCCACTTTGATCTCCTGCTCCATTCGCGCTGTTCACACTAGGAAGGCGCCTTCGAGAAGCTATCCCAGGGCAATTTTCCACCTTTGAAGTCCCCAGAGAGTCGTGCCAAGAGCTGTTCTGGTGTGAGGCGGCTGCTGGGGCAGGCAGCCTGCTGCCGCTGCCTCTCTGGCTGCCAGAACTGGAACATCAAGACATCAAAGCAGAAGGTGGCAGCGGAGGGATGAGTAAGCGCAGCTCCAGCTTCGCCCGCTCCTGGCCTCCCCACCAGTCCTGGAGCCGGAGCAGAGAGGAAGGCTGCGGATGCTCTGAGGTGTTGCCCTATATCTCTGCTCCTGGGAAAGGGTGCTGATCACCTCCAATCTCTCTGCAGAAGCAGAGCCCACCCCAGCCTCCCAGCACGGCCAGCCTGCATAGCCTCTGCTATCTCCCCTACCTTCTCCTGCCCCATTTTCTTCAGCTGTCAAATGAGAAGCAGGAGCAGCCCCAAGATGACCGCCTGGCAGCCCAGGGGCCACTGCGGACCCATCAACATGCTCTGTTTGGCCCAGATGCATGCAAAAATAAAATAATAGTATATGATTGCCAACTTTCAAAAATGAAGAGATGTGATAATTTCTACACTTGGGGAATCCGTAACAAAAAATGGAAAATGCAGCCATGCCAGGTCTCTGAGCCCCCAAACGGCAGACACTGGCAGATGGGATAATAGCTGCTACCTTTGCAAGAAACCTAACTTCCAGGGCTGACGGGCCAGCCCTGCCTCGCGGCTTTCATGTCATGTCATGTGACCACTTGAATTCAGGGCCCCTGGACTAGAATGTTGCATTTTATTTAGAGAGATGAACCACAGGAGCCCTTACCCTGTGCCACAAGCTCCCCTGGGAAGACAAAGGGAAGCAGGCAGAGAGGGCGTGTTCCCACCTCTCTTAACTGTACGAAGAAGTTTCTCAAAGCGTGTTTCAAGAATGTCCAGGATCACGTGGCGATGCTGGTTAAAATGCAGAAATGCCTGGGTCCCGACCCAAATCTGCTAACTCAGACGGTCTGGAGGTGGAATCCGGAAATCACCATTTTTAGCAAACTCCCCGGGGGGACCTCTTAGCCACATGAAAGCTTCTGAAGCACTGGTGGAAAAGAGACTCCATGGTGATTTGCAGCTGTGAGACCACGAATCCAGAGCATTCACTGGGGCCTCAAGGATGGGAATCATTTATGAACCGCCCACTTCTTCCAGACACTGAGCTGAGCCCTTTCCATCCATCATTCCATGTCATTCGCACAACAACCCTGTACCATCATCGCCACCGTTTAACTGGTAGGGAAACTGATGACCAGGAAATCACAACATGTGGGTCAGGTCACGCAGCGAGTGGTGGCAGAGCTGAAATTCATACCTGGACCTGACTCCAAAGTTAATGCATAAGAACACAGCTGCTCATCTCTCTCCTTTCCAGAGGAGGTGCGCCCTCTTTGCACTGACATGTTAAAAGGTAGATTTGTGCAACAGAAAATCGGGACAGAGTGGTAAACGTGGAACACATTGGCATTTGGAATTGTTTCTACTAAGCCTGTCTTTTGCAGCCAGCCAGGGACACGTGGCTCTGCGGATTATTGTTCAATGCCATGTGACATTAAGTTTTTGGCAAAGTAATTTGTAGGATGATTGTAGTAGCTGAGCCCTCCTCTGTGGTCTGTGGGTGGATTTTGGCAGCTCCTCTCCAGATCCACAGAGCCAGAACCACTTGTCCAGAGAATCTAGAAAATCTGAGAGCCATCAGTTTTTGCCACCCAACTCAAAGCCTTTGTTTGTTGTTGGTGTTGTTTTTTTTTTTGTTTGATTGTTTCTTGTCGTTGTTGCTTAATGAATCTCCTCACCACTGACCCTTTCTTTGCCTTTATTCTGGTTCTGCACCGTGTGAACCACCTTAGGTTGCTGCGCCTTAGGAAAATAACAATGAGATAAACAGGCAACAAACAGACAAAGCTAGAGTCTTCAAACATTGACAAAGGAGGCAATTTATGAACAAGATCATCATTTAGGGGGGCTGTAGGGTGGGGGTGCACAGAGAACAGCTTTCATAGCTTTCCTTGATAGCAAAAACCAGAATGAGTTATCTCATCCCCAAATATGCAGGCTGACATAAGACAGCCTCGAAGTAACCCCAAGACCTGGAATTGAGTCAGCTGTGTTATTCGCAAAGCTCTGCTCCTTTGGATGGCTGCTTCACTTCTCTGAGCCTCAGGTTCCCTATCTGGAAATCATGTTGAATAGTCTCTAAGGCCACTTTATTGCTCAAATATTCTGTAAATCCAACCCTTGATATACGCTAAAATGAAAGAAGGGAAGGAGAGGGAAGGATGCAAATAGGGAGGGAAGGAGGAAGAAATCAATCTAGGAAGAAGTTATCTTTCACAGAGACAAGAATGAGTGTATTTTCCACTGTTCCCCTCTCTCTCTAATCAGGATCTGCTCTGAATTAAAATGTTGATTATTTAATAAGCCCTGCCTCATTCTCCCATTGAAATACCACTTTGTAGCCTGTGTTGTCACAGAAGAAAATGAGTCAATTAGAGGACCTTAACAAGAGTGCTTTTTAGAAGAACATGTAGACTATTAATTGCAGTCAATTAGATCTGATAGCTTCGTGGCCGGATTTCCAGATAGAGGAAGAATGAGGACACTCGGGCAGACTCCTCATCTCTGAGAAGAAAGCCTTTGACAGTGACACCCCAGAAATGGCACAGCATCCAGCTTTCTCTCCAGCAAAGCTGGCGTGTTCAGCCCTGACCTAGTCTGCAAGATTCTTTCCCCACCAAAAGGGGCAAAGTTCAGTTGCCTTTCTCCTTGCCACTGGATAGAAGAGACACAGTCAAATTGTGGCATTGCAGGGCCTTGAAATATCAGGAGACAGCATTCTCAGGGAAATGGGTATTGGGCATTTTGCAGAATGTTTTGGAGGAAGCAATCTGTCTTAGGAATATGGCATGTTGTGCCTGTGCAATTTCAAGCAGATCTTGAAGAGTTACTTCACCGCTCTGTCCCAACTTTCCATTGCACAGATTTACCCCAGCAAATTCATTTATTGCAATCCCAATCCTCAGTAATTCAGAAAGTGATGTTACTTTAGAATAGGGATTTCCAGAGGTAATTAGGCATTGGAGTAGGGCGGACCCCTAATCTAATAATGATAATCCGATATAACTTGTGTTCTTATTAAAAGGGGAACTTTGGAGACAGATACACACAGATAGGAGAATGCCATGTGAAGATGAAGCCAGAGATCGCGGTGATGCAGCCAGAGATTCGGGTGATGCTCCCATAAGCCAAGGAATGCCAAAGATTGCCAGCAAACGTCCAGGAGCTAGGAGAGGGGTGTGGAACAGATTCTCCTTCACAGCTCTCACGAGGAACCAATTCTGCTGACCCCTTGATTTCAGACATCTATCTCCAGAATCATGACACAATACCTTTGGTTGTTTTAGCCACTTGGTTTGTGGTACTTATGACAACCCTAGCAGACACCACTACATCTCTGCAAGGAAGAGGTGCAGTTAAGGGAACTCTTGTTCTCCAATACCCTCTAGCCCCAGGCACTCTCCTCCTTCACCCTCTCAGCTTCCGAAGGGCCCTGGAAGCCCCAAGTTCTTTTTCTCACTTAATGCAGAACAGCTTTCCACATTGTCTGAAGGCTTGGCACCTGATGCCACTAAGGTGTTTGGTAATGTCTCCTCTTCCCAAGATCTTTTACACACACACATACACAAATATGTATATAAACTAACTTTTATTGCAGCATAATTGCTTTAAATGTTGTGTGAGTTTCTACTGTACAACAAAGTGAGTCAGCTCTATGTACACATATATTTCCTTCCTCTTGACCCTGCTTTTCAACCCACCCCCCCCCCCCACACCGGCCCATCCCACCCATCTAGGTCATCACAAAGCAGTGAGCTGAAAATATTTTTGCAGGAAAAGCTATTCTCTCTCTCATTGGAGAAAACTATTGGGAAAATTAAACCATTTTCCATCTCATGAAAACAAGATAGAGACTGACCAATTTAATCTTCCATTGTTGCATAACAAATAACCACAAACTTAGCAGCTTAGAATACCACCAGTGTGTATTTTAGCTGGGTCCTCTGCTCAGGGTCTCACAAGATCATAATCGAAGTGTTGGCCAGGCTGTGTTCCCATTTGCAGACTGACTGAGGAAACATCTACTTTCAAATCCACTTGGGCTGTTGGCAGAACTCATGTCCTTGTGGTTGGAAGACAGAGGGTCCTAGCTCCGTGGTGGCTCTGGGCTATCAGCTGGGGGGCTGCTCTCAGCTCCTAGGGGGTGACTGCAGTTCCTGGCCATCTGGGCGGTCCAGCATGATTTCTTACCTCATCAAGCCATCAAAGAAGTCTCTGGGGAGAATATGCCAGCAAGATGAAATCTTCCATAGTGTGATATCATCACAGGAGTGGTGTTCCATCACCTTTGTCATATTCCTTTGGTTAGAAATAAGTCTCAGGTCCTGCTCAAATTCAGGGAGAAGGGATTATACAAAGATGTGAGGAAGGGGCCATGGAAAGCCAACTTAAGGTCTGCCTGCACACGACCACAATGCCATTGGTCATTCCCCAGCATCCATCCCAGCCCCCAGCTCCAGGGGTGAGTCTGATTTGTCCAAAGGTAAGCCTTTGCTGTAATTTATTTGGGAAGACTTATGACCCAACTCCGTCTACAGTGGTATGAGAAGCCTACTGATAACTTCTGCACAGAATTTCCTTACTCCCAAGATGAAACTAGGAAAAGTCATGGTCTCTCTTTTCTTCCTTGGGATATTTCAGCATTTAGAGGGAACCCTGGATCTACAGCAACCCTATTGCTACCAGTTTGAGGGTGAAGCAAACTCTAAGGATGGCGGGCTAGAAAGATAGAAAAAACTATGTCTCTGATGTCACCATTTTGGTGCTGAATCAAGCATCTGCAAAGCCCACTCTGTATTTGTTAAACCTTGAGTTAGGTTTGCTGTTACTTGCAGACCAATGCACCTTAGTACAGCATGACTGCCCCAGAGCAAAACAACATGTGACGCACGGCACCATTTAAGTGGAAAACTCTCCGTTCCATCAGAGAGATATAGGTTAATCTGGCTGAGTTTTTATTAGATATCTTCCAGGCAGGAACTGGAAAATAATGTCACTATTCTATGATATATATAATTCATAGCTACTGCATATAATCAGGCTTGGCCAACTGTTTGCAGGGACAGTGCACTCTCTTGTCTGAATAGAGCTGGTCATTCTCCATATCCAGAGGTAGGATAGTCACTGTAACTGCACTGAAAAGTTACTGTACTGAGTCCCCAAAATAATTTATCTTTTCTCAATTCTTAGGAGCAAGGGAGAGACAGTGACAGTGTGTTAGTTGCTCAGTCGTAGCCAACGTTTTGCAGCCCCATGGACTACAGCCCACCAGGCTCCTCTGTCTAGGGAAGTCTCCAGGCAAATTATTGGAGTGGGTATCCATTTCCTTCTCCAGGGGATCTTCTTGACTCAGGGATGGAACCCAAGTCTCCCACATTTCAGGCAGATTTTTTACTATCTGAGCTACCCAGGGAAGTGAAACTAATGTTTATTGAATGACCACAAAGCACCTACTCAGTACTAGAATCCTTAGATACACTTTCAATTAATCCTGACAACGCTGCATAAATTTCGTCTATTCTTTTTAAATTTTTTAAATTAATTTTTATTTGGTTATTTGTTTCTTTTTGACTGTGCTGGGTCTCTGTTGCTGTGCACAGCCTTTCTCTAGTTGCGGTGTACAAGCTTCTCATTACAGGGGCTTCTCTTACTCTAGCTCGGACTTCGTAGTTGTGGTCCACGGACTAAGTTGCTTCACGGCATGTGGAATCTTCCCAGACCAGGAATCGAACCCATGTCCCCTACATTGGCAGGTGGATTCTTAACCACAGGACCACCAGGAAAGTCCTATTTCTTCTTTCTGCTGATGAGGGAGCTGAGAGTGATATCACACACACTGGTGGCTGCTGTCATTTATCAGACCTTCTTTGTTCTTTCAGAAGTGGTTGCTCTGTTTTAGGACATGGCTAGCCCAAACTAGTTTACTCTGGTTAGCATTTCCAAGATCTGAGGTAGAGCAAGAGAATTCTACCCTACCAATGGCCAGGGTAACCTGAGTCTTCTGGAATAAAAATCATTAAAGTTCAGAAATCATGTCCAGGTGTCTTAACCCTCCAGCTGTCACGAGCTGCCTTTCCCAAACTGGATGTTGGAGGCTCAGAAATGTTACCTTTTCCAAACTGCCTACCTCTATAGAGGCAGGTTCAACCAAGAGGGGTTCGAACCTTGGTCTCTTATTCTAGTGCCCGATCCCCCACCAAAAAGTCCCTTTCTCCGTTCTGAAAGGTAGTAATAGAGCACTTGGGCCGAATTCAGCCCGAGGAGGCAATCGGGCACGTGCACAGCAGGCCACCCTGCCGTCTAGAGCAAACACAGTGCGCTAGTCCAAGGCATTTTAGGTCCTCAGGGAGGGTCCCAGAGAGCAAGGGGCAAGCTGCTAATTGCTTGTTTGTTCAGGAGAAATGTTATCTCAGTAGACTAATGTCAGGCCTTTCTGATGCTACAAAATGCAAGCTATGTTGTGCAACCTGCTTGCCATTTTGCCTTTGCATCAGCAAGCTGGCAGCTAAATCTATTGCATGAGTATTATAAAGCAGTTTGGCTCAAGTACAGAAAGCATTTACTCGGCTTCCTTCCTGTGATGATCCCAATCTATTTATTTATTTTAATGTTTACTGAGGGCCTGCCTGGGCAAATTGTTGTGCTAGGTCTAGCATGCGTCTCAGATGGGTTCTCTGCGGGTTGTGTGCATGTGGTGGTTGATGTTTTCTTGTTTATTTTCTATTGTGGGGGGGATCTTTAGATCTTTGGGTTTTGGGGTTTTTTTTTACAATTCATATAGACATATAAGGAAAAGTTCAAACAAGGTGGTCCAGTGGTTAAGACTCCGTGCTTCCACAGTAGGGGCATGAGCTCAATCCTTTGTTAGGGAACTAAGGTTCTATGTGCCTCACAGCACAGCCAAACTAAGATTAAAAAAAAAAAACTCAAACAGCTTTAAAGAATAGTTATGAGTAAATTTTTCTCCCACCTCTGTGCCCCAGTCACCCAATCCCCCTCCCCAGAAGAACATGACCAGTTCCAAGTTTGTTTGTGCATATACAAATCTGTGTGTATCCTACATACACACCCACAGGGACACACATTATACACTGTCGCCCTAGATGGTGCTGTCTTTGAATAACTACAACATAATTTATTTAACCTGTTCCCTATTAATGGGCATTTAGAGAGTTCCCATGTTTGTCTCAACACAGAATCCTACAATCAATATTCTTGTATTGCCTTTGCTCATGGTTGAAAGTTTAAGTAAGGGATACATTCCTAGAATTGCTGGGTCAAAGGACAAGTCCGTTTTAATTTTCACAACTAAAAACCAAAGGCTTTCCTAAGAGATGGTACACATGTTTTTGTTCTTCAAAGAGCATGCCTGTTTCCCCACACACCCACCCACACAGAGTATCATCAGGCTTCAAATCTCTACCCATCTAATCAGTGCAGAGGCTATCTCCTGTGGTTTCCATTGCATTTTTGTCATTATAAGATGGAGCAGCAGACAGTCTCTTTAAAGTCTCCTCTTGCCTTAGGTTTTCATCTTAAAATAGCCTAAATCCTCTTAGAAGTAGGTAGGGTCAGATCTTAAATCTGTTTGGATTTACGTAATGGGTCAATGAAAGGGATACGAAAGCAAGTCCAAATGGAGGATTGCAGGATGTCAGAGGCTCCTCCCACAGGGCCCCAGACCATCCCTGATCCTTTGCCCTTTTTGAGGCGTGTCCAGGGCTGCTGCTGCCCCATGCATCCACCCCATGCCCCGGGCCGCACCCCATTCTGAACAGTCAGGCCTCAGGACCTCCTCTGACCCCAACACTCATGGATCGGACTGAGTGATGCCCCAGGTCCTGAGGCGCCCACATCACCCCTCCTGAATGTGGTGCTGGAGTGGATCTTCCCAGCATTCCCTGATCATGTCTAACAACGTGGCCTCTCCACTGTGAGGGTTCGTGGGCCTGAGTTGCCAAGATCAGCAGCCCTTCACTTTGTCTATTTTTCTAATCACAACATGCTTTTTTGTTTGCTATTTAATTCAACCCTTTGCAACCAGTCAACAAGGTACAGATTATTTGCACACTCTACAGATAAGGAAACTGAAGCCCAGAGAGGCTTGGCAACTTACCAAAGGTCAACAGCCAGCAAGTGAGAGACCTAAGTTCACACTGGGGCCTATTTGACTCCTGGACCTATGGCTGAGGGTCAGTCCAGGAAGCCAGCTGAGGCTCAGGTGCTGGAGCCTTTGATCAAGGCAAGGCCTAAATCTTCCCCTAGCCCAGGTCTTTCCACACCCAGTGCATCCCTGAACATTTACAGCCCCCTGGAAAATAGAAATTTATGCCTCCATGTTAATGACACATAAAGCTACATTAGGTGTCCAGGCCAATCCGACTCCAAATCCAGTGCTCCCTCTCCGCTCGTCCCCCCTCCCACCCTAGGAAAGCAAGGAGTGTCCCCAGCAAATGATAGTCCATTCCTACCACGTGTGTGCTATGTGAACACAGCCCATGTTGCCTCTCTTCCCAAGAGAAAGGGGTCTCCTGAGAGGCTCCAGTGTTATCTGGGCAGAGAAAGTGAGTTTGAAGACCTCACACTCCATCTGGACTTTATCAGCTCCTTTCCTGGGTAGGATTACAGTAAACGATTATCTGTAGATCTGGAGCCAGCAGGGACTTTGAAGGCCCCAACTGCCAAGGGGGCTGTGAGCAGGGGGGAGGGCCTAGAGAAGATGAAAAAGCAGCCCCGGCATCTTATCTTTCTCCTGAAATCAAACAGGCTGGGCCTGCGCATGGAGGGAGGGAGTGACCCTGTCCGCCAGGCAGACTGTCCCCAGTGCTCCCTGGCCACCAAGGATGGAGAGGCCCGAGTGAAGGACCTTGGCTGTCTTCTCTTCTTCTCTCTCTTCATTTCCCTTATTCATTCACTCATTCGTTCATTCACTTGTGACCTTTAGCCCATCAGTCATAATAGCTGACATGCATGGAGCTCTCACTCAAAGCCAAAGGCTTCGCCTATATCCTCTCATTTTATCCTTACAGTGACTCTCAGGGAGAGGTGTCCAAATTAGCCCCATTTTACAGATGAGGAAACTGAGGTCCCAAAAATTTAAGTAGGATCCCACAGCTAGGCAGTGGCGAAGTTTGGATTATCTTAAAATTTCCTGCACTCTTTCTTCATTTTTTCCCCCATCCCTATAGAAGTCACTCATTGATTCATTCAGTTTTGATCTCCTCAACTTGTTCATTTAAAAAAATACGTTCTCCCTTTTTATGCATTCTTTCTATCCCTTTGTCCCTCCTGTCTCTTCTTTCCTCCCATAGCTATTTGTTGAACACCTGTTATATGTCTGGCCACCAAGCCATCGGGTCCTGGGGCTCCCCAAGTGGGGTCTCTGGGAAAGGAGATAGGAGACCACCTCGCCTGTGACCAACCCCAGATGTGGCCCCTGTGCTTCCTTTGCCTGATCTGTTCCAGTGTTGGCCCAAATTACACGCTTGGGTCATCTGCTTGGTTAAACAGGCTTTGAGAGCGACTCGGGGTGGGCATCAGAATAGCTTGAGCAGGAGGGGGCCACTTCTTGAGGTTTCAGGTGCTGAGCGAGGCTCTCCTTGTCCCTGTGACTCTGGCTTCCGGTGAGCATCAGTGAGGACCTACTCTCTCCCCATCCCCTCATCAAGGCACCTGGTGGTCGCTCTGGTCCTCCAGCTGTTACGCCTCCTGTGCCTCTAGACCCTTCACTCCTAGAGGCATGGGTTTGGCATCAAAGAATCTGTGTTCACAACATGGGCTGAGTTACTTCCAAATCCATCTTACTCACCTCTTCTCCTAGCGCCTAATGCGGGGCCTGGCATAGACTGGATGCTAATACATCCAGGACTGAATGGGGGTTGGAGTGCCGTTCTCTGTAACTCCACCACTCCCTGGAGTAGACAAGATCGTGTCATAGTCCTTCATCACATCACTTTCACTTCTACTTGGGGAATCACTGCTCGCTTTCCAGGTGTTGTCCTGGAGTGGCTATCACCCAAGTTCTCAGCCCCTCCTTGTAGTCTCAGGTACACATTTGATCCTGGTCAGTACAATCAAGTTCTCTCTCCCTGGACTTCTAAGCCAAGCAACACAGACAAAAGGAAAACAAAGAGTCAGAGCACATGCTTTCCCATTGCGGATAAGGCTGTCCCCTAGCTCTGCTCTCAGGACCCCTAGGGCAACCCCAGTTCTGTTCTTATCCAAGCCTAGCTCCCTGTCCATTTTGTGAGCTGCTCAGCATCCTTCCAGTATATTCCTTCTTTGCCTCATTTAGTCAGTGAATTTCTGTTTCTGGCCTTTCTAAGAAGGGATTCTAAATGATGCCGCAGGGTGTGATTCTCAGTGCCGGCCACTGAGGATCTGATAGAAATGCCCACTTTGCCTCATCCTTTGTCTTGGCTGTTGCCGCCTTTTCTGGAGCTGCCCTGAATGGTCACCTTTCTATCTCACCTCATACAGTATCAGGCAGCCTCATGTTTTTACTCCCCTATCTGTCTTTTTTCATTAAGACTCAAAACCTGGATGATCTCCATCATCTTTGGGTCCCCCAGCCCTCAGTGAATGCAGAACAGGAGCATACAACTTGAATATTTCTTTCATTTCACTGTAACCTGGCCTTTTTCCAGTTCAGGAACATCTATTTATCTTGATGACATTTGGAGAAAAGTGGGAAAAAAAAAAAAAAAAGACTTTGAAGAGATCTTCAGATGGATCCTAAATTTTACTCATATTTTCCTTGTCTCTACCCCAAGTTTGGTATCAAAAGCTACATTGCTTCAGGAGTACTCAACTTTGTGCACGCTGAGTACTCAACTTTCCTATCTCTGCATCTCCCTACCTGGTACTTACTGTGGAATTTGAAATGTTTCTGTGACTGCAACAAGAAAGTAAAAAGAGGCAATCAAGTAAGAGGGGATTAGATGGTTCAGATTTGCTTGAGAAATGAGGCCATAAAGAGGCAACTCTCATAAGTTTGCATTTTCTACATGCCAGGTAATGGTTATTTCCAAGAGCTCCAAATTATCTCATTAACCCTCACAACAAGCCCTGGGGCAAATAGATTATCATTCCCATTTCACAGATTGGGAGACTAAGGATTCAAGAGTAAATTGCCCAAGGGTGTTTTTGCTAGTGGAAGAGTTACAAACCCCAACAGTTCTTGTATGCAAGCCTGTTTAATGCAAGTAGGGAGGGCAGGGGGACAGGGGTGATGGGACAACACATGCAGAAAGCCAACAGCAGCAGGATCTTCAGCAGGTGCCAAACCCTCCAAAGCAGGAGACTGATTCAGCTCACAAGCCCTAGAGGGAGAAGACACAGACCCCGGTCATGCTATGGTTGCATAGACAGTGCCCAAGGTGACTAGGAGTGAGGATGTTAAGCACCTGCGTTCTCGGATCATGACTTCTAGGTGAGAGTATGTCCTGGCTCCTTCCAGCTGAGGAATCTTGACCAGAGCACTTCACCCCTCAGTGACATGGAGATGGGGAGGACAAACCTCCCAGAACTGATGGAGCCTTAAGTACGAGTGTACCTGTAGGATCTGGCCCACAGAAAGTGCTTAAATTGTAGCAGTTATTATTCAGTTCAGTTCAGTTCAGTCGCTCAGTCATGTCTGACTCTTTGTGACCCCATGGACTACAGCATGCCAGGCTTCCTGTCCATTATCAACTCCCAGAGCTTGCTCAAACTCATGTCCATCAAGTCGGTGATGCCATCCAACCATCTCATCCTCTATCATCTCCTTCTCCTGCCTTCAATCTTTCCCAGCATCAGGGTCTTTCCCAAGGAGTCAGTCCTTTGCATCATGTGGCCAAAGTATTGGAGTTTCAGCTTCAGCATCAGTCCTTCCAATAAATATTTAGGGCTGATTTCCTTTAGGATGGACTGGTTGGATCTCCTTCCAGTCCAAGGGACTCTCAAGAGTCTTCTCCAACACCACAGTTCAAAAGCAGCAATTCTTCAGTGCTCAGCTGAGGGACAGAGTGGATGAGAAGAGGTTGGTGGTAGAAGTGGGTTGCATCTTAAAGGATAGGTATGTGAATGAAGAGTGTGCCAGGAGGAAAAAGAGTGAGCCGAGTCCAGAAGCAAGGGCATGGGTAAAGCAGTTAAGTTTGGAGCAATTTTCTAAGTGAAAGAGAGTAAATGGGAACAGTTAGCAAACTGGACCAGGGCCACCTTACAGAGATCTTTGAGTCCATTCCAAGGGGGTTGCATTTAATAGCCCCGATTGGGACCTGCTGAACTTAAGCCACTGGGGCTCCATCACCCCCATGAGACTGTAGTAGCCATACACCATCTGTGCAATCATTTACTTGACATTTTTCTTTAACATATACCTCTCCTTTAAAAAGAACCGAACAGGCCCCTATCCTAAAGGGACAATTTTATTACTAATGAAAGTAGAAATCTACCTGCCACAGGTATAGATAATTGTCAAAGTAAACAATGTTTAAGTCTCGCCAGCCCCTGCAGACTCTGAGCCCATGTGCCTTTGGTAAAAAGCGAGATTAGCCTTCCCACCTTTCCCAGTCTGGCTTGCCTGATTCTGCGAGCTGTTCAGCCTTCATAGGGGTTAATTCTGTGTTTCTGATTCTATCTGTGCTCCAGGAGGCTTTATCTCCATCTCTCTAATAGCTTCTCAAGCAATAACATTTTACTAGGTAAGAGAGCAAGGAATGGGCAGGACCTCGTGCTGATTCATAGCAAAATTCCAAACAAACCTCAAGTCCCCTTCAGGCAGCCCAGACAACAGCCTCCCTCCATTCTGTTCTCTGGGGGACCCGTTCCTAAGAATCACTGACTTCTATTGTATCTGGGTCTCATCCAGCACTCTTCATTCATTCTAGGGATATCTACTGAGTATCTATGTATGTACAGGCTCAGTCGTGTCCAACTCTTTGCAGGTTTCTCTGTCCTTGGAATTTTCCAGGCAAGAATACTGGAGTGGGTTGTCATTTCCTACCCTAGGGGATCTTCCCAATGCAGGAATTGAACCTGCCTCTCTTGAGTCTCCTGCTCTGGCAGGAAGATCCTTTACCACTGCGCCACCTGGGTCAGATAGGTGCCAAACCTTGTATTAGATACTGAAAAGGCCACAGCGAACAAGGAAAGCCTTGCTCTACTTGAGAAGACAGGCAGTGGGCTCTGAAGTGAGTAAACACACGAGATTATAATGAGTTTATTGAGAAAGCAACATAGTGGCAGTATGCTGCTGACTTGATACAGGAAGCAAGCTGCGAAACTAGAAAGGACAGACAGGGAGGGCTCTCTGAAGAGATGACATATGATAGAGACCTGAATGTCAAGAGGGAGCCAGCCAATGGCAAGTTCTGAAAGCAGAGCCCTTTTGGTTACGAGGCTGAAAGAAGACCGTTTCTATTGGAGGGAACAGCCAGAAGCTCATGGTGCCCTGACATGAGAAACAGTGGGGACAGCAAAGGTGCAGGGCCTGGACGACCAGAGGGCCATGCTGGATACCACGGATTCGCAGCGTCAGGCAGATTCTCAAACATTTTCATGCTCTTCTCAATGGGTTTGTAAGGGAAGGGTTATTAGTGTTCCCACTCTACAGACAGAAAAACTGAGGCTTTGGAAGACTACCCAGCTAGTAAGGGGCAGAACTTGGATATGAATTCATGTTTTAGTATGCCAAAACCAGCACTATGCCAGCTGACCCCAAGCTGCAGTAGTGTTCACACAAAGAGGTCACAACTCTAGATCCCAAGTGTGCCTTGCTTGGTCTACATGGGTTTTGAAAATTAATTTGAGCTAACTCTTAAAAATAAGGATTCACTCCAAAATCCAGCTCTCTAGCTTCTGAAAACATTTGAACATCTAGTAAGAGTGGAGCTGTGGTTATAATAGCAACAATGGGCTGGGGCAGCAAGTCTGCCCTCTGTGGATAAGCATGGGTTTTCTAGTTTTTCACAGTCTCCACGTCTCCCTATTGCTTCCCCCTGGACCCTTCAGTCCTTTCATTACATTCTCAGCTTCTCCACGCATATTTGGCTTGGAGAGCCCCATTTCTCCATTAATTACATTAAGGGTTCACAGAGCCCAGTACGTGAGGAGTAACCACAGGAATTAAGTTACAGTTCCTTGCTAGAACACTCTCCCACCATTCTGATAAGATCATTTTGGACAAACAGTAGGAAATGTTTATGAGAGCTGGAACAAGGCGGCGGTGAAGAGGTCAGGTCTGGATTTTCATCCCAGCTCCCAGTCCTTGTGGTGAGATTCAGATTAAGTTTTCAAACCTCATTCTCCACATCAGTCAAGCGATTGAAAAAAAAAAAATGAGAATGCCCACTTCACAAGTAGATGGAGGGGGAAAAAGTAGGTAATCTGCTTGGAAAACTTTTGCTTCATGGTGAATATCCAATAGATGGTAGCCAAGATGATCCCATTGGAAGTAACAGATGGGCTGTTTCGTGACGGTTCTTCATAATGAATAATCTTCATTGAGAAACATTGCTTTTCTCCACATCCGCCTTGCCTGAATGGCTTGACTCTGATGCTCACCATGCTCTCCCACAAGTGTCTGCCTCCTGGAGGCTCTATTTTGCATCGTCCAGCCCTGTTTTCCAGATCTTTCTCCTCGCTTCTAGCTCCACGTCTGTGACCGGCAGGCGGGGAATACCCTCCACCCCCCACAAGCCTGACAGGAGCCCTGTCAGGATTTTGATTCTGTCCCTGGGTGTGCGTCAGTGCGTGCTCTGCACAAAAGAACCGCTCAGCACTGCTCTTTCAAGCCGAGCTGTAAAAGGCTTATTTGCCATGACATCCAGCGCTTGTAATTGAAGGTCATACCCCAAGGAAGAATTGCTAATCTGTGTAAAGTGTCTCTGACTCCCTCTCTCCCAGATTCTGGCAGATTATCTCTTTAAGAGTTCTAAACCCATGTTGTTTGAGGTGGTTTTAGGCTAATGTACCTTCCCCAAACAGTCCTTTGTTGTTGAAAATTAAGCAATTGAGAGAGTTCCCCATCCAGAGAGAGGCTTGGTAAAATCTCGACGCTAGAAGGAACTCACTCTAAGGAGTGACTTTGGAGGACAGGAGACAACGTGTGTTTAAGTGTGTTCAGTAATGAGGAGCACTAGCTGAGGCCCTGTATGAGCCACGCGGTGCTCCCGTGTCCTCCCATCTCCTTCCCCCCAAGACAGGAGGCGTGTGGGGGCGGGGTGGGGTGGGTGCCCAGAGGGCCAGGTCAGCCCCTGAGAGGACGGGGCTCAGTCCCACCTGGTGGTGGCCTTTCTCTCTTCTGCACATTAGGCCCCATGTCCCGTGCTGGGCTCTGGTTGTACAAAATCAGAGAAGCCAGGTTCCTGAGCTCAAGGAGCTCCGGGGTTCCTTGGGGGTAAGAGAGGAGGCACTAGGCAAGTATACATCCCAAGGATGGAGATGTTCCAATGGAGGTGCGTCCAGGTCCCATGGGGACCCAGGAGGGGGAGGCTAGCTGTTCTGTGATGGTCAGGGGACGCTTCCTGGGGGAGGGGTTCCAGAACTGCTCTGAAGGAAGAAGGAAAGACTGGGACAAGGTCTGAGGCAGAAAGAGCAGGGGATGCTTGGGAAATAATGGGCAACACAGGCCAGGGGTAGTCAGAGGTCAGCGAGGTCACTCGAGAGGCCCCTTGGAAAACTGCATTCTTGCATGCGGTTCCGGGACCGGACCTGACTAAGGGTTCAGATATTTCACTTCATGCAGCTTTACCAAGTGTGACTCTGCCCCACCCCCCAACCGGCCTTTTTCTTCCTCATGGGTGAATGTCCTGGGATACCTTCATCCTCACAGCTGCCTCCAAACAGGGCACAAGTTACGCAAAGGATCCCGGCAAGGGGAGGGCAAGGCCAGCATCATGCCTGCGTGTCTGTGTGACTCCTACACAGCACGGGCGGGGAATCGCACTTGGTCCCCGCAAGGAGCGGCAGAGCTAAGCAAAGGGACATAGACACAGCGGACAGACAGACACAAACCCCCAGCCACACACAGAGGTACTGAGATAATAAACAGACCAGCACTAGATACAGGGAGGAACACGCCACAACTCCAGAAACACAAACACACACCACCCTCGAACATAAACACCAGGCCAGCCCCCCACCCCATCTCTGTCTGTCTGTATCTCTCTCTGTCTCTGTTTGTCTCTGTCTGCTTGGCTTTCTCCCTTTTTCTGTTTCTCTGTCTCTTTCTTTGGTCTCTCTTTCTGTATATCTGTCTGTATCTCTCTCTCTCACACACACACACACACACATACACACTTCCAAAATACATAATGGAAACTGAGCCAGAAGACTCTCCCAACACCACTAGCATCCCGCAGTGCTTACCCACCTCACACTCTTTTTCCTTCTTCTAAAAGTATTTTCCTTGCTGTTCTCCAAGCTGACTCCTTACAGCTTTCTGGGGATAAAAGGACATGTTCCCAGATGGGTGACTGCAGATGCTCCAAGTGCCTATTGGAGAAGAGGGGCCACTCTGGGCTGGGACAGCTCTGGTGGGGTGGAAGTGGGCAGCCCAGCACCCAGAACTAGAGAAGTGGGGTTTGCACTCCTCCATGGGGAGTGAGCAGACTTAGACACTCCCAGGGACGCCAGGCTGTCCTCTTTCTCCCTCCACACTGAGCCCAGGTGGCGTGGCTGAGAAACAACTGGCCACAAGCAGGTCCAGCTGATATCTGGGCAGACGCCGATTGATTGAAAGTGAATCTCTTCTTTCCTTATTTGTCAAGGAGCATTCATTTTGGTACATCACTGGGTGGCTTGGCCACTAGTTGTGATTCTTTCAAGAATTTCAACCATGCTTCAGGGATTGATTCTGTTCTCTTCTTTTGGAGGAAGGAGGTGGGTGTTTATTTCTAATCTATATTCAAGATGTCACTTGCATTTAAACTTTGTGATGAATATTAAGGGCAGATTTAACTCATTTATTTATTTTACTCATCAATTCCACAGATGCTCACTGGGAGTCCACCATGACGGTGTCATTGTAAGGCCTGCTGCTGCCGCTGCTAAGTCACTTCAGTTGTTTCTGACTCTGTGCAACCCCATAGACGGCAGCCCACCAGGCTCCCCCGTCCCTGGGATTCTCCAGGCAAGAACACTGGAGTGGGTTGCCATTTCCTTCTCCAATGCAGGAAAGTGAAAAGTCAAAGTGAAGTCGCTCAGTCGTGTCTGACTCTTCACGACCCCACGGACTGCAGCCTTCCAGGCTCCTCCGTCCATGGGATTTTCCAGGCAAGAGTACTGGACTGGAGTGCCATCGCCTTCTCTGGATGGACACAAATGTGAGCAAAGTTGACAAGCGCCATCCTTTTGAGAAGCTCATATTTTGGTGGGAGAGAGGCATCGTATAAACAGACATACAAATATTAAATATTGAATTCAAGTAATGCCATGAAGAGAGAGAGGCAAAAGGCTCAGGAAGGCATAGCTGAGGAGGTGACAACTGAGCAGAAAGCCCGAGGCACTGAGAGTGGGAACCAGGTACACATGCAGGACAGGATCGTCTCAGCAAAGGGGGTGGGTGAGACATGCAAAGGCCCTGAGGCAGAGTGGCCTTCGTGTGCTGAGAACAGCAAGGGATGGGTGGTCTGCAGTGAACCAGCAAGAACAAGGCAGATAATGAGCCTGAAGAAGCAGCCAGGGCCTGGTAGCACACAGCCTTGCAGGCCACCATCAGGCCTCGCTTTCAACTTAAAAATGTTGGGAAGCCATTAGACTTCTAAGAATCAATGTAATCCCATTCAAATTTTTAAAGAAGTAACTCTGGCTGCTATGAGCAGAACAGCGTGGAATGCAGAAGGGGCTAAGTAGAAGGGGACCAGCTAGGAGGATATCATAATCATTTAAGTAAAGGTGGTGGGAGAAACACTCTTCACATCCACCCAGAGTAATCCACCAGAGCAGCCCACAGGTAAAAGAGAAAGACTAAATATGTGACAATGAAGAATTATTAGAACGCATTTCCACGAGATGGAAATGGTTGATTATCACTTGTTTAGGGCCTACTATGTGTCCCAGACTGTGAAAAAACTTGTATATAAAACAGCACACCCAATCCTTCTGGGGCTTCCCTGATAGCTCAGTTGGTAAAGAATCTGCCTGCAATGCAGGAGACCCCAGTTCAATTCCTGGGTCAGGAAGATCCCCTGGAGAAGGGTTAGGCTACCCACTCTAGTATTCTTGGGCTTTCCTTATGGCTCAGCTGGTAAAGAATCTGCCTGCAATGTGGGAGACCTGGGTTTGATCCCTGGGTTGGGAAGATCCCCTGGAGAAGGGAAAGAATACTCCAGTATTCTGGCCTGGAGAATTCCATGGACTAAGAGTCAGACATGGCTGAGTAAGTTTCACTTTCACTTCCATCCTTCTGCTCATCATTGAAGGCAAATATTATTATCCCCATTTCATAGACTGCAGAATAATCTCAAACTCAATGTGTCAAAAATTGTAAAACATCAAAACATCAGTAACGGTAGAATTGGCTTGAAGCCGATGAGATTTTTTTCAATTAAAAAAAAAAAGATTGTTGAAAAGACTGAAAATGTTTTGACCTTTCTCTTATAGTTTCTTACTTATTATGAAGCATCCTCAACTCAGAAATAGTAAAATATATAGACAGAAGCAAAATAAGAGCCATAGTCTCACCTCCCTCCCCAACTACGTTCAATCCTTGATACAGATATAGTAGTGGCCTTTTATATAAATACAATATTTTTCTACAAAAATGAGCTCTAGCCAGGCACACCATTTTGTGACATTCCATAATTCACTTAAATCACCTTGGTAGGTGAGTTTATCTCAACTATTTCCTCTTTCCTTGGCCATGTAAGTTGTTCACTTAACACTGAATATGCATTGTGTCCCAACTTCTCCCTCTTTACAACAGAGGGATAGAATAAATTATTGAAAATAAAACAGAAGCAAAACACAAAGACAATAGAAAATCCTAGGGGGAAATTGCATAGAGGCAGATGGATTTGCTATTGATGTTTCAAATGTCAACTCTTGGGGATATTCATTTTCCAACAAATTTTTCTTTGGGCCAAGTTGCTCTGTTAACCACTCAGCTTTCTTACAAAGTGTTTTGATCAAATTGCTCATTAGTTCAAATTCACTTTGGCCAAATAGCTTTATGGCTGAATCATCTGAGGATTAATAATACTATTATTATAAATGACTACACTTATTTTGCTTTGAATTTGTGTGTACTAGCCCCATTACAGACTTGACTGTAGTTAATCCTCCTGAGAGCAACTGAGCGAAGTCAGGATGGTCCTCCCCATCTGATGGAAATGAGGGATAAGGTCACAATCCAAGGCTACCTGGCTTACTGGGAAGTGGCAGACGAAGCATGTGAGCCCAGACCAGCCTGCTTGTCTGCTTCTTGGCCTTTGTCTTTGCCACACCGACACACAGTAGGGCCTCAGAAACCATCGATTTCCCCTGACCTCTCTCTTCCTTAGAACATTAGTTACTAGTAAGGGAGAGCTGCTGCTGCTGCTGCTGCTGCTGCTGCTAAGACACTCCAGTCGTGTCCGACTCTGTGCGACCCCATAGGTGGCAGCCCACCAGGCTCCCCCGTTCCTGGGATTCTCCAGGCAAGAACACTGGAGTGGGTTGCCATTTCCTTCTCCAATGCAGGAAAGTGAAAAGTGAAAGTGAAGTCGCTCAGTCGTGTCCGACTCTTAGCGATCCCATGGACTGCAGCCCACCAGGCTCCTCCGTCCACGGGATTTTCCAGGCAAGAGTACTGGAGTGGGGTGCCATAGCTACTACTAGGCTTATAATAAAATCTCTACTGGTTCTAAAACCTTTTTCTTCTTCAAATACACAGAGATTCCCACAAGTGAAATTTCAGTTTCTGAAACTAGCAAACTAATTTGTCTGTCTTCAAAGATCTTACCAGACCATGTGGGCCTACCGTACTCACCCCAATAAAAGCAATTCAAATCTAAAAAAAAAAAAAATCTTTATGGCTTTATGGTAATGCCATAATGTGATGTAATATACGTTTTCATTTACATGCACTTAATCTTAGTGTATAATGTGAGCTGCTATTGAAAATAGTAAAATTATATCTAAGGAGCAACAGAGAAAGAAGAAAGAACTTGAAGGAGGGCACTGGCTTGAATGGGCCAGAACCACTCATCACCGCCACTAGCAAATCAGTTCAGAAGTACACACACCTATGGAAAGAAGAACCCCCTTGGAAGCCAGACAGGGCTATAGAGGATGACTTGTACTGGGTCGGGAATCAGGACACCCAGGCACAAGCCCTCATGCCTGCCACTTCACAGAGATCACATTTGATCACTCCAGTCACTCCCTGTTTCTTGGTTTGTTGCACTAGTAAGCACTGGGCATAGCCCCAGGGCCACTTCTATGCTGATTACAGGAGAGTCTGAGATGCAGAGTGCACCTGCTATGGCCCAGCCCCAAGGAGCCAAGGTCAAAACTGGGGCAGTCCTCAATCCCGGCTCCAATATGCCTGACCTGCTTGCTGGAGGCTGGAGCGTGTTCCTGGGAAAACCGGGTTTAACAAGAAAATTTATCTTTTTTTGGATGATAATATCAACAATATTTTAACTCTCATCAAGAAAAAAAAAATCTTCTTTTGGGGGGAATAATGAAGTCATCAATGAGAAGACTGTCTTGGAAAGTTGGGGGGAACCGAGCTAGGCACTGGGGAGAATTTCCCCACAGTGGTGAGCAGAGCCTTTGAGATGGTGCTGGTGGCATCCATTGTATCCAGATGATGGGGACAGTTCAGGAGCCCCTTCAACAATGGGGGGACATGAGTGGTGGTGGGGGATGGGTAGTCAAGGGGACCAGGAGAAGCGGACACAAAAGCCTGTGTGCCAGGCAGAGGGCTGACTCCAGCCTGGAGGGGCAGGCCCCAGGTTACTGTCTCCTCTGAACACTTTAAATCTATCATCTGAAAACTAGATGAGGAGGCCAGGAGTCAGGCAGGACCTCAGGAGAAGTAGTGTCTCTGGCATCTGCATTTCTTCCACTGGGGAGGAGAGACTACTCCTGGCTCTGACTCCTCCCCATCCATGCAAGTGGCCCCAAGCTGAGGACAGCTGGCACTTGAAGGATGGTGAGGATATCGAGAGACTGCCAGAGATTACATCACCTGACACATAGCTAGTGCTCATTAAATGCCAGTTCCCTGCTCCTTCCCTTCCCTCTGGGGGGTTTTCTGTGGCCGAAAAGGTCTGAGCTTGACATATTCAGGAGCGACTGCTCCAAAATTTCTCCCCAACATGGCCACAATTTGGCTCAGGCGGGCAAGACCATATCCAGGGCTACACAAGGGAGCCCAGGACAGGAAGCCAGACCTGGGGCTCCTCGGGGGGAGAAGAGGCACAACTGGGTGCCCCTGCCACCCTCCTGTCTGCATGCCCAGGCTTTCCTGGTGGTGTTTATTCTTTGCAGGAAGTGGAGGAATCCTGACAGACTGGCTAATCACGACGTGTCACTGGAACAGGCTGTTCTAAGGTTTCACAACCCCTATCACCTCAACCAGCCACTCTGGCCCTAATCCTACACCTTGCAGAGACATCCAGCCATGGGGCTCCTGCTGCAGGTCGCAAACACCATACAGGGGGTGTCTGTCAGGGCATTCTGAGTTAATGCTAGCATCCCGTAAGCTTGAGCCAGGGTCCATAGGCAAAGAAGGGGTTACTTAGCCTGAGGTCTGCTCTGCAGGAAAGCAGGGTTTAGCTGCATGCGTGCCCAAGTCCAGCTCCCTGACACCCAGTGCTTAAAGATGCCTGCTTTAGTGTCAAACATTTAAAATACCACCTTTGGTAAAATAGACATTTCTTTCATGTTGATTTTCACCTAGGAATGGCTTTGCAAAGGGTCAGAAAACCCTTACTTTGCACATGGAAGGCATTCCTCTAAATCTCTGATGATCCATACACTCACCCAGTCAGTGCCCACTGGGTGAGCACTGTCTACACTGTGGGCAGGGCTGGGAGGGCAGTCTCAGGCAGAAAGGAGATGCGGTGCCTGTGCTGTGACTGTACATTCCAGATGCTGGGGCATTGCAAGAGGCAGGATTTGAGGGCCAGGTTTCAACCCCAGCTACGTAGGCTTTGTGCCCAATGAGATCCGGGTTTGAAGTCTACTTTCACCGCTTGCGAAAGTGAGCTTGGAGCCCACCCTTTCCCTCTCTGAGCTTTATGCCTTCTCTTCATGGAGAAAACCATTCCCATTCTCACCTCAAAAAGTGGTTATGAAGTTGGGCTCGCCCCACAGGCCAACTAGCCTTGCAGTTGCCTGGCCTCAAGACCAAAGAAGGAGCCCAGACAGCAACAGAGACATCAGTGGTTTACCACGTGTAGCAGGTGGGGGGCTGGACAGGGCAGCAGTCATTGCTACTGGGGAAAGGAGGCTGCCATGTGTAAGTGAGATGACATCATGGCATCGGATGAGCTCATCAGTGGCAATTAATTAAGAGGATTAAACAGTCATGTGAGGGGAGCAGGGCCTGGGCAGCCACAGGATGTAGAGAGAGCAAGAGAACAGCCATCCTGAGTCTCCTGACCAGGCACGGGTGAACTGAGGTGAGGTCTGGGAAGACACTGGTGCCACGAAGGCCCACAGTAGGGATCCAGCTGCTGCTGCTGTTTCATTTTGACAACCATGTGTCCGTGACCACTCTGCACCTCCATGCCCTGAACTCTAAAGTGGTAACAGTAAGATCTAACAACTTTTAATACAGAAAAGATGTTTGGAGAGCGGTTTTGAATAATGACAATATTTGATGTAGGGATAAACAATACATACATAGCACAATGCAATGCATCTCATTATAGGAAAACAAAATGACAGAAGCTATGTTCCTTTTGATTGTGCGGGGTAGAACTCTTTTGGTACTCTCCTTCCCCTAGATATTCCAAGGAAAACACCTGTGGCTACTCGACGCCAAGCGCTATACTCAATGAATTCCCATGCTTTCTTATTTAATCCTTACAGCAGCCCTTGGCAGTGGTTTATGATCCCTGTTTTGCAGATGGTGGAACAGTGGCTGAGAGTGGTTACAGAGCTAACCCCAGGCAACACAGCTCAGTTGGGATTAGACCCAAATCCATCTGGTTCAAAAGACCATGCACTTGTGCCTGTAGAGCCCTGACACTCCACAGGTGTCAAGCATGTGCTTTCTGATGCTTAAAAAGAAACAAATCCCTCCCTCTCCAGGTTGCCGCTGGCACAGAGGGCATGCAGCAGCCACTGTGCGTGGAGCAGTCTCCCAGCTGGGACCTCAGTCACCACTCAGCATCCAAGCAGGGAGTCCTCTGTCCTTCTCAGGCCCATCCCCAGCAACAGTTCCTCCCAAAGTCGTGAAAATTGGCATCACTCTTCCGCTTCCGACTGAGGTTGGGTGGTCAGAGTTAGTAAATAAAAATGTCAGATGCCCAGTTCAGTTTGATTTTAGGTGAAAAGAAAAAGAATGTGTGTGTGTCCCAGGTCTGGGGACAAACTGACTCTGAGCTGACCCTGCATCGAGCTGGGTTAAGGCAGAGTAGGGAGGATATTGGGGCTTCCATGGTGACTCAGGGAGAAGGCAGTGGCACCCCACTCCAGTACTCTTGCCTGGAAATTTCCATGGATGGAGGAGCCTGGTAGGCTGCAGTCCATGGGGTCGCTAAGAATCTGACACAACTGATTTCACTTTCACTTTTCACTTTCATGCACTGGAGAAGGAAATGGCAACCCACTCCAGTGTTCTTGCCTGGAGAATCCCAGGGACGGGGGAGCCTGGTGGGCTGCCGTCTCTGGGGTCGCACAGAGTCAGACACGACTGAAGTGACTTAGCAGCAGCAGCAGCAGCAGCATGATGACTCAGTGTTAAAAAAGCCACCCACAATGCAGGAGACTCGAGTTCGATCCCTGGGTCAGGAAGATCCCCTGGAGAAGGGCATGGCAGCCCACTCCAGTATTCTTGCCTAGAGAATCCCATGGACAGAGGAGCCTGACAGCTTGAGGTCTGCTGCTGCTGCTCTGCTGCTAAGTCACTTCAGTCGTGCCGGACTCTGTGCGACCCCATAGACGGCAGCCCACCAGGCTCCCCCGCCCCTGGGATTCTCCAGGCAAGAACACTGGAGTGGGTTGCCATTTCCTTGTCCAGTGCATGAAAGTGGAAAGTGAAAGACAAGTCTCTCAGTCGTGTCCGACTCTTCGCGACCCCATGGACTGCAGCCTACCAGGCTCCTCCATCCATGGGATTTTCCAGCCAAGAGTACTGGAGTGGGGTGCCATTGCCTGAGGTCTATGGGGTCGTAAAGAGTCGGACACGATTCAAGTGACTGAGCACAGTACATCACAGAGAGGATATTGTGGAATCTGTCTCTGGGGATCTCTATCTAAGCCTGCCAGGAATTTCACCTTCACTGCTAACCTCATAATCCCAGCTCTGAGGCTCACACCTACTTCCCAGAAAAAAAAATGGATGTGGTTACACAGTTTGAGAGAAGTCAACCTTTTCTCTGCTTCGCTCCCCTCTAAGAGGAATCATAAATTGCCAGGCACTTGCAAGCACTTTTTTCCCCCAAGGGCAGGGGCACAGAACAAGCTGAAGCAGAATCTAGGCTCAGCCAATTATTAGAAAGGTGGATGGAGACTTCCCTGGCCGTCCAGTGATTAGGATGCAGTGCTTTCACTATCTGGGACCTGGGTTCAGTCCCTAGGCAAGGAACTAAGATCCTGCAAGCTGTTCAGTGCAGCCAAAGGAAAGAAAAAACAAGATGGGGCTTTATCAAGGAGAGGGTTGGGAAGGCCATTCCAGACAAAGGGAACAGTATGTGCAAATCTCAGGCAGCATTGTGTGTAGGAAAATGGAGAGATTAACGTGAGATGCAAGCCTCCGGCCTGATGCTGAGCAAAGTGGCCAGGGAGAGAAGTAAGCAGGCCCCCAACTGTAAGATGCCTTGTGTGTTGGGCTACTGATTCTGAATTTTATCTCTAAAACAATGAGGACTCCTTGAGGGATTTTGATCAAGGGAGTCACCTGACTGATAATGACTTAATTTTGCTTTTATTTGGTTACTAGGGAGGGTGAACTGTTTTTCCATGTGTCCTATTTGAATTTTTGTTGTTGTTGTTGTTTTATATTGACTTGTAATAACTTTAGACATGGAAGGATTTTCATCCCTTATTTTTTATCATGTTCCTTGTTTGTCTTTTTAAAAATTGTATAATTTTTAAAGTGAAAAATTCGTTCTGAATTGTATATAATCACATTGTTATATTTGTATGTGTAGATGCCCCCGTTGTCATTGTCTTAAAGTTATTTCCTCTTCTGAGAGAAATATAATCCAGATGGACTATAATGTTAAATATAAAAAACAGACATATAGTCTCTTCTAGCTAGTTTTTCTTAAAAAAACTTGTGTGTATGTTGTTTGTTACATTGAATTCTATAATCCACCTAGAATTTATTTGGAAGTATGGTGTGAGGTGATGATCTTTTTTCCTCAAATACTTAATTTTCCCAACACCTTTTATTGATCAAATCCAAGTCTTCTGGGGCACTTCCTCATCACAGAGCAAGTGTCATGCTTAGCTGGTTTCAGACAATGTATTCTAGTCCAATAAGCTATGCACCCATCCCTAGTCAAACACTACACCATTTTAATGACTGAAACTTAAAATGCATTTTAAAATCTAATGAGAATTCTCACTCTGTTCTTCTGTTACAACCTCTTCATTCTTCCAAATAAACTTAGAATCACTCTTGTCAACTTCAAAGAAAAAGCCACTGAGATTTTTTTTGACTAAACTAACTTGGGCTCCAAAATCACTGCAGATGGTGACGGCAGCCATGAACTTAAAATATGCTTGCTCCTTGGAAGAAAAGCCATGACAAACCTAGACAACACAGTAAAAAGCAGAGACATTTCATTACCAACAAAATCTGTACAGTCAAAGCTATTGTTTTTCTAGTAGTCATGTATGGATATGAGGGTTGGACCATAAAAGAAGGCTGAACATCAAAGAACTGATGCTTTTGAACTGTGATGTTGGAGAAGACTCTTGAGAGTCTCTTGGGCTACAGGGAGATCAAACCAGTCAATCCTAAAGGAAATCAGTCCTGAATATTCATTGGAAGGACTGATGCTGAAGCTGAAACTCGAATACTTTGGCCACCTGATGCAAATAACTGACTGATTAGAAAAGACCCTGATGCTGGGAAAGATTGAAGGCAAGAGGAGAAAGGGATGACAGAGGATGAGATGGTTGGAGGGCATCAGCAACTCAATGGACATGAGTCTGAGCAAGCTCCCGGAGTTGGTGGACAGGGAAGCCTGACATGCTGCAGTCCATGGGGTCACAAAGAGTCAGACATGACTAAGCAACTAAACAACAACAATTTGAAAGAATCATCATCTTCACCGTGTTTGGCTTTTCCACCAAGGAACATGGTATGTCTCTCAGATACCTTGTTCCTCATGCTCAAAAAATCCCATAAAGTTGATAAATTTATTCTCATTTTACAAATGAAGAAACTCATGAGACTCAAGCAGTTATCAGCCTGTGTAAAGTCACGTCTGAAATGCATCTGAGATGCCAGCCCTCTGTTCCTCCAGCAGCTTAAATGCTTCTCTTAAGCAGGAAGTGAGTAAATTTTAAAATATATTAATAATATTAAATAGTAACTTGGGAGTTTGGGATTAGCAGATGCAAACTACTATGTATAAAATAAATAAGTAAAAAGGATCTGCTGTGCAGCACAAAAACTATATCCAGCATCTTGTAATAACCTATAATGAAAAGAGTCTGAAAAGAATGTGTATGAATATACATATATTCAAAAACTAACACAGTTTTTATAAATTAGCTATATACTTCAATAAATATTTTTAAAAAGACATGTTGGGATGAATTACATTTAGCAAACATTTATTTATTTATTTTTAATATAAATTTATGTATTTTAATTGGAGGTTAATTACTTTACAATATTGTATTGGCTTTGCCATACATCAACATGTATCCACCACAGGTATACACGTGTTCCGCATCCTGAGCCCCCCTCTCTCCTCCCTCCCTGTACCATCCCTCTGGCTCGTCTCAGTTAAACACCTGCCATGTGCCAGATATTGGGAATGGAGATGAGTAAGACAATTTCTGCTATGAAGACACATAATGTATACAGATAACTAGTAATAAATGATGCCAAAATTATAGTTTCTTGTATGATGTGCTTTTCATATCCAGACACTGTTGTAAGCTCTTTGCCTCCATCTTACCTTTTTAATATCAAGAGATTTAGTCACTGTTGCATCCATTTGGGGAATGAGAGCACAAGGCACAGAGACGTTATGGGACCTTTCCCAGCTGGTGAAGTCACCAAACAGCAGAGCTGAGACCAAAGCCTGATTCCAGACCCGGTGTTCAGTCCTCTTGACCAGGCTGCCATAGAAATGAGCATGGCAAGCTGCGTGGGCCTCACAGAGGGCACCTCATTCAGCTGGGCAGGTGTCTTGGATGAGACCCAGATGGCCTGAGTCTTAAAGGATCCGTAGGGATGAGCAGGCAGCAAAAAGGGAGAGAATGGGCTTCAAGACAAAGAGCCCAGGACCTACAAAGATAGGAGGCCACAGGGAGCAGTGTGCCTTGGGGGTGATGCAGATGAAAATAGTCATGATCTAAGAGCTGTTATTGAATACCTAGTGGATGCCAGCTACTCCCTGGAACTCTGCACACAGCAGCTGATTAAATCCTTACAAAACCCCGATGAGATAGCATTATTATCCCATTTTACAGATGGGGAATGTGAACACAAAAAGATTAAATAACCGGACTCTGACCACATGGCTGAGAAGCAGCAGAGCTAAAAATAGAATTGGAAGGAGCAGCATGAGTCGGATGGTGTACAGTCTCTAGAATCAAACAATCATTCAAAGATTTGGGGCAAGAATCATGGTCACATTTGCCATGAACTGGGCAGAGAGATGATATTTACCCTCATCTCAGCCCTCAGCCACACCTATGAACTCATTTAAACACCGCGACCAACACACTGAGATTGGTAGCCTTATTCCCATTTTATAGCTGAAGAAATTAAGGCTCTGAGGGCACAAGAGACTTCGCTATCACTAGAGGATGGTAGAGACAGAATCAAACTACACCAGCTTCAGTTGCAGCTGGCCCCAAAGGCCAGCTCTCCCTTCATCAGACAGTGGAGGGAAAGGCAGAAAAGTGGGGAGCAGGGGCTCGGTACCCCAGTGGATCACAGCTCTCACCAGCATGGGGGTAGAGGGTGAAAGTTCCTTGGCAAGCATGTAGGTCACCTCCTGACAATAATTAAAATGGAGAGTTACAAAGAGATAAAACTTTACAAAGCATTCTTGGCATTCTTGTCCGTGCCTGGAACAATATTAACTTTCATTTGAGGGCATTGATGGGCAATTCCATCAGGGCTCGAGTAACCCCCTTTCATTTTCCCTTTTGCACTGGAAAACCTCTACCTTCCGAGTCTAGACACCATCCCTCGGATGACAGTGGGAGCCTGCGTGCTGAAAAGCCGGCCCAGAACCAATGCTACTATGTGAGCGTGGCTCATCTGGAACACATTTGAGCACCAAAGAGCTGTAATCATTTGTGATCCTGAGAACATGCACCAGAGACAGTTCACTGGGAACTTTAAAGAAAAACCAAAAAAGACAGAGTCAACTATGTAAACATGTGAAACTTCTGTGTGAGGGGTGGGGGCAGAGGGAGCAGTAACATTAAAAAAAAAACAGGCACAAGCAGTCTGGAAAAGAGAGCCAGCCCCAAGCAGAGGAGACAGTGGTGTCTCCATTTTGCAGATAAGAAAACTGAGGCTCAGGAATGTTAAGTGCTTGCCTAGGTTAAAGTGGTGGTGGAGGTGGGATTTGAATTCTTATCTGTTTGACTTCAAAGCATGAGCTATCACTTCCTAAATGACTCTAATTTGATTAACAAAGAAAAGAGAAGACTGAAAAGTTCAAACCATTGTAGTAAATATTAGACAAAATCGATACATATTTGGATATTAAAAGTGAGTTTAACTTGATTGGAAAAAGAAGTTCAGACCCGAATTTTTAAGTCAGCTAAGAACAGCCATAATGTGTACAATTAAGTGCCAAACATGAAAAACTATTCAGCCTTTGAGAACACTCAAAGAAATGCAAGTGGAAACAACACAAATTTGGTATTTAATATTAAATAAATTCAGCGGAAAATAATGGTAACAGCTCATGCTGGAAAAGATGAGGGAGAAACTGAAACACACCAGCATAAGTATTGGTCAGGTTTAATTCATTCAGGCTTATCGAAAAATAATTTGGCACTGTATTTCAAACATACACATTTTCATATGATTTTCTTAAATTGATATGTAGTTGATTTTCAGGGTTTCCCTTGTGGCTCAGCTGTAAAGATTCTGCCTGCAAAGCAGGAGACCTGGGTTCGATCCCTGGGTGGGAAAGATCCCCTGGAGGAGAGCATGGCAACCCACACTAGCACTCCTGCCCATAGAATCCCATGGACAGAGGAGCCTGGCTGGCTGCAGTCCATAGGGGACCACAGGGAGGGACACAACTGAAGCGACTGAGCAGCCGCAGCAGCATAGTTGATTTCCAACCTTACGTTAGTTTCTGGTATGCAGGGAAGTGATTCAGTTATATACATATATACCTTTTCAGAATTTTTTTCCATGGTAGAGTATTATAAGATATTGAATATATTTCCCTATGCCATACAGTCGGTCTTGCTTTGTTGTTTATTTTATGTACGGTAGTATGTATCTGTTAAAAACTAAACTCCTAATTTTCATATGATTTGACTGAGTAATTCTAGGCTTGGAAATTTACCTAGGTAAATAATCCAAAAGTAAGACCATTCTATCTTGAAGGTTTATGACCAATGAAAAAAATCAGAAACCATCAAAATGCTCAACAGTAGAGTAACTATCCCATTAGTTTGGGGCATCCATTCAAAAGACTTTGACCCAGTCTTTTTCTAGCATTTTGGAAAAATGCTTTTGCTAGAATATCAAAAAGAAAAGAGAGAGAATTTTACAAAATTGCACCTAAGCTATAATTGAGATGATAAGAAATTTGTCTGTGAACGAATGGAGACAGGAAAGGAATATGGGCAAGAATTGCTTGGATGGTGGGATTGTGACCCATTTTTGATGTTACTCAAGATGCAACATTTGTACAAGAAAAAAAATCACCCTCATAAAAACGATAGCCCTGTGATTGTATTGGGCCAAATTCCTACAGTGCTAAAAATACATTAAGAACTTCTGGAAAGCTACATTAACTCTTTGAATGATCACTGTGGGACCACTGAATGCTATAATAATAAAAGTAGTAATATAAAAGAGGCCAGTAAGTCAATATTCCTTCCAAATTTACCAAGTTAACTGCCAAGACATAACTTCAGCATTAAGACAATCTAGTCCAACAATCCCAAATATAGAAGAGTTAGGGAATCACTCGACATCTCCAGCCGAGTATGGACAACCGCAGACCGCCACTTACAGGTCAGTCTTCATGCATTCATGACTCTCCCCATGTTTCCCACAGCTAAATTTGCTCTCTGCCTGAGTCTCCCACCCCCACTTTCTCACTTTTACAGCTTCTGTTTCTAAGCAAAAAATCCTAGCTCGATGCCATTTCACTACGCAGTTTTCGTATTGCCTCACTCTAGTTTGTGAAGGGACCCCAAAAGCTCTGATGAAAGAGTCGTGTCCCTGTATGTGAGAAGCCTGCACAGCATCTGGCGTCGTCTCAGCCATTAGGAACACATTTCATTATTAGTGTCCTGTGACCTCTGACACAAATTAGCATCTGGGAAGATCCCACACACTGTGCAGCAACTAGGCCTGTGCGCCACACTCTCAAGCCTGTGCTCTGGAGCCCACTCACTACAACAACTGAAGCCCACGTGCCCTACAGCCGGTGCTCCCCAACAAGATGAGCCACCACAGTGAGAGCCCCCACACACAGGAACACAGGGTAGCCCCCACTCTACACAGCCAGAGAAAAGCCCGCACAGCAATGAAGCCCCAGCACAGCCAAGAACAGATAAGTAAATAAGATAACATTATTTAAAAGACACAGAAATGTATTCTTTCTCAGTTCAGGAAGCCAGACATCAGAGAGCAGTTTCAGCAAGCTGAAATCAAGGAGTGGACCCACCCATGCCTCCTCCCTAGGTCTTCGCAGCTCTGGGTAGCTGCTAGCATGCCTTGGCTTGTGGCCACGTCTCAGGCTCTGCCTGTATGGTCACAGCACCTGCCCTCTTCTGTGACAAGTCTCCCTCTGCCTCCCTCTGCTAAGGACATGTCTGATGTCATTTAGGACCCATCCAACAGTCCACAATAACTTCTCCTTCTTAAGATCTGTACTGCAGTCATACCTGCAAAGCTCCTTTCATTATAGCAAGCAGACCTAGCATTGTCTGTGTAGCATAACTTTCTGATGTTCGTAAAAACAAAATTGGAAACTTGAAATTAAATCATGCCAAGGTTTTGATACACTTGTCATAAGATACGAATGAAACACATCAAAGCGGTGATATGAAGCGTTCAGATTCTCAGATGTTTATTGCATGGGTTTTGTTTAGTTTGTATATTTCTTTTTTTCAGTGAGTATATGGCATATTGCCCTCCTCAAACCCATGTGGTTACCTTTGTTGTATTGGCATAATCAGTGACTTTTCAGTGGTAGCATTTGGGCAAGTTTTATCAGCAAGCAACACTTTCAGTTAATAAATAAAGTTTTAAACATCATGTAAGGTTGACAATATTATTTTCTGTATTTGAAAGTTGCTAGGGGAACACAAGAGAAAAAATTCTGTAACTGTGTGGCAATGGATATTAACTATTAACTAGACTTATTGTGGTGATTATTTGTCAGTATATACTTGCATTGAATCATTATAATCATTTTGTTATACACCTAAAATTAATACAATGTTATATGTCAATTATATCTCAATTTTTAAAAAATCAGGTGAGAGGGGATTTAAGCTTGCTAAATGCAAAGTTGGAACTCGAGTGACTGTAACGTTAGTATTGCTGATTGTATTACTTTAGATGTAGCATTACATGTGCTATGCATATTCTGATTCTATTAAAAGAAAAAGTTAAACTGCAAAATAAAAGAAAAAATAAACCCTATAACCTGCAACATTCACAGTTCTGGATATGAGCTTTTGGGTGAGGGAGCATTGTTCTGTCTGCCTCACCTCACCCCCAGCCATGGGTAGCTTAGATGCTCAGTTGAGTTCAACTCTTTGAGACCTCATGGACTGTATCCCACCAGGCTCCTTTGACCATGGGATTCTCCAGGCAAGAACACTGGCATGGGTTGCCATTTCCTCCTCCAGGAGATCTTCCCGATCCAGGTACCGAACCTGTGTCTCTTGCATCTCCTGCATTGGCAGGCAGATTCTTTACTACTAGCGCCACCTGGGCAGCATCGTTCTGTCTACCACACTACATACCTAGGACAGTCAGTCAGTTCAGTCGCTCAGTCGTGTCCGACTCTGTGTGACCCCATGGACTGCAGCACACCAGGCCTCCCGGTCCATTACCACCTCCTGGAGTTTACTCAAACTCATGTCCGTTGAGTTGGTGATGGACACAACGTTCATTGAGTCCAACCATCTCATTCTCTGTCGTCCCCTTCTCCCACCTTCAATCTTTCCCAGCATCAGGGTCTTTTCAAATGAGTCAGTTCACATCAGGTGGCAAAAGTATTGAGTTTCAGCTTCAGCATCAGTCCTTCCAATGAATATTCAGGACCGATTTCCTTTAGGATAGGCTGGCCGGATCTCCTTGCAGTCCAAGGGACTCTCAAGAGTCTTCTCCAACACTACACTTCAAAACTATCAGTTCTTCGGTGTTCAGCTTTCTTTATAGTCCAACTCTCACATGCACGCGTGACTATTGGAAAAACCATAGCTTTGACTAGATGGACCTTTGTTGCCATACTTTGGAAATAAGGGACAAAATTGGCCATTTCTCGCCTAGAAACTGGTCAGGACCAGAATTTCCTTTGTGCCCAGGAAGTCTCTAGGAACATAAGCTCACACCTTCATCCACTTCTTCCTTCTTGCAGCAATCACCTGCTGGGTATTTGCTTGACCAGGCTCAGTGCTGGGCACCAGGGATGTAAACAAGAACAAGACCCAGACCTTGCCCTTGAATGGCTCAGGACGGAGAAGGGGTGATGCTCAAACCACTGTAACTGCAACGTGCCCTGTGCCAAAGTAAAGGTTTGCGAGCAAAGCACCATGAGAGTTCAGACTGGGTTATTTTGAAGACAGTTCAGAGACAATGAAATTGGGTCTTAATTGATAAGTGGGAGCCAGAAAGGCAGAGGAGGAGAAGGGGACATTTCTTTGTGCCCTGGTCACCAAGGTGAGAGACGATGGAGACAAGTCTGGCTCAGTCAAGGCATGGGAGGGATGTATATACTGTAGGAGGCCTGGCCAGACCTGAATACAGAGCCCGGCCTTCATTGCCGTAGCTGCACCGTAGCTGTGAGCGATCTAGGCAAATAGTCCCCACAGCTGCATCTTAAAGAGCTAGTTCATTGATAATCAACAAGGACCTACTGTATACTACAGGGAACTCTACTCAGTACTCTGTAATAACCTATATGGGAAAAGAATCTGAAAGGAGGTGACTATATGCAGGATTGAATCACATTGTTGTACACCTGAAACTAAGACAACATTGTAAATCAGCTATACTCTAATATAAAATAAAAATTAAGAAGAAAACAGTTATTCACCTTCTGACCCAGAAATCTCATTCACAAGAATCACCCTGACAAAAATACACATGAAGAGAGATATGTCATTAAGGATCTTCACTGAAGTGTTGCTGAATAACTAAAATTTAAACAATCTGATTGTTCTTAATGGCTTTGGTTCAATAAATCATGATTTGCCCATACTATGCGGTAGCAGGCAGCTCACAAAAGAAATAAAGAGGAGCCCTGAGCTCCCAAGGGATGTTGTTCAAGAGAAATAGCAAGCTATGGAACAAAATGCAAAGTGGGATCCCACTTAGATTTCTAGAACCCCCAAATTATGTGAGGTTGCAAGCAAATACAGAGAGAAAATTTCAGTAAGAATACACGAAAATGAATCAGCAGATCTACGAGAAAAGTTTCAGATAAAGGAATTAAAAGGAATGATCAATTTTGACCCTGTTCACATCTGAACTTTTTGACATTTTTCTTGAAGAAGGCTATGGCCACCACATCTCATATGTATAATCGATAAGAGCCAAAAAAACTTTGGCTTAAAATAAATTGGATAAAAGCAAAAGGCAATAAGCTGACACAGTTCTCAGAAGTTCTTTAGGGACTGTGTGTGGAAATTAACAGGTCTTACATGACCAAGACTGGAGGCAGGGAGGCCAGTCAGGGTCCCCAGCTGTCCAGAGGATAGAGGGAGGCCAGGTTAGAAAAATTGAGAGGAGAAGAGAAGATGAATTCAATCAACACGCAGCCCATGTTAAGAGGAAGACAGGAACAAGTCTGTCGAATTATGGAGGCTGATGCCAGGGTTTATAAATCCTGCACAGTGGAGTAGGCGATGCAGCCATTCACTGAGCCATGAGATCAGGGCGGGTGAGTGAGGGTCCACAGGAGAGGAGTGAATGGTCTCTACTTCCGGGAGATCTTGGAAGATGCTGCTCTTCTTCCTGAGTTGTCCGTCTACCTGACACATGCTCTCTCATCTGTGGAAGAAAGGGGCAGCCCGTGAGATGATAACTGGTCCTCCTGGGCCACAGGAGAAGGCTCCAAGGAGACTGAGGGTCTCCGGGCTACCAGGGAGGACCCTCTGACTTAGGAGCCACACCAGTATCTCTTACAGAGTAGCTGTCCTCTCCAGATAGTTTTACAAACTGCCAACAGGTGACAGACACCCAGCCCTTTCCCCGGGTGACACCCAGGCTGCCTCCCTGAACTGACTGTAGTTATTTCCCAGTGCGGTGATGCCCAAGGCAAGGCAATGCCTTCAATCCAAGTCACCCTTCCCAGTTGCCAGCGTGTCCACAACTTAGCTCCGAATAAACCCCACAGCTCCACGCCTGGGCCATGCAGACCTTTGACTTTAAGGAGAAACTTTCTCTGTCAAGACCTCAGAGTGACATGGCAGCTTCCAGCTCTTTGGCTGGCCCCTTAGGTTGGAGACGACACAGTAACCTCCACACCAAGGGCAATGGAGAGCAGAGGGTGGCTGATGGCTTTGTTTTTCTAAATAAGGTTTCTAGGGCTCTCCCTTTTAGTCACAAAGGATGTGCATGTCCTTCCTTGCAGAAATCATGACAGCCACTTTCCAAATATAGCCGGCCATTTATTGGAACCTCTGCTGAGTGTTTCTCACACAAAGCCCAACTCAGGACAGTAAATATCAGCCAAAGCGAGTAACCCATATTACCGAGGTTGGCAAGTGTATGTTAATGTGGTTAAACTAACTGGCCCTGTGTCCTTTGGGTTCCCAGTCAAATGGTCGATCATTTCTAATACCTGGGTCATAAGCAAAGCTTTCTCTTTTATGAAAAATCCACAGGCTATTATGTTTTTGCGAAACTGATGTGAAAGTCAAAAGGAAACCAGCATGTCTCCAACTGCCAGCTCCAGGGAGTTGTAGTAGTTGCTTCTGATATGTTTCTTATGTAATCAATACCACAGGCCTGCAGTGAGGGTCTTCCTTGCTTCATTGTATGGACAAGGAAACTGAACCTCTGAGATGGTAAACTGACTTGGCCAAAAGCTGCGAGCCAGTCCAAGTTGACTCCCTTGTACCACCCGCTGACTTGTTGGAGTGGTAGGCGAAGGGGGGTTAGTACATGAACATGTGTATATGTGAGTGTGTTTGTGTGTACGTGCGTGCTTATGCAGGCTTCCTAAATGCACTATTTCCCACTGGCCCCCTACTGATGTGGCTTCTGGAGCCAGAGTTGTCTGAAATCGTCACACTCTCCCCTCCATTGCTCCATGGGCTCATTGTGTTTATAAAGGCTTTGTTTGATAAATTTGCTGGAATTCAGACCTGCCCTTGGTCCTCTCATTTGATGATTCAGTCTCAGAGGCCTGGGGCTACAAAGGACACTCAGTCCCCCAAATACCTGCAATGAGACTATATTCTCCCGCATCTGAGGCCAGGGCTTCTTATAGCCCTATGGTAGTTATTCATCGCTTCTCCTTTGGTACAGAAAGTTTATTCACCCCTTCTCCTTTGGTGCCAGAAGCTCTGATTGTACCTGGGCACATGGAATAAAGATAATTCTCACCACCCTCACAGCTCAGTGGGACCATATCACTAAGTTATGACTAATGGCACAAAAGAAGTGCTCTTCCCTTTATTTTGTTGATTTATTTTTTCTTCCCTGATGGGTAGGATTAAGAAGTGATGGCAGTCACCCTGGAAGCCATTGTGAGTCATGAGATAGAAGCTACCTGGTGAGGATGGCAAAGACAGCAAGAGCTTAGGTCTCTGATAGTTGTGTAATGGAGCTGCCGGACAATTCTGGACCATTTGCCTGCCTCCAGACTGCCCTAATGCAAGAGAAAAGTACTGTGTTTGGGATTTTCTACATCTATAGGCTGATAAATGATAAACTGATAAATGATCTTGTATCAAGAACTCCTGGAGGGCAGGGTCCTGTTATTTAGCACCTTCTACCCCAGTATTCCAGTACTCTTGCCTGGAGAATCCCATGGTTGGAGGAGCCTGGTGGGCTACAGTCCATGGGATCGCGAAGAGTCAGACACAACTGAGCGACTTCACTTTCACTTTTCACTTTCATGCATTGGAGAAGGAAATGGCAACCCACTCCAGTGTTCTTGCCTGGAGAATCCCAGGGACGGGGGAGCCTGGTGGGCTACCGTCGCACAAAGTCGGACATGACTGAAGTGACTTAGCAGCAGCAGCAGCAGCAACCCTCATATTCTAGCCAGGTGCCTACCCTGCAATGGGGGCTCAAGCAGGGACAGAAATACAGAGCTAGAGGGGTCCTCAGGAAGTATCTGGACAATGTCCCACCCACGGCCTGAAGCTGACCTTGTCATTCCCCCTTTGGAACGTGCTGTCTGCCATGTAGACCCTGAGTTGGTGCATGATTCCCCTCCCGCATCAAATACCCCTAGTGTCCATCTCCTTTCATTCCTCATTCATCTCTTTGCCCCCATATCTCCCCAGAGAGATCTCTAAGGGATTGTTATCAACTGGACCAACTCCTCCTCTCCTTCCAAATCCATTCATTGCTCCCCCACCCCACAATCCAGAAAACTAGATGCCTACGGGTCGGGCAGCAAAAAGAAAAGTTTTGGCTTTCACAGTGGTTTGAAATTGAAAATAGTTTCCAACCATTGTAAATCTGGAGATTTCCCATACGACTGCAGATTTCTTGATTCTCTTGAACAATCAGAAGATGGGATAAGGTAGGGCCTGTATTCCTACCTGATCATGAACAGCTAGCACTGAGCCACATGTCTGCTGATGAAGCTGGGCCCGTGATCCTCAGCTGCTGTGGATTTCACCTGCTCCCTTCACTTACTCCATTACCTGCTCAGCCCCAGGGGGAAGTTTTCATGTGCCATCTCTCCTGGCAGTAGTGACAGCAATTGTAGCAAAATATCTTGGTGTGGTGAGTGCAGGTTAAGAGATCCTTTATATTCAGGAACGTCATTTTGTTATTTATTCCTCTGTCTGCATCAAGTTTTAGTTGTAATACTCCAGCTCCTCTTGTTGCAGAGCCTGAGCTCCAGAGCACAAGCTTCAGTAGTTGTAATAGGTGGGCTTAGTTGCTCCACAGCATATGGGATCTTAGGTCCTTGATCAGGGATCGAACCCCTGCACTGGAAGGTGGATTCTTAACCACTGGACCACTAGTTAAGTCCAAAGAATGGCATGAGAGCATTGACAGTTCTATGATTACTCTTCAATATTTCATTTCATTTGGGGATATTTCTCTCTGTTCCATGTTATCACACGCACTGAAGTGCCATTTTATTTCTTATGAAAGTATGTATCTGTTTTGCTTTGAAAGTTAAAATCGTTATTTTGAGTTGTTAAAGAAAGAAAAAGAATGGCATTTAAGTTGCACCTCAAGGAATTTTCCAGCTGGAGTCAGAGGAAGAGACAGCAACGTGAGGAAAGGCATGGAGATGTGAAAGGACGTGGCCTTCTTCAGCAATAGAAAGAAGCCACCAGTCCCTCCTACCTGGAGTCAGGAGAACACCGCTGGTGGATGGGTTACTACTCTTTTGTTCATAGCGCTCCATCCTGCCTCTTTACTCAGTATGTCATCTGCAGAGAACTGACTGAAAGCCAACTCTAAATTCCTGAGGTCAGCAGATGTATTAGTTAGGATGAGCCCCACCCTGCTGTGATAACAAACAATCCCCAAATGTCAGTGACCCCAACAGGCTTATTCTTGCACGTGCACTGTAGCTTGACGGTAGAGGTGGGGGGGCTCTTCTCATCAGAGTCATTCAAGGCTGACAAAGCTCGTCTCCACACGCGCCCACATTGCACCAAGGAAAAGGGGGTGCAGTGAATTCAGTGAACTGAGTGCTGACTCCCGACTTTCACTCGGGAGAAGCATGTGCTGCTTCCACTGACACTTCAGTGCCTAAGAGAGTCCTGGGGCCACTTGTATGTCAAAAGGGGCAGAGAAGAAGGAGCCTCTCAAGACCGTGGATGGGGAAGGCTGTTGTTTTTCAGTCACTGAGTCGTGTCCGACTCTTTGTGACCCTATGGATTGCAGCACGCCAGGCTACCCTGTCCTTTGCTGTCTCTTGGAGTTTGCTCAGATTCATATCCGTTGAGTCGGTGATGCTATCTAACCAGCTCGTCCTCTGCTGCCCCCTTCTCCTCCTGCCCTCAATTTTTCCCAGCATCAGGGTCTTTTCCAATGAGTCGGCTCTTCACATCAGGTGGCCAAAGTATTGGAGCTTCAGCTTCAGCACCAGTCCTTTCAATGAATATTCAGGACTGATTTTCTTTAGGATTGACTGGGGAGGAGGGCCCTAGTACTCATGGAAATCCCTAATGACGAGCTTGGCCCACAGGCCTGTAGTCATCTGACTCTGCCCTTTTTCCCCAGCCTCAATGATCATCTTCTCTGCCTTTCCCCAGCCTCAGACGTATGAAACTTCTGGACGTTTTTAAGAACTTCCACGTGTGTTACTTCCATGTCTTTCTCATATGCTAGTCTGTCTGCTTGGAGAATTGTCCCCCAGTTCTGCAAGAAAACTCTTAAAATCTCTCATGTGTGTGTGTGTTAGTCGCATTAGTCATGTCAGAATCTGTGACCCCATGGACTGTAGCCCACCAGGCTCCTCCACCCATGGAATTCTCTAGGCAAGAATAGTGGAGTGGGTCGCCATACCCTTCTCTAGGGGATCTTCCACACCCAGGGATCGAACCCAGGTCTCCTGTATTGCAGGCAGATTCTTTATTGTCTGAGCCCCCAGGGAAGCCCAACATCTCAAGACTCCACTCAAGAAGATCTGAATCTGGGAAGCCCAGTGTGACTCCTCAAACCCACCATGTCCCTGGATTGAGTTCTGGACTCCCATAGCTCTGGTCATATCATTCATATGGTTGAATTTATCTCCTGCCCTGTAAACAACTTTATAGACCTGTCTCCCACCCCCTCACCCCCTGCCCTGAGCATGACCTGCAACCTGGCTTAGGGAGGATACATTTTAAATAGATGATGGGAGTAGCACAGAGCCCGCAGCAGAAAGAGGGCTGAGTGGCCACTGGCAAGTGCACGTCCCATCCAGTGGGGAAGCAGCCACCCAGTTTCAGCTGATTGTTGTCATGCAGGAATGTGCCAAGCATGGCTGCAACTTTCAATTTTTCAAGAGAAACTAGACATTTATGTTTTCATATAGAAACTCCTAATTTCTTAACGCCTGGATTTGGCCCCAGGGAAGATGCCTTGGAAGGTTCTGTTACCACAAGAGCTCCCTGTGTAGGCTTTGGGGGAGGGCCAGGTGGTTTGGATATTAATCTTGACTCTGCTATTAACTGGTCACGCAACTTTGGGGTAACTGGGTAAACCCTCTGAGACTCAGTTTCCTCTTCTGTCAAATGGCAGTAATAATAGTCCTTCATTATATTGTCATGAGGATTAAATGATGATGGATTCAGGATTAAGGCATTTAGCATAGTGCTGGCTGCATAATAAGTACTCATTAGATGCTGGCTATTAATATCATTAGACAATTGCACACGTAACTGTGTAATTATGAGACTGTGATAAGTGCCAGGGGAGGGGGATACAGAGAACTCTGAGAAGACTTAATAGGGGAACTGATCCCATGAAGAGGGTCAGGAGGGACCAACTAGAAGAGCCGCACTGGAAGTGAGGACACGTTAGGGCAGGAAACAGCCTGGGGGCCTGGTTCCAGGTGAAATCTACAGCAGGTAGGAAAGCCCTAACCTGGGGAGACATCAGGGTCCAGAAAGGAAACGCGATGGGCCCCATGATTCTCAGTCTCTGATCATAGGAAAGCTAATTTTAAGGGATATGTTTCCTACTTGTGAAATTCTTCAAGAAAATTATTTATATTCGGAGCTAACTCTGGCAAGCCCTGAGGTTGTACCTTGTTCTACTTTGTAGAACTTTCTACAAAGGTATTAATCAACCCAAGCCCAAATATTTTCATTTCTTCATTAGTAAACATTTATTTTTGCTACATACCCAATGCTGCCCTGAGTGCTAAACAGATTCGACAGAGAATCAGACGGTCATAGCAACCTAATAGCAGATGGTGTAATGTCCGAACCGAGGGTGAAGAAGAAACAATAAAAATCTCCTCGGGAGGTGCCGTTCTTCTGGGGCTAAGTTCTTAGCCTTCCAGTGGCCTCACTGGTTCCAAGCAGGGCCAGGAGAGAATCCAGAAGGACGAACCAGACTCTCTGACTGACATTTGCCTCCACGCACTCTCCTCCACGTTTTTGCCTCAAGCAAACTTTTCAGAGAACCTCCATAGCAGGTGGTCTGAGAGTACCTTCTGGGACCCAGAGGGCTGGAGCTGGGGAATCCTGAGATGCTGCTCCAAGAGGATCCAGAGGATTTACTATCTGGGAGGATAGACAGATAGAGAGTTGTCCTCACTGAGGACCCAGGAGGTCACTTGGGCCCTCGTCAGATGGAGGGCCTGGACCACCATGTGGAGCCCTCATACCACCATAAATGTAGCTGTCTCTTAGAAATTTATGATATGAGCGCTTTTGGTAACTTATTTCCTCATTTTAACTACACAATTATATATGTTCCGTATAGAAAAACTAGAAAGTACAGCTTAAAGTAAAAAGAGAAAGAAAGGGAGCGGGGGGAGAGAGAGGGAAGGAGGAAGGAAAGAAGGAAAGAAAGAAGGAAAGAAAGAAAGATGCAGGAAAGGCGAGAGGCGGGAAGAGACCCTTGCAATTCCCTGAGCCCAGCAGTAACATCGGCAGATTCGACTCCAAGCTTTTTCAAACGTACCTGCATATCGACCGCTGGGTAGCCTCCTGTCTCCCTCAACAGCTGTCCTCGATGTTGCTCTCTACATAAGCCAATATATATGTAAATATTGTGTGCGTTGGCCATAAAGTGTTTCATATTAAGAATGCACCAAAATTTATTTCACCGATCCTTGACTTTGTGTCATTAAGTTCTTTCCTATGATAAAGCATCCCTATCTGAGAAGCTGGGCGTGAGAAGAAAGTTGAGGCCAAGTTAGGACTTCGACTCCTGTTAACAACTGAAATGTTTGTCCTCCCATTTCCTTCAAATTCACATCTTCTCAACCAGGTGGATATTGGCCCCGAAGATGTGAAAAGTGGTTCTTGGAGTTGAGAGAGTGAACAAAATCTTACTCTTTTAACATATAACGCACAAATATGCAGACAGTCCATAAGATAGATATACAGTATGTACTGTGATATTACAATTTTGTGAGGAAAGGGTGGAGATTAGGAAAAAAATACCTAAAAGTCTCCTTGGAGGGACAATAACAAATATAAAAAGTTGAGGAACTTCCCTGGTGGTCCAGTGGTTAAGACTGCATGTTTCTCCAGCAGGCAGTACAGATTTGATCCCTGATGAGGAAACTAAGATCCCATATACTGCAGAGCACACCCAGAAAAATAAAAAGATGAAATTGTGCCATTTGCAGAGAGGTAGATAAACCTAGACACAGTCATACAGAGCAAAGTAAGCCGAAAAGAGAAAAAAAAATATCATGTGTTAACGCACATATGTGGAATCTAGAAAAATGGCATTGATGATCTTATTTGCGAAGCAGAAATAGAGATACAGACATGGAGAACAAACACATGGATACCAAGTAGGGAGGGGAGGTGGGATGAATTGGGAGCCTGGGGTTGACACATATGCATTGCTATGTATAAGATAACTAATGAGAACCTCTTGGATACCACAGGGAACTCTGCCTAATTCTCTGTGGTGACTTCAGTGAGAAGGGAATCCAAAAACAAGGGGTTATCTGTAAACATATAGCTGGTTCACTTTGTTGTACAGCAGAAACTAACAGAACATTGTAAAGCAACTATACAGCAGTAAAAAAAAAAAAAAATTAAAAAACAAATTACATAAAATGGAATCCTGCAAAGTAAGCAAAAAACACGAAAGACAAAGTTGAGAAATGAGGCTGTTAAAGTTCACTCAAGCCTAACCTATTCTAATTCTGAGTAACTGTATTATTTCCTGCTGATCCATGAGTTTTAGCCTCCAAATGCCAGTCCAGAAGAGGCAAATTCTTGACAGGGTACGTGATGCACAGTTTTTCTCACCATTTAATGATAAAGGATTAAACTATTCTACATGAGACAACGCTCAGAAGACATAAAAGGTATAATCCCTTCCCTCAACACGTCCGCACTCTGTGGGCCATCTCTGTTCTTCCCTCCCATGCTCCAGAAACAGCTCTTCCCCTGGAGCATACCACAGTGTTTGAATGAGGTCCAACTCACTCAGGATGGGACAGGTATGCTCCTTTTCATTTGAAACTACTCTATAAACAAGCAATTGAGGTGGCGAATTTACACTCATAATATCCTCATTAGCTCCTTTGAGTTATGATTATGTTTTCCTATTTAGATGTTTTTCCCACAGATGATGGAAGACTTAATATGCCAATAAAATACATCTGAAGAGGCTTTCAGAGGGAGATCTCAAAGCTCTTTGTAAACATTAACTCATTAATCCTCCTCTTTCCCGGAGAGATGGGCAGCTGTCATGTCTTATTATCCCATTACACACAAGAGAAACTGAGACCAGGAGATTAAACGCTTCTCTACAGACCTGCAGGAGGGAGTGGCAAGAACAAAGCTTTACCCCGACTTGATGGAGCTCACTTTACCTTAACTTGGTCGAGCTCACCTTGGTTGAGTAGGCGAGCCCCTGCTAGAAAAGGGGAAGGAAAGGAAGTCTGGGAGACACCTACTATGTGTCAGGCACTGGCTTACATTCATCCACGTGTAATCCTTTTCACATCCTCTCTTAGGTTTACAAAAATCCCTGAGAACTGGGCTGTTTAAGTGATTTGCCCAAACTGGTCCACCAAGTCAGAGGCAAATGTGGAATTCAACTCCAGGTGTGTCCAAGCGGTGCCAGACCACTGTCTCAGGCTTGTATTTTGAACACAGAGGAGCTAACTCTGTTTAACAAAGACGTGACTGTTTGGGGTCAAAAATCCCACTTGGGGAGGTAGACAAGATGTCAAGCTGGCAGAGGGGCAGCTAGACTTTGGCTGCTAGAACAAGTGAGATGGTTTCTGTTCCTTCTTCTTTTTTAATCTGCTCAAAACTTTTCAAATTGTACACTTTATTTTTTTTAATTGTTTAAAATTTTTTTCTGGCCCTGCAATCTGTGGGACTTTGGTTCCTTGACCAGGAATCGAACCCATGCCTCCTGCATTGGAAGCGCGGAGTCTTAACCACTGGACTGCCAGGGAAGTCCCAATTGCTGTGGCTTGTTAGTCATGATGATGGGCATAATGAAATGTCTAGCTCTAAGATCTTATTCCTTCTTCTCATACTATGGGAGTATCAGCATCTTGAGCAGAACCACTAACACTATCATTATTATTACTGTTACGAGGATGGTGATGAGGCTTACACATGAATAGCATTGCACCATCCCTGCAAATAAGTGTTTTCACCTTTCAATGCAGAAATGAGAAGGAGGAAAAAAATTTAAAAAAAAAAAAACCTTACCAACTGCCAAGCTCCTGGGTTAGTGAGAGCAGCTTCCAGCAGGAGCCCTATGTAAACTGATCATCTCCAGTTACTTTGGTATTCATCTATAGAATTTTTCAATTATGTATGACTAATTTTGCACAAAGTCATTATTTGAAGCAATTTGTCTCCGTGTGAGAGGCAACACCTTCCCTTCCCTGCAAGGTGGGCGGGGAAAATGTCATAATCGACCAGGCTTCAGTTTGAGTTATTAAGCGGTCACAGGAGTTCAAAAGAGAAAAATAATGAACAGGTAAGTCATCACATGTAAAAATTCCTCCTCTGTATTATCAAAATACAAATTAATTATAGATAAGATCAAACGAGTTCTCTTTAATGTATGGTTTTCCCAGAGAAGGTAATGAAAAGCAAGTCCTGTCTGTGGGAGAGGAGGGGAGGGATGCACAGAGGGATCTTTATGAATGTTGGCGGCATTTCGTTGGAGACACAGTGCCCGTGAAGGCTGCGGAAGGGGCCTCTAGGGAGTTCTGGGACATGCAAATAAAACCTGCTTTATTGCACTAGGTGCTAACTCCCCTATGAGCTCATCCCCATAGGGTCACTCTGAAGGCAATGGTAAAACCACCTCGTACAATTACGCCACCAGCCTCTGCAATCAACAGGTTGAGAAGCTGGCAGCCAACAGTCTTGCCAGTGGAGCTTGGCAAGACCAAGGAATTGCGGTCATGGCCTTCACAGGCTTTCATTCTTGATCTTCCAAGCAAAGACCACAGCTGAAGTAAGCCATGATTCACCTTCCTTGGGGTGGCGGGAGGCGGGGACAAGAAAGGAAAAGAGAAGACATTTCCTCTCCACCTTCCCCGCCCCAGCCCCCTCCCGGTAGTATGTAACACTAATATTCACATGACAGCAAACTTTTTCAAAATAATAGTCCTATATACTTAAGGTTAATCAGAACGGGCGCCATCCAACTTGCAAAGGTAGCAATTTTCCTTCATTAAAGCCAAATCAAGAAAGAGAACTTTGGGATTCCTTAGGGCTAATTACAAGGTGTTAATAATAACAATATAATGGCAGCAATTTTCCAGCTTTGCTCAAACCCATAATCTGCTTGAGTGCCTTATAGGATTGTCTGTGAGTTTATATAAAGCCAAGTGTTAGTCCAAAAATGTTTTCAGTAATTTCATTTTTACATCATGTCTCTCCTGAGTGTTTATGATGATGCAGTAATTGTTGCTGAAAAAGGTTCTCTCTGGCAAAGAACAAGCCTTGACTTGACACCTCACAGGACCCTTCTTTTGTTTCTCTTGAAGTGTGTCCTGGGAAGGAGAGATGGGTCAGCAGGAAAGAACCCAGTAACTTCTGAATGCTCAGGAATCCTCGGACGCGTGGATGTTGACCACGTCTGTCACGGTCGCCCAGGCTGCTCCCCCTCTCCAGGACCCAGTGGAAGAGAGAAAGAGACAGCAGTATCTTTGGAAATGAGCAAGCAGGAGAGATGTGGGCAGCCATCTGTGGGCAGGCAGAAGACGTTGCCAGTGCCGTGGCATTTGCCCAAAGCCCATGTGCAGTTGGTAGGGATCAGCTGTTCCAAACAGGATAATAAACACTCCACTTTGTTCAGTGTTCAGTCCATTAACCCACATTCCCTTTATTCCCTAGATGCACAAGAGCTTTCTTCTCAGGATTTTGACTTCATAAGCATGGGATCATTCATCTTAAAATTTAAAAAGCCAGAAAGTAAGTTGGTGAGAACTGCTTTATTTTTTGCTTCTGTTCATTTATTTGCCTCCTCTCAGTACCGGTGGATGACTGCATCCTCATTTAGAAGAGAAAGGCCTTTCAAAGGACAAGAGACTTGCATCGTACTCATTCTCCTTCTCTCTTTAGGCTGCCCAGGGGGGAATTCTTCTAAATTTTGGGCAGGAAAAAATTCAATTGTCCGCTCTTGCCAAGTTGAGGTCTGAAGCCAGTTTTTGTGTTTTTTTTTTTACAACCAATTTCTAAATCTGATCATAAAAGTTGCTGATGGAAAAGCTGAAACAATACAAACTCCGTGTGGTTTTTGTGGACTCTTTAAGGATGCCCAGGAGACGCATCAAACCAAAGAAATGATAATTTGTCCTAATTGGGTTAGAACCACAGATAAACAGGCACCATCTGGAGTTCTGTTCCTCTTGGAGTTGATGGGATGGGACGGTAGGATCCACACTATTTTGGAGTGGAGGACTTTCTTCCTTCTTGGTTCTCCAAACGGGGGATGAGAAATGAAGCGGGGCAGACGGGATGCAGGGAATAAAGAGGATGCTTGAGTTTCAATATCCTCCTTTAAAAATGGAGGCTGATACTCTGCTAGATGATTTTTCAGAGATTCGATGAGATCACCACCATAAGCACATTCACTTTGAGTCATGAAAACCCAAGCTCTTTAAGATCTGAGACGTCCTGTCTCCTTCAGTCAGGCTGAGCCATGGAAGCTCAAAGGACTATAGCCAGAGAGAGAGGAATAGACTTGTTTCAGACCACAGTTTACATGAAAGGGGTAAAGGGGCAGATTTTTTTTTTTTTCCTCCTGGTCTAGAATACCCTCGGTTTGTCTGATAAGCCTCTAAGGGAAACACACAAGCTTGGGAGGCAGCAGAGATGAAGGGTAAGTAATCCATTGCCTGTGGTGGCCTCAGAGAATTTAATATGCAGGTCTTCAGAAAAGAAGATGTCCAAACTTGGCAGACACCCTTAGTTACCTCCTAACAGCCATTCCCTGTTAACAGTACCCTCATTTTGAGCAGCAATATGTCCATCCCCGGGGAATGAATCATGAATGGTCTAAGCCCAGGGTCAGCAAACTACTGACCACAGGTCAAATTCAGCCCACTGCCTGTTTTTGTACATCCTGTGAACTAAAATGTTTTTCATGTTTTGACATGGTTCAAAAAATCAAAAGAAGAATTGTGAAACGAATCTGAAAAGTATACAAAATTCAAATTGCAAAGTGCACAAATATCTGCTGACAGGGTGACCAACTGTCCCGGTCGGCCAGAGAATGGGTTCCCCAAACTCTGGATCTGGTGTTAAAAACAGGAATGTTTCCAGCAAATCAACATGAGCTGTTCACTGTAATAGCCAACCCCTATGGTTGTCAGAAAACATACAGATTATTTAGCTTAATTTGAATTTTGGATAAACAACAAATTTTTTTTTTTTAGCATGGGACATACACTAAAAAAGCATTCGTTGTTTATATGAGGCTTATATCTTATTGAGCAGCCTATATTTTTGTTTCCTTAATCTGATAGTCACAGCACACATATTGTCTACGGCTGCTTTCCTGCTATTATAGTAGAGTACACAATTACAGCATAGATGATATGGCTCACAAAGCTGAAAAAATTTACTATGTGGCCCTTTAGAGAAAAGGTGTGTGGGTCACTGGTCTAAGCCAATCAGGGTAACTCCATTCTTTTTGCAGGCAGTCACATCCCAGGGTGATCATGGGATGACTGAGACAAGAGAAGATCTGCTGGGTACTTTCAGGAAGAATTTCTCCTCTTACAACAGGTAAAAGCAACTCACATAAAGAGTTTTTTGCATCCTATTTCCCTCCTCCCTTCCTTCTCTCTTTCCAGCTTGAGTGACTGATGTATTAGAGTTGCAAGCAAGCAACCATCTTGTGACGTGAGGAAAAAGTTTTTCCACTCACCAAAGATAGGGTAACATAAAGAACCAAGCGCCTTCCAAGGATTACCTCCTCCTAGTCAGAGATCATTAACATGAAGTTAGTTGAAGAAAAAATTACATCATTAGTTTCACAAACTTCTAGTGTGATTTAGCGTTTTCTTCAATGATGAACTTATGCAATACCTGGAAACTTGTCAGTGTACTGTCCGTCCTCTGGCCACCAAAGGTTCACTTCCATCTCTCATGCATTCATTCAACCCACCCCAACATCTTCAAATGGCTCAACACAATCATAGAGTCAACTCAAAGTTCAAAAATCTCATCTAAATCTTATCAACTCAAAAGTCCCAAATTGCATCATCTAAACAGATATGGGTAAGACCAGAGCTATGATCTATCCTAGGGCAAAATTCTTTTCCATCTTGGGCCAGTGAAACTAGAAAACAAGATATCTATTCCCAAAATGCAATAGTGGGACAGGTATAGTATAACCAGGTATAGACATTTCTGTTCAAAATGGGAGAAAATAGAAGAGAAAAAAAGAGTCACCTGTCCCAAGCAATTCTGAAATCCATCTAAGAATACTATAGGTGTCAAGGCCTGGAAATAATCTCCTGTAGTTCATGGCTCTGCCCTCTGAATTTATAATCCTCCTCTAAGAATTTCTTCCTTTTTCTTAAAGAATAGCAGGTATTTATAACTGAATAGCTCTATTAGACTGTTTCCTGTCTTTGAATTTGGGGAGTCCACCAGCCTTCTTTCATTTCATCTTTGGACAGCCAGTTCAAGCAAGCAGTGTTTCTGCTGATAGAAAATTCTCAGGAACCTTGTGAGTCTCCTGTGTATGCTAGGAGAATTCACTCCATTAGACAAGAGACTCCTCCACAAATTCTTCTTGGATAATTCTTTATTTTTGGTTTCTGCTGTGATGGCTAAGGAGATCCATGAGTCACATATTTAATCTTTTCAAAGATCCTTTGCATGCCTGTATGCTCTTACATATGTATGTATACACCAACATCCTTCACGTTCTCATCAGGGCACTTTTTCCTGAAAGCAAACCTAGTTTTAGCGTCTTTTGACAGCGTGTTTAGCATATGAATAAGCTGAGAATCTCCCATATCTAGTCCTTGTTCCGTTTGGGCTTAACAGTTCTTCACTCAGTCTATTTCCATTCATATTTTGTTATAAGCAGCAAGAGACACCAAGACACATCTTCAACACTTTGCAAGGAAATCTCCTCAGCTAAATATCCAAGCTCATCACGTACAAGTTCTGCTTCCCAGAGGAATGTAGAATGCAGCTGAACTGAGTTTTCTACCACTGTATAACTAGAATCCCCTTTCCTTCAAGTTTCCAATAACATTGGCTCATTTCTTTCTGACCTCTTACCAGAGGGCCTTCAACATCCATGTTTCTACCAGCTGTCTCCCAGGCGGTCTGGATATTCTCTACGTACAGTTTTTCTCTACCATGCTCCTCGCTTCCCTCTGAGCCCTTATTTATGCCTACATTTCTACTCACAGTCTCTCCAAGTCAATTTAAGCTTTCTCCATCACGCTCTAAAATTTCTTCCATCTTCTGCAACTATCCAATCCCAAAGCCACCTCTCCATTTTTAGGTATTTTTTACAGTAGTGGAGAAGGCACTGGCAACCCACTCCAGTACTCTTGCCTGGAAAATCGCACGGATGGAGGAGCCTGATAGGCTACAGTCCGTGGGGTCGCTAAGAGTCGGACACAACTGAGCGACTTCACTTTCCCTTTTCCCTTTCATGCACTGGAGAAGGAAATGGCAACCCACTCCAGTATTCTTGCCTGGAGAATCCCAGGGATGGGGGAGCCTGGTGGGCTGTCATCTATGGGGCTGCACAGAGTCGGACACGACTGAAACAATTTAGCAGCAGCAGCAGTTACAGTAGCACCCCACTTTTAGTACTAAAATCTATATTGTTTTGTTTTTCTATTGATGCTGTAACAACTTATCACAAACTTATTGGCTTAAAACAACACTAATATTAGAGTTTTGGAGGCCAGAAATCCAAAATTTGTAAGCAGAACTGCTTTATTGGAGGTTCCAGAGGAGAATATATCTCTGAGTTAGGTTCGGGTCACAAATTCCAATACCTATAAGCATCCAGCAAAATGAATCAAGAGGACCAGGTGTCAAATGATCATCAGCATCTATTTCCAACTCACTGTTACATGGACGAGGCTAATCAGCTCCAGAGAGTTAACACCATATAGGAATGCTGGTTCAGTGTTGCCAGGTCTTAGAATGTTTCAAGAGAAGCTAGAAATCTGAACTTTGGGGCAACATCTCCCAAAACATAAATAGTAGTAATTTATATTTTAAATACTTTCTAGGGTAACATTGTGAATGTCAAACAGTTCTGTCTTTTGGAAGATGCAGGCCTTAGGCCCCACTTGTTTGCAACCTCTCTATTCATTATAAAGGACTAATAGTCTATACTTCATTCCATCAGTAAATAGGCAACCATTGGCCATTTTATACTTGGTAGTGACAGGATCAGATCTGAATATTAGGAAGATCACTTTAGAGAAGTGTGGAGGATAGATTGGGAAAAGGAAGCTGAAGAAGAGCCCAGAGCCCAGTGAGAAAGTATGACGAGAGTCTAGAGAATGAAAGTGGAACTCTGATAACTGCGCTAGAAACGGAAAGAAGAGAGCTACTAGGAGGCATGTTTAGGAGGCGGCATGAGCAGAAGTTGTATTTTTCCTCTTAGACTATGAGTTCCATGAGGATAAATCCTTGACCTGCCTTTTTTCTCTGCTGACTCCACAGGACCTAGACATGGGTCCTCCATAACTGTTTGTCAGTTTCATGAAGGATTTTTTTTCCCCGTGGCAGATGGATGGTAATGCCAGTTGTTCAGATGGGGAATGCTGGAGAGAGACGATGATGAACTCAGCAGCTGGAGACAGCTGGAAAAATCCAAAGAGAGATCAGATCTGACTGAATATTTGCCTTCGAATCTCAAGATCGTGTGTGAAATCATCTTCCTGGCCCTCGGGGGGCTACCAGGCAGGAATATGACCTGGGCTCTTTCTTCTCTGGGACCTGGTGAAGACAGGCCACGCAATGTCGGCAGCATCAGGTTGGAGCTCCCAGGCCAAGCATACCAAGCATATCAGCATCTCCATCAGACCCCTCTGACTAATATAGTTTCTGCTCCAATGGACTTAACTCAATGCAGTTCTTACATCTCCTACTTAGAAGCAGTGTTTGAGGCATTTTGTCTTGCCTTGACTGATATTCCCTAAAGACCAGAACTATATAAACACAGGATGAATTGCCCTCTAATCAATCTGTAAACATCTAATGAGCACCTACAATGTACAAAACACTGTGAAGGACCCCAGGGCCCAAAGTACAAGGCAGCTGTGCTGTAATGACCGGGAAGGGAACATGTTGACTTAGACGCCCGCCTCCTGCAAGCTGTACCCAGAGCTAGAGGCTTTACAAAAATTCTTAAAGAACCACAACCCTCCTCGATTCCTACTGTGGGTGTTTTCCAGGGAAGAGAGTTGAGCCTTAGGTAGACTCAGAAACTTACCAAAGGTCACGTAGACAGGAAACTACCAGGATTCAAAGCCACATCTGCTTTATCCCAAAGCCTGCTTTCCTCCACACTTTGTTTCCTCTCTTTCACCGCATCTTCTCACTGAGGCTTATTTGCCTTTGGGGGTCTGTGGCCAAAGCAAATTTCAGGCATTCTTTCTCCTCTCTGGCCTTTTTCTCCCCTATTAAGCTTGGTCATAATTCCTTTCTTCCCAATCAACGCATAGTCCTGACGTTGATTTATGCTCTCTTTGTGGGGGCACCTGGCATTTGAAGCCATCACTGCCAAAAGCCTTCCTTAAAATGTCTCTTCTTGTTCATGGGGCTTTGGGAGAAAAATAAGCAGAAGGGGCATCTACTTCACCCCCCTCACCCCTCCCCTCCACCACCCCCGCCTCTAACCCTGGGCTCCCAGTCCCTGACTCAGACCATCCCTGGATCACCGACATCAACACCAGAAGCTCTAAGAAGTTCACCCACATTAGCAACAGGATTGGAAATCAAAGGTAGCTATTTTTGGAGCTGACTTCAATCGCTTTCCCTTGGAACCCCCTCAAGGCCAAGAGAGCAAATAATTTAATGTGATTAGATTGAAACAATCCCAGAAATTGGTCTGTTTATACACCTTGGCACCATTTTTGACAAGGGTATGAGAATAATCAAAATAAATGGACTTGGCCGAGCGGGTGTGAAGTGTTCCATTTACTCGAGCCTGGAATGCCATCCCAGGGCCAGAGACAAAGGCTCCTTGCTGAGAAAGAATTGCAAGGGAAAATCCAGAGTCTGCCCCTCCACCTGCCTCTCCTCTCACCTGCTCTGGATCTGATTTGGGTGCAGAGGCCCAAGGTCTGTTGGAGCTGAGGTCTAGGTGATGGGTATGCTCCCTACTCAGAGGTACTCTGGCTTTTTTGCTTATAGTGATTGCATCCCCACTGGCTCTCAGACCTCTGCTAATCTGCCTTCTTCCCTCCCTCCCTCCAACACCACTGAGTACATGGAGGCCTTTGGAAAGTTGAGAAGGGATCACCCACTTCTTTTCTTGCGGCTGCCACAGCTCCTAGACCTACATCTCAGACCCAGATCATTGTATTCCATTTCTCATCTCAGCCTCCACTCTCTGCCTGTTTCAATCCTCCCCTGCCCAGGAAGACTACTGTGCTAATTCACTTCAGTCATGTCCAACTTTGTGCAACCCCACGGACTGTAGCCCGCCAGGCTTCTCTGCCCATGGGACTCTCAGGCAAGCAGACTTCAGTGGGTAGCCATCCTCTTCTCCAGGGGATCTTCTTGACCCAGGGATCAAACCTGCACCTCTTATATCTCCTGTATCAGCAGACAGGTTCTTTACCACTAGCACCACCTGGGAAGCCCCCAGGAGGACCACATACCCCTGTTAAAGACCAGGCTCCTTCCTAGTGCATCCAGCTATTCAAGCCCAGGAGAGGAGTAAGGCCTGGGAGATGGGAGTCCTTGGGCACCGAAGCTACACTGAGACCCCCTGCCACGTGTCTGGCCTGGGTCCTGTGTTTCTCCAACCCCTCCTCTCTCACCACTGGAACCTGAACGTCACACTTAATATTCGCTTGCATTTCCTCCGATGTGCCAGGCCTCTGCTCAGACAGGTCTTGCTTTATTTTGGAAAATGTTTACAAATATGGTAAAACCATCAAGAATAATAGGGAAACATCCTGCACCTCATAAGCTTTTATGTTTGCTTCTAGTCTTTTTCTTAAAAGAAATAAATCTTTACAGATAAAACTAAATTCTCCTTAACCATCTACCACCCATCTCGATCTCTTCCTTCCTTTTCAGAAGCAAAAACCAACCTTCCAGCTCATTTCTTAAAATTTAATAAACATGCACGTACAAATAGAATCTATTATCACACACACACACATACACATATAGTGCATAATTTATGTATTTGTAAGAGATCAAAGAGTCCATCTCAAAGGAAATAAACCCTGAATATTCACTGGAAGGACTGATGCTGAAGCTGAAGCTCCAATACTTTGGCCACCTGATGCGAAGAGCTGACTCATTGGAAAAGACCCTGATGCTGGCAAAGATTGAAGGCAAGAGGAGAAAGGGTGGCAGAGCATGAGACGGTTGGATGCCATCACCGACTCAATGGACATGAGTTTGAGCAAACTCTGGGAGATGGTGAAGGACAAGGAAGCCTAGTGTGCTGCAGTCCATGGGGTCCCAAAGAATGGGACATGACTTAGTGACTAAACACACAACACAGTGTACACTTATGAAGTCACATGCATGCAGAGCATCCAGAATTTAAGTTGCAAAAGGGTGTAAAGAAAGATGAGGAGGTCTTTCTCCACCCCTCGCCCCCAGGCAGCTACTGTTCTGAGACCATCTATCTGACACTTTCTTTGCCAGGACGCCTAAGCCTCCTTTCGAGCCACCCCCATTCATCTGCCCCCCTGTGATGTTTCCCTCACACCCAGCTGACTCTCATCCCGTCCTGTGTGCCCACACAGCGCCTGCATCCTATGCGGGCTTCCATCTAGCCCTTATCACCCACACCCCTTGTCTGGCGATGGAGACAGGCTGATATGTGAATATAGCATAGAAACCTCGCATAGATCCTTTACAGCCAAGCTCACCCCTTCCTCTCACAGAGCTCATTCTGACCCCAGCTCACAACCCATTTGCCAAAAGCCATTCATTAGTCTTAGCAAATTGCTCTGCTGACACTTCCCCGAGTGTGTCTCCGATCCCAATGGCATATGTCTGTGCTGTCATTAAATCTGGATCAAAGATAAGTTTCATCTGGGCAAAGTGTTTGAGCTCTACTTGGAGCTAGTAAAGAAATCATTTTTGAGAAATTTGTTTGTGCTGCCGCCGCCACTCAGAAATGAATGGGCAGCTTTCCACTGGGCAATGTGAGAGTCTTTGCTGGAGGCATGACTTTCACTGTAAAAATACCTGGAAGAACTTGTGAGGATAGATTTTCCTCCCTCTCCCTCCCACCTCACCCGTAGGCCTCTTGTGTTACTCTGAATCTTGAAAGAGAAAAACAGATTGGTTTTCTGTTTTAATGCCAAAAGAGGAAAGAATATCCTATTATGTTAGATTTGCCAGAGCAGAATTTGGTAGTAATGTCGCATGACACCTTTGTCCAAGAAAACTAAGTTCAATACAACTTTTAATGAGAACCTACTATGTGCCAGGGGCTTCCCAGGTGGTGCTAGGGGTAGAGAAGTGAAGTTAAACAAAGTGAAATGAAGTCGCTAAATCGTGTCCGACTCTTTGCAACCCCATGGACTGTAGCCTATCAGGTTCCTCAGTCCACAGAATTTTCGAGACAAGACTACTGGAGTGGGTTGCCATTTCCTTCTCAGGGATCTTCCCAACCCAGGGATCGAACCCGAGTCTCCTGCATTGCCAGCAGACGCTTACCGTCTGAGCCACCAGGGAAGCAGAGAACCTGCCTGCAAATGAGGGAGACCTGGGTTCAGTCCCTGGGTTGGGAAGATCCCCTACAGGAGGGCATGGCAACCCACTCCAGTATTCTTGCCTGGAGAAGCCCATGGACAGAGGAGCCTGGTGGGCTCCAGTCTGTGGGGTCGCAAAGAGTTGGACATGACTGAAGTGATTTAGAATGCACACATTATGTGCCAAGCACTATGATACATTCCTCGTAACACCTTGAGGACCATATTGGTTGTCTTTATCATCGTCACCATTATTACTGTTACTATTACTGGAGACAAACTTGTATAGCCAGAAGAGTCTGGGGCCATCGCTTCCTGTCTATGACTCCCTACTTCCTCCCCAAGAAACATACAGTCATGGATATCATCCATTTGTGTACACTCAGTCTTGTTCTCCCTTCTGGTAACAGCACCTTGATTTTTCCTTTGGGACACTCTCTTGTATCCCTGCAGTACACGAGGTTTGGGTCTCAGGAGTGACCCAAGCCCATCAAATCAGAAAATCTCCTTCCGCTGTCCAGTAGGTCAGTTCAGCAATGGACTCAAGGCAGCTGAGGGGAACCACATCCTGGGAACAGCTATGCCTGAAGCCAGAACTTGGTCTATAGTTTAGTAATGGGCACCAGTAAGTTCCCACTTATTTTCCCCAATCCAGTTTGAATTGGGTTTCTGTGGTTATAACCACAAGAAACCTAAAAGTGGGCATACCTAGCCCACAGGTGCTGGAGGGGTTGTGAGCCAGGTAAGGCATCTAAGAAAGTGCTCATTTGGAAAGTGTTCCTGTCTTGTCCATTCCTTTTTCAGATTAAGCACAGTTTTGTGAGTCAAGCCTACCAACCTGGCTTTAAACCTACTACCCATCAGCCATGTAACCTTGGGGAACTTAACCTCTGGGTACCTCTACTGCTTCATCAGTAAATGGCAATAAAATCACATCTCCTTCAAAGGTTGTTGTGTGTGTTAAATATATAAACACAGGTGAAATGCATTGAGCATAGTTTCTTGCACACGGTAAATACTTTGTATATGTTGGCACTTAGGTGGTGCAGACGGTAAAGAATCGGTCTGTAATGCAGGAGTCTCAGGTTCGATCCCTGGGTCAGGAAGATACCTTGGAGATGGGAATGGCAACCCCACTCCAGTATTCTTGTCTGGAGAATCCCATGGACAGAGGAGCCTGGTGGGCTACAGTCCATAGGGTCACAAAGAGTTGGACATGACTGAGCAACTTTCACTTTTTTTCATATATAACATATATTATTTGTAGAATTATCAAGAGTGAGAAATTAAGCCCTTTGGCCTGAAAGCCTGGGGTCCTTGGAACCTGTCACAGTGGCTCATGTTAGACCCATTTGAGTGGGGTGAGCCCATCTCTTTCTCTGTGTCCCCAAAGCCAAACAGCTCATTCAATTGATATTCCTCCCACCTTCCCCAGCTGTTGATTGTGACAATCAGCTGGTGAGTGAGTAAAGTATCCATTACCTTTGCTGCCTTTGAAAGTTCTGCTCCAGAGATCCCAGAGCCCTAAGATCACGTTCTTCTTCCAGATGATGCTTGTCTGCAGACTCCCATTTCAGATTCCCCTTCCCACCCAGGGGCACCCCATTTCAAATCCATGTGGTTAGTTATGGAGGGAAACAAAAGAATTTTTACAATGCCCTTTGTAATAAAAAAGAAAGTGGAAGAAAGTGGAGGAAATAATCTTTTACTAGGAGCTGCCAAAGGCATCTAACCCTCACTATTAGTTTCCAGAGGCATCGACTTGTCAGATTCAAAATCACTTTCCTAGTTTGATCCTCCTTGACCTTCTGGGTCCTGGAGAGACCTCGTGGTGTGAGTGAGAAGATGGGAATCCTAGAGGGGATAGAGTTCTTGGTGAGGACGGGAGCCAAAATTCAGGCTTCATACGTGTCAGGTGCTAGACAAACACCCCCAGAGGCCCCCCAAGCCGCCCTCAACAGTCTGCCGAGGGGTGGTCTACAGTCCCCCAGCCTGGAATTCACAAGTGCGCTGTTTGTGTTCCTCCCCAGTGTCACCGTGGAGGAGTCTGATGAAATGTGAGCTGGGAAAGTCCTCTCTTGCCCTTGCAGAAGTCTGCCTCTAGCTTACCCTAGAAATGAACTCACAGGAAAATGGCTGAGTCAGCTTCCCTGTTCATCCCCCGGGGAAGGAGCCTGGTATGTGAGTAGAGTCCACTTGTGGGAAGTGATGGGTACAGTGGAGCCATGGTCTGGAGAATCTGGGAATGGAGACAACTGGAGGCAGAAAACTGGCCTCTGGCCTGATAAGGAGTGAGGACACGGGGAATGTGACGTGGGCATCCCTGGACACCCAGCACAGCGGTCCTCCCACAGGCCCCAGAAGACTTTGTTTCCCATTCATGTTGTATCCTTCACCACGGCTATTCCTGAGAATGTCCCCATCCCAGGCCCTGGGCTGGGCAACCTGCACACATTATTTCTAGTTCAATTCCAACCACACCAGGTGGGCAGCCACTGCTGGCTACAGTCTGTGGATCAGCGCTGAAGGCAGCTGACACACCGTGGATTAGTGCAGAGCTGTACATAGAACACAAGTCTGTGCTTTGGTTTGTCTTTACACTGTGCTTTTATTTTACTGTTTATTTTTTAATTTATTTCCTGTTTATCTTATTTATTTTTAAATTGTATTGGATTATAGTTGATTTACAATGTTGTGTTAGTTTCAGGGGACTTCCTTGGCAGTCCAATGGTTAAGTCTTCATCCTTCCACTGCAGGGAACGCAAGTTCAATCCCTGGTCAGGGAACTAAGATCTAATATGCCTCATGATACAATCAAAAATTTAAAAAAAGTTAAACAATGTTGTATTAGTTGCTGGTGTTTAATAAAGTGATTCACTTATGCATATGTCTATATATACACACACATATGTATATATTCATTCTTTTTCAGATTCTTTTCTCACATAAGCAATTATAAAATATTAAGTAGCATTCCCTGAGCTATGCAATAGGTCTTTGTTGGTTTTCTATTTTATATATAGTAGTGTGTGTATATTAATCCCAAATTCCTGATTTATCCCTCCCTCTGATGTTTCAGTATTTGGAAGTCTGTTTCTATTTTGTAAATAAGTTCATATGTATCATTATTTAATTAGAGTATTATCATATGATATATATCTTTGTCTGACTTACTTCATTTAGTATGTTAACCTTTAGGTCTATCCATGTTGCTACAAATGGCATTATTGCGTTCTTCTTATGGCTGAGTAATATTTCATTGCATAGATATGCGTACCACATCTTTATCCATTCCTCTGTCAATGGACATGTAGGTTGCTTCTGTGCTTTGGCTATTATGTATATTATGAATAGCCAATGAATTTTGAATAGCCGATAGCCAATGAATAGCCAATGCTGCAAGGAACACAGGGGTGCATGTATTTTTCTAATTATAGTTTTCTCAGGATATATGCCCAGAAGTGGGGTTGCTGGATTAAAATAATACATGCATAAGGTTGTTTTTTTTTTTTTAAGTACAAAACAGTACGACTCCTTCTCCTGAGCTTCCTTCCAAAAATATTTTATGCCTATACCGGCATATGGTCCATGCGTATGCACACTTGCATATATCCCCTCCTTCTACACAAATGGTTGTATTTTTTTTAAATTGTTCCACCTCATGCTTTTTCAAAAACAAGTTATTATGGAAACTTGCCAGACCTACACAAAAGTAGACAGCAGAGTAATACAAATTCTCATGTGTCCACCAGTCAACTTCAGTCAGCATTTGTTCTTGGCCAATCTTGTTTATTCTCTATCTCCACCCACCTCCCAGCCACCCCACCCTGCCCGAGTATTTTGAAGCATATATCAAACATCATATTATTTTAACCATAAATAGTTCAGGTTGTCTGTCTAAAAGATAAAGATACTTTTTGAAGTATCTTAAAAAACAGTAAGTCCTTAACAGATACTAAAGATAATTCTAGGGCACACGCACTTACATAAGGCTGGTCCATCCACATAGATGCCAAAAGTGACCAGCTTCTTGTTGATCAGCACTGAGGTCTTGACCGATCTTTTGGAGTATTAAATTGAACCACACGAAATTATCAATATTTGACCATTTTTAAACCTAAAAAAAATAACAATTTTATATGATTCCATCTAATACAGGTAACATTACAAGGATTGCTCGAGTGTATCATCCCATATGGGAGTCTGGTTATAAGAAAAATGCCTGAAACATCCGTAGTGTGATACTTAGTGTTAATAGCTCTCCTGATGAAAAACTTGGATTACCAGAACAAACAAACTCCCAATATGCTCCTTGTCTTGCCTTTATCTTTCTGCTTCCAAACTCTCTCCATGTCCAGGCACTCTGCCTGCCAGAGTGATCATCTCTATCGTGTTACTCCCTGCTTGGAACTTTCCATAGCTCCCTACTGCCCTCACAACGAAAAATCAAATCTCCTTAACCTAGCCTTGAAAAACTTTCACAATCTGGCCCAACCTGTCTTTCTAGGCTATTCCAGTAACTACCCCCTATTTCAGCCATACCAGTTGACTCACCATTACTTAAACAAACCTTACTTAAAATGTTTCTGTCTTTGCAAAGGCTATTTCGTCTTCTTAATGTGTTATTCCTCTAAGTCTGTAGCTAGAAAACTCCTATTCATCCTTCAAGATCCAACTCCACTGTGCCCTCTTCTGTGAAAGCGCCCTGAGTCTTCCAGGTAGAGCCAGACACACTCCCTTCTGTATGTAACTCTGTGTTCAAGAGATGACACTACGTTAGGTTTTAGATGTACATAATCTGATACTCAAGCTTCCCTGGTAGGTCAGCTGGTAAAGACTATGCCTGCAATGCGGGAGACCTCGGTTTGATTCCTGGGTGGGCAAGATCCCTTGGAGAAGGACAAGTCAACCCGCTCCAGTATTCTTGCCTGGAGAATCCCTGTGCACAGAGGAGCCTGGCAGGTTACAGCCCATGTATCACACAAAGAATCATGCAAAGAATCATACACGACTGGGCAACTAAGCATAGCACAGCACACTCAGATAGCCAGTGGAACACTGCTCTCTCTCCTAAACTATAAAACCCACATGTTCAACACTTCTACCAGAGGATGGTATATATCTGCAAGCCAAGAGATAAAGAGTTCTGTGTATTGGATTTAAAGAAGAAATTGCTGAATTGTCACTGAACTGTTTTTTCTAGAGACTTGTGGTGTCAGTGGGTTATTAAGAACATCCCCATTCTCTTAGAATGGGTGCTCAGAGAGATAAGAGACAGGGCCAGGAAGAAATTTACTAGAGAATTTTTGATTTGTTGAGGTTTGTTTTACTCACTCTGTTAGCTGTATGTGCCTTTTGTAATCCTTTGCTCAGTATCTCATTATTTCCCTGACATCCTGCTTTCCTACTTTCCTTCTTTTTAAAAATTGCAATATGATACTTAAAAATAAGAAAAACTACAATCAATGGCCTAAATGAGCACTAAAAGAAGACTATATGTGTAAATTTTAACATATCCATACTATGGAACGCAATGTAGCGATGATACTATTGTGTTAAATACACACATACACACAAACACACATCTGATGTATGCATTTTTATTATGTTTTGGATTGCTTGAGATTACACACAATAAAGCTGTCAAGCATATTTAGCTCTGAAAAATAGGAATAATGGTTGTGAAGAAAGGAAAGCTTTATTTTTCATTTATCACTCTTTGGGTATGTACTTTTAATATATGGGGAAAGCACAATATACTTATTGTATTAACTCCTGAAAACATCAAAAAAATTTTAATGATAATGAATATCTCCTAGAATTCCATTAGTGATTGCCATTGTTAATAGTTTGATAAATATCTTTTCAGACTATTTTTCTGGGTTTATGTGTTTTTCTCAGATAATGAACTTAATTTTTCATTTACAAATGGCTTGTGGACATCTTCTCATGTCACTGTGTATTCTTGGCATCTTTTTGTTGGCTGCTAAGAATTTCATAGTTTCTTTCTACCCTCCTCTTTCCCTCCCTCTGTACTTCCAGCCTTTATTCCTTCCAGTATCTGTAACAATCTCTTGAGTTTAGCTGCAGGGAGTACAGTAGGCTGATACATATGTATGCTATTTTTAGTCAGAAAAATATACCTTATGTGCTTGCTTGGACACAAGTTTGCAAACACTTCATGAACAGACAGTACTTCCCCTGTTTCATAAGGAAACACTGTGGTAAATTCTTATGAAGTATTGTGTTTCAGGAGTTCCACAGGGCTGAGGATGGAATTTTGCAGACTGGCTGGACCACAAGTCTTGTGAAGAGTGTTTAACAGACAAACACAAGGAGTATCCCGAAAACACCAAATGGCATTCAATTAGCAAAAAATCAGAGAATCACTCCTGCTAGAAGACAGGTTCCATATTTCAAAAGAGATCTCAACATCTTTGGAGGGCTCCACTGGGCAAGAGAGTTATGTTTTTCTTTGAGGCTTAGGGAAGACCTCATCTTCAAAAATATGGAAGAATGGAGTCCAGAAAAAATAAAAGGGAGTACGCAGGGGTAGGCATTTGGCTAGGAATGGCCAGCAGATGAGCTCTTCTAAGCCTGCTGCCACAGGCAAATGAGTTTCTAAAAGAGCTCAAATTTTAACATCAAAACAAGAGAAAAAGGCAAATCACATGATGAGAAACACAAGCCTGAGGGTCTGGGGAAACAGCCCTGCTCACAGGATCTGCCAGTCCTTCTGGTTGAGTCTGGAATGTAAGTATGTTGATCTTTTAACCTCTTCCTTCAGCTTCCCAGATCAGGGACCCAAGAAACCTTCCAGCGACCCCATTCTTCCTGAGATAATGTTTGGGTTGTGTTAAGACGGGTCGCTGCTATCTGCTGGCCACAGTGCTGCTTGTCACAGACATTTACTGAGCGCTTATTGTCTACCGAGCGCTTCAATTTACCTGATGTGAGTTGCCTTTACCGTGTGTCTGCTGCATGCCTAGCCCCTAATGGCTAAGCAGAAATAACAGTGAATGAGTACCTACTGGAATGCCTGGAAGATCTATCAGCCAATGAAATAAGCTTGCATGGAGTGCTTACTCTACACTGGGCAATCTCTAGTAACACAGGGTCCTTTAATTCCTCGTGGCCCAAACTCACCTTGCCACATGCAAATCATGATAATGACAATCAACCCTCTCTTTGAGGCAGTGTTTTTTACTTTGTCGCTTACTCTATGGACCACCAGCATCAGCATCATCTTCAAAACACTCATTAAAAATGCAGCTTCCTAGAGCCCACCGCAGCCCTACTAACTCACAATCTCAGGGGGTGGATGCAGGCATCTCTCGGTTATATCAGCTCCCTACCAAATGAATCCCTTGCACAATGAAGTTTGAGAGTCAGCACTTTGGGGCCTGGGGCAGAACTCCTGATTCATCTTAGTAAGCACAGAGAAGTCAAGAATTCAGTACAGTAACGCACTCACTTTGGGGTTCAGTGATCTTCCCACGAAAAGGAGAATCTGAGATCCTAACTGATCAATGATTGCTGACTACCAAAAGGAGAAAGACAACTGATTGATTAATACATGGGAAAACAATCAATGTCATAAGGAATCACAGAATAGCACTAGAAAGGAAAGGTTATTTACCTATCCAAATACCAATGATTTTAAAAAATAAAACCTAGCACTACCAGTGTGATGAAATTAGAACTCATGTACTGCTGCTGGTGACCAACAGTGATGCTAACTTTTTGGACAACAAGTTGGCATTATCTATCAAAGTCCTTAAAAATATTCCTATAGCATGCTGCTGCTGCTGCTGCTAAGTCGCTTCAGTCATGTCCGACCCTGTGCGACCCTATAGACGGTATCCAACCAGGCTCCCCCATCCCTGGGATTCTCCAGGCAAGAATACTGGAGTGGGTTGCCATTTCCTTCTCCAGTGCATGAAAGTGAAACATGAAAGTTTATTCGCTTAGTCGTGCCCGACTCTTAGTGACCCCATGGACTGCAGCCCACCAGGCTCCTCCATCCACAGGATTTTCTAGGCAAGAGTACTGGACTGGGTTGCCATGGCCTTCTCCGATTCCTTTATCGCAGTAATTCTCTTTTTACACTCTATCCAGAGGAAATGATCATGGGGCCACGGGGCCGGGGTCAGGCGGGGGAGAGCTTTCTAAATGATGATAACCATTACAAAGTTAGCTATAATGATGAAAAAATGGACCACAGGAAAGAGTAGTTAGTTAATAAGACTGTGGAAATGCTCCATACCTTAACATGGCATTGGCAGAAAGCTTATGAAGGTGTGGAAACTGCTTATGTTAGAGTATGATCCCAACCATAGCAAGAAAGAATCTACACCCAGATAAGATTAGAAAGAAACCCACCCAACTTTAACTGTAATTATTTTTAGAGAGTAGGGATTGCGATGAATTTCTTCTTTCTACTTCTCTGTTTTCCAAATGCTTGTGAAAGAGCATATACCATTTTTACAATAATTTGTTTTTAACTATCAAACAACAAAAACATACAACCAAATGTGTTTTTAAAAGGATGAAAAGCAAAATAAGACCTGATAGCAATGATGGTTGTTTGAACCCCAATCTCAAAATACAGTACTTACTGTGTATCCCCAAGAGGAAAGGTAAGCCTGATTTGAGGGGAAGAGTAACTGATCCCCTTCATACGGACCCTATTTAAACCTCTCCCCACTATGCCTCCAAGACTGACTCCTTTTACTGTTTCCAGGTTCAGGATCCAATTCATCTCTACATCTCTAATTTGGGGGAGAAGGATTTATCAATTCATCAACTAACACCCATTCAGTCCCTCAAAATGCTTCTCAGTGATGACAGAAATTACATTTATTCAGAAGCTATGATGTGTTAGTTAGTTTCCAGCTGACCTGTGAAATAGGTATTTTTAAACATCAGCTTTAGAGGAGTACAAATTACATACGATAAAAGGCAACCATTTAAAAAGTATGGTTTGATGAATTTGGCAAATGTACAGACCAGTGGAACCATCAGCACAATCAAGATATACAACCCTTCCCTTATCCCACGTGATTCTGGGTCCCTCTTCCCAGTCAGTTACTGCCACCTCCCACTTCAAAAGCAACCACTGTTCAGATTTCTTTTGCTATAGCTTTTTTTTTTTTTTTTTTGCGTGGGAGGGTGAGGAGCTGGTTTTGAACTTTTTATACGTGAGATTCTGCAGTGCATTTCTTTCGAGGCTGGTTCCTTTGCTTTGCTGTGTATAGTTGCATTTGGCTCATCTCTATTTGCTATGTAGTTGTCCAGCATACGAATATACTGCAGTCCGTTCAGGCATTCCACTGCAACTCCCATTTGGGTAGTGTCAGCTTTGGAGCCACTACAGAGAGTGGTGGTGTACACATTCTTGCCTCTGTCTTTTGGTGGACATATGGACATGTATGCAAGATAGAATTATTGGGCCCTAAGGTATACAAATATTTAGCCTGATCAGATCTTAGACAACTTTCAAGAGTGGTTTTACCACAAAGAGGTACCATTTCACACAAGTCAGAATGGCTGCTATCCAAAAGTCTACAAGCAATAAGTGCTGGAGAGGGTGTGGAGAAAAGGGAACCCTCTTACACTGTTGGTGGGAATGCAAACTAGTACAGCCACTATGGAGAACAGTGTGGAGATTCCTTAAAAAACTGGAAAGAGAACTGCCATATGACCCAGCAATCCCACTGCTAGGCATACACACTGAGGAAACCAGAATTGAAAGAGACACGTGTACCCCAATGTTCATTGCAGCACTGTTTATAATAGCCAGGACATGGAAGCAACCTAGATGTCCATCAGCAGACGAATGGATAAGAAAGCTGTGGTACATATACACAATGGAGTATTACTCAGCCATTAAAAAGAATACATTTGAATCAGTTCTAATGAGGTGGATGAAACTGGAGCCTATTATACAGAATGAAGTAAGCCAGAAAGAAATACACCAATATAGTATACTAATGCATATATATGGAATTTAGAAAGATGGTAATGATAACCCTGTATGTGAGACAGCAAAGAGACACAGATGTATAGAACAGTCTTTTGGACTCTGTGGGAGAGGGCGAGGGTGGGATGATATGGGAGAAGGGCATTGAAATATGTAAATTATCATATGTGAAATGAATCACCAGTCCAGGTTCAATGCATGATACAGGGCGCTGAGGGCTGGTGCACTGGGATGACTCAGAGGGATAGGATGGGGAGGGAAGTGAGAGGGGTTCAAGATGCGGAACGCATGTACACCCATGGTGGATTCATGTCAATGTATTGCAAAACCAATACACTATTGTAAAGCAAAAAATAAATAAATAAGAAATTAAAATAATAATCAGAAAAGAAAAAAAAAAAAAAGAGTGGTTTTACCAGTTAACACTCCCACCAGCAATGTGTGAAGAGCTCCAGTTACTTCTTATTCTCACCAATATTTATTATTGTCTGTCTTTTGTGTGTGTAGCCATTCTGGTTAAAATATGCATTTTTGTCTGTTTTGTTTGCTTAAACTTTTTATTTTGTATTAAATATGCATGTCTTTAATAAAATAGAACTGACTTTGCTATGGGTCAGTTTAGGAGAGAGAATTTCCTAGGCAGCCAGATTGAGTTGGACTGTAATTGGTCTGCTTTTCTCTTTTCAATAATGTGGATATTATGTCTGTTATGTTTTTAAATGTATTAAGGTATAATTTATGTACCTAAAAATCCACAAATCTTGGGTACATCAATGAACTTTTCATTTACCTTGTACAAATCATGAAGTCACCATCCAAACAGATACAGAGAACGCCATCCCAAAAGTTCCTTTATGCTCCTTTCTAGATTATTCCTACCATCCTCCAACAGATAACTATTGGTTTTATTTCTTTACTTGCACCTTCATTTTGCCTCTTCTACAACTTTACAGAAACAAAACATACTGCTTTGTATATGGCTTCTTTTGCTTACCATAAGGTTTTAAGATTCATCCATGCTTCTGTATGTGTCACTAATCTGCTCCTTTCATTGAGTAGTATTCCATTGAATGGATATACAGTTTTCCATTCCCTTTTCATGGATGGCTGGGCTGTTCCAGTCTTTATTAATAAAGCTGCTGTCAATATTCATGTGCAAGTTTTCTGTTTCCCTGGGTAGATACTTAGGAATAGAAATTTAGGGCATATAATGGGAACATATTTAATTTTATTTTAAACACTACCAAAATGTTTATCTAAGTGGTTTTACCATTCTACATTTTCAACCGCAGTGTGTGAGTTCCCATTGCCTCATGCCCCAGCCAATAGGAGTATTGCTAGTCTTTCTAATTTTAGCCATTCTAATGAGTGTGTAGTGGCATTTCACTGTGGTTTTAATTTGCAATTCTCTGATGATCAACCACATTGAGTATCTTTTCACGGGCTTACTGACTATTTGCATAACTCCTTTGGTGAAGAGTCCAAATCATTTGCTCATTTTTTAAATTGGTTTATTTGTCTTCTTACTTTTGAGTTGAAAGACTTCCTTATATATTCTGATCATACACCATAGGTCAAATATCTGTATCATGAATGTCTTGTTCCAGTCTCTGGCTACCCTTTCGTATTAACAGTATCTTTCACCAAGGGTTATTTGTATTTTTTGTTTGTTTGTTTTTGTAAAGAAAAAAATTTCCCCACCTACTCCTGTACAATATTTTTTCTAAAGAAATGGATATATTAAATCCCCATTTTACACATAAAAAAAGTCAAGCCCACCAGAGTGCAAATCCCTTCCCCAATGCCAATATAGAGCAGGACTAGGGTTCCATTCTACAACCAAAGTCCAGCATCCTATCCAGCTACAGACTCAAATTTCAATCAAACCCAGAAGGCAATTGCACAAGGTAGTTTGCAGTAAACATTATTTAGGATGAAGAGTGACTGAGCCCCAGGGTCCAGGAATAAACTCACCTAACTGGGGCCTCTTTGTAGTTTGGAATAGAATATACAGGGGATAAATACAATTATTAAAGGAAGGGAAGGCCTCTCTCTTCCAAAAGAAATAAAAATGTGATCACTCTCTGCACTGTAATCTCTGGTGAGAACATTTAATCAATTAGCATTGCTGTTGTCAAAACTCGCTTCCCACCGAGCTGGGAAAGCCTCTGGCGGCACATCCCTGGTGGGCCCCTGCGCCCCTCCTCCCAGGCTGGGATTCGCCCCAGCAAGAAATGTCATGTTTTTTCTCCCGGCCCAAGTTCCTACAGCCCCAGATGTAAAACCAGAGGGCTCTTATCTGCCCTTATTTATCTCTATGCTAATAAAATGTCAATCCCCAAGAGAAAACTAAAAAAGAACCCTGCTGTCTCCTGAGCTCCTGAGGGGATGGGCACCCCTTTACTGTCTCACTTCACTGCTCTGTCCCGAAGGCTGAGACTTCACGTTTCCCCGTGGGAATGAGCCTCTGCAACGGGCAAGGCCATGCTGGGTAACTTCTCTTTTTTCTTTCACAAGGACTCTCAGGGGTTCGAGGGTGAGCAAGTGGGAGGGGGAGAGGAATTGGCAATGGTGCAGCACTTTCCTCCTGCTGGGTGGCCCGGATCTGGAGACCCAGGCACAGGGACGGGACGCAGCACATCCATTTACTGGGGGAGAAACGGAGGCCCCAAGAACCATCTCTCATCTAACGATGGCTGTCATCTATGCTAACAGCTTTATGTAGTCTCATTTATGCCTCATAACAGGTCCGTGAAGTAGACGCTGTAATCATCCACATTCCACATGGAAAAAAGGCCAAGGCACGGAATGGGAGACGCTGTCCCCCTGCTCTTGGAAACTGCGTCCTTTTGAAAAGTCTAAACAGAGTCAAATGAGGTATGCCACTCTGAAGCCTCCTGTTTTGTGACGTAAAAGAAAAAAAAAAATCCTGAACTTATTTACAAAACAGAAACAGACTCACAGACAGGAAACAAACTTACAATTACCGGAGTTGGGCCTGGGGGCAAACAGATATTCACTACAATATATAGAAGAGGTAAGCAACAAGAATCTGCTGTATACCGCAGGAACTATACTCAATACCGTGTCATAACCTGTGACGGAAACAATCTGAAAAAGAATGTATATATATATTTATATGTATGTGTGTGTGTGTGTGTGTTCAGTCGTGTTCGACTCTTTGCGACCCCATGGACTGTAACCCACCAGGATCCTCTATCCACGGAATTTTCCAGGCAAGAATACTGGAGAGGGTTGTCATTCCCTTCGCCAGGGGATCTTTCTGACCCAGGGAACGAACCCGAGTCTCTGGCATCTCCTGCACTGGCAGGTGGATTTCTTTTTTACCGCTGTGCCACCTGGGAAGGCCTCATATATGTAGGTACAGCTAAATCACTTTAATGTACACTGCACAACATTGTAGATGGACTAGACTTCAATAAAAATTTAGATAAAAGGATAAACAAATGCATAAATTCTTCACCACAGATGAAGAGGGAAAAATAAGATATTTAAGCATCATATGGGACCATCATGACCATTAGAAATTGTTGCATACACTGTTGGGAAGAGGAAATAATAACACTGCTTTTAACAGTGCCACATGTCATACTCCTGTCCAACAGTAAAAAAAATTCTGACTGGTAAAATGTAATCATAGAGGACTTGCCTAGTGGTCCAGGGGTTAGGGCTCCATGCTTCCAATGAATGAGGGCATTTCCCAGACCAGCAATTTCTGGCCTGGGAAATAAGATCCCACATGACATGCAGTGTGGCCAAAAGGCTTTTTAAAAAATCAATTAAAAAAATACATAAATAATTATAAAAATGAAATAACAAACAGTAATACATACAATAAAAATAACAAACTAATGATGAAAATAAAATAATAATTTTAAAACAAACTGAAAATCATCATTCAGATCAGTTCAGTTCAGTTCAGTTGCTCAGTCATGTCCAACTGTTTGAGACCCAATGGATTGCAGTATGCCAGTCTTCCCTATCCTTCACCAACTCAGGAAGCTTGATCAAACTCATGTCCATTAAGTCAGTGATGCCATCCAACCATCTCAACCTCTATCATCCCCTTCTCCTCATGCCTTCAACCTTTCCCAGCATCACACTCTTTCCTAGTGAGTAAGTTCTTCGCATCAGGTGGCCAAAGTATTGGAGCTTCACCTTCAGCATCAGTCCTTCCAGTGAATATTCAGGACTGATTTCCTTTACGATGGACTGGTTTGATCTCCTTGCAGTCCAAGGGACTCTCAAGAGTCTTCTCCAACACCACAGTTCAAAAGCATCAATTCTTCAGCGCTCTGCTTTATTTATGGTCCAACTTTCACATCCATACATGACCACTGGAAAAACCATAGCTTTGACTAGACAGAGCTTTGTCGGCAAAGTAATGTCTCTGCTTTTGAATATTCTGTCTAGGTTTGTCATAGCTTATCTTCCAAGGAGCAAGCGTCTTTTAATACCATGACTAGAGTCACCATCTGTGGTGATTTTGGAGTCCAAGAAAGTAGAGTCTGTCATGGTTTCCAATGTTTCCCCATCTATTTGCCATGAAGTGATGGGACCAGATGCCATGATCTCAGTTTTTTGAATGTTGAGTTTTAAGCAAGCTTTTTCACTCTCCTCTTTCACTTTCATCAAGAGGCTTTTTAGTTCCTCTTCACTTTCTGCCATAAGGGTGGTGTCATCTGCATATCTGAGGTTATTGATATTTCTGCTGGTATTCTTGATTCCAAACTGTGTTTCATCCAGCCTGGCATTTCACATGATGTACTCTGCATAGAAGTTAAATAAGCAGGGTGACAATATACAGCCTTGACATACTCCTTTCCCAATTTGGAACAAGTCCATAGCTCCATGTCCAGTTCTAACTGTTGCTTCTTGACCTGCATACAGATTTCTCAGGAGGCAGTTAAGGTGGTCTGGTATTCTCATCTCTAAGAATTTTCCACAGTTTGTTGTCCACATAGTCAAAGGCTTTGGCATAGTCAATAAAGCAGAAGTAGATGTTTTTCTGGAACTCTCTTGCTTTTTCGATGATCCAACAGATGTTCGCAGTTTGATCTCTGCTTCCTCTGCCTTTTCTAAATCCAGCTTGAACATTTGGAATTTCACAGTTCACATAATGTTGAAGCCTGGCTTGGAGGATTTTGAGCATTACTTTGCTAGTGTGTGAGATGAGTGTAATTGTGCAGTAGTTTGAACATTCTTTGACATTGCCTTTCTTTGGGACTGGGGTGAAAACTGACCTTTTCCAGTCATGTGGCCACTGAGTTTTCCAGATTTGTGGCATACTGAGTGCAGCACTTTCACAGCATCATCTTTTAGGATTTGAAATAGCTCAACTGGAATTCCTTCACCTCACTAGCTTTGTTCGTAGTGATGCTTCCTAAGACCCACTTGACTTCACAGTACAGGATGTCTGGCTCTAGGTGAGTGATCACACCATTGTGGTTATCTGGGTCATGAAGATCATTTTTGTACAGTTGTTCTGTGTATTCTTGCCACCTCTTCTTAATGTCTTTTGCCTCTGTTAGGTCCATACCATTCTATTCTTTATTGAGTCCATCTTTACATGAAATGTTCCCTTGGTATCTCTAATTTTCTTGAAGAGATCTCGAGTCTTTCCCATTCTATTATTTTCTTCTATTTCTCTGTATTAATCGCTTAGGAAGGCTTTCTTATCTCTCCTTGCTATTCTTTGGAACTCTGCATTCAGATGGGTATATCTTTCCTTTTCTCCTTTGCCTTTCACTTCTCTTCTTTTCTCAGCTATTTGCAGGGCCTCCTCAGACAACCATTTTGGCTTTTTGCATTTCTTTTTCTTGGGGATGGTCTTGATCACTGCCTCCTACACAATATCACAAACCTCCATCCATAGTTCTTCAAACACTCTGTCTATAAGATCTGATACCTTAGAGTCTATTTGTCACTTCCACTGTATAACCTTAAGAGATTTTATTTGGGTCATAACTGAATGGTCTAGTGGTTTTCCCTACTTTCTCAATTTAAGTCTGAATTTGGCAATAAGGAGTTCATGATCTGAGCCATAGTCAGCTCCCAGTCTTGTTTTTGCTGACTGTATAGAGCTTCTCTATCTTTGGCTGCAAAAAATATAATCAGTCTGATTTCAGTACTGGCCATCTGATAATGTCCATGTGTAGAGTCTTCTCTTGTCTTGTTGGAAGAGGGTGTTTCCTATGATCAGTGTGTTCTTTTGGCAAAACTCTGTTAGACTTGCCCTGTTTCATTTTGTACTCTAAGGCCAAACTTGCCTGTTATTCCAGGTATCTCTTGACTTCCTATTTTTGCATTCCAGTCCCCTATGATGTAAAGAATTTTTTTGTTTGTTTGTTTTGGTGTTAGTTTTAGCAGGTCTTGTAGGTCTTCATAGAGCCATTCAACTTCAGCTTCTTTGGCATTATTGTTTGAGGCATAGACTTGAATTACTGTGATATTGAATGCTTTGCCTTAGAAATGAACAAAGATCATTCTCTCATTGAGATTGCATCCAAGTACTGCATTTCAGACTCTTTTGCTATCTAATCATCATTAGCAATAATAATAGCAGCTACGTCTGTGTCTCTTCATGCATTTGTCCATTGAATCTTTAAAATGGTTTATGACATTTTAAAGAGATATCACAAAGTCCTGTTTCATAGACTGGAGAACTGAGGCATCCAGAATCCTAGAGTCTTGTTTTTCAGCAGGGCAAACCCCATCAGACCCCACTTCTCAGATAGGGAGAAGCCCAGGAAGGAACAAAGGCTGAGTCCCTACGGCTTGGCTAGGAACTTGGTTTGGGACATCCTCTAGAGACAACTAGAAAACACGAGGGGCCCTGATGTCAACCCAGCCAGTCTCTGGTGTGCTGTTTGATGCTTGTGAGCAGGGAGTCCAGCGGGACTTAGAAGCTGTCCACCAAACACTAAGCAATGGATGGACTGCTCTGCCCAGGCCCTGGTCTAGCCCACAGGAACAGGAACGGGAGGCAAATGGATCTTCCTTTTCATCCCAGAGGTGCCTGCATCCTCCCGCAACCGCCCAGGCAGAGACTAGAAGCAGCAGGCAGCGGGGGTAGAGAGAAGTGGGTCAGGAAAGAGAGCAGAAGCCAGCCAGCATGCTAGCCGGGAAGTCCTGGGAGAGCACAGGTTCTGACCGCAGATCATTCATTTCAACCATAAACTCAGCGTGCTTAGCTGTTTCTTCAGCATAACAGCCTGTGCCTTCATAGTCCCGTCTCCCCGTTTTCTTCCTTCTAATTTCCCTCTCTCATACCTCTACTCCCTCATCCCCCAGTTGCCTACCCTTCACCCCACCCTGCCCCCGGCCTCTGGCCAGGCTCCTTTCTCAGAGGCTCTTATTCAGTTACTGTTCGTGGGTGCCTGCCCTGTGCTGGATCCTGATCTGAAAATGGCCAGGGGCAGGACGATGACACAGGCCCTGTCACTTCTCTGGGAATTCTTCTGCTGGGGGGAGAGGCAGGCACCCCCAGAGCCCCTGCCTTGAGTTCCTCATCAGGCAACTGCCAGCTGATGGCAGGGGGATCCCGCCCCGCATTCACAGGCACTGCTTAGGTTCAGCGTCACTACGCTTATGAAACCACACGGCTTACCCGTGACCTGTGCTGGCCTGCACCAGGGCAGCTCCCCTCTAGCGAGATGAATGAGATGTCGGAATATTAATTTATTTGGAGTTAAAGTAACCCAATACCCACAGATGGCAAGGGGAAAAAAATAGTTATTGTGGAGGTCACATGATCAGGGCATTTAATGTACTCAAATTCAATTTTCATACGAAGGATTTAAATTGAGTGAGGAGCCTCGGTGCTTGCTGCCCTGAGGAGCAAGAGTAATTCAAAAGTATTCACGTAACCTGTTCTCCAAATACCAGCCAAGTGCTTCATCTGATGTCCAAACCAGGAGGAATTTGTCCCAGCACAGCTCCTCCTGTCTCTGTTGTGTATGTGTTTATTACCATACAGCATTATTTATAGACACATAATCACAGAGACAGTGCTTCATGAATGATTTAAGTGATTACCCAGAGGATTTTTTGACCCCAGGTGATTCCCACCTTCTCTGCTAAGGGTGGGATGTAACATACCCATATTGCCCACACCGCACACGCATGTGGAAGCACACACACACGTGTGGAAGCACACACACGTGTGCATCATGAATTGCCTTCGCAGCAGGCACTGCGGAGGAGGTATGATGTGGCCCTTAATTACTTCACAATATGTACAAAAAATAAAAAGCAATATAACAACTACCTATAAACTCAGGAATGTCATCGAATCAATCCATGGCTAAAGGATTAACCCACCACAACCACACATCGGCCTCAGCTGTACCTGCCCGAGCTAAGTAAATAATAAAGAAAATAAGATCACTGTCATTCTTCCCATTGGACGAAGGGCTGAGCATCTCTTTCAAGTGCTCCTCAGGTCCTACTGAGATCATCCAGGTCACTTCCCCCTAGGCCTGGGACGCTGCACCCAGCAAGGAAACTGAGTTACGGAGAGACGAGGAGACAGCCAGAGGTTGGCAGCTGGCTGAGTACCGTGTGCATCCCTCATGTTCTTACAGAGGCCCCAAGTCTTGGGCCAAACTGAGGTTAGGAAGGAAGAAAGATACGTCTCAAGAGTGTTTAGAGCTCTTGAGAAGAAACTGAAGACGAGGACGAAATGAGACAAGTTTTCATGGGAACCCAAATCAAGTGGCTTCTCAGAGCCAAGGCTTCCCAGAAAACACTGCATCACAAAGAAAAGTACCGGGTCCTGACTTTTATGTCTCCCAAAGCATGAAACTCCTGATTTCAAACTGGTTCTTTTTGCCTCTGAAAGCAAATAAGAAAAAGATGTCGCAGCCTACCTCTTCCAACAGTGAGGGGGAAAAAAAAAAGAAGAAAAGAGAGAAGAAAATCCTTAGGGGGATTCGCAAGAGAAAGGGTCTCCTTCCCCCTTTATCGATAATTTTGAAAGGGTCGCTGTAAGACACTGACTAATGACACGTGACCTTTGGATTCTCCACGAGGCAGCAGGCACAGGCCTGGGCCCAGCGGGGACCCCTCTGCCAGTTCGGGGTCACTCTCTCCATTCAATGCTTTATTAGCCCCCTCCAGGCTTAGGGCAAAGTCCCGCTGCTCACAGACTTTTACAGCTTTGATTGAGGAAAGCTATTCAGTGCAGGGGAGAGGATCTGTTTGTTTTCAAGAGGAAACCTCTGGGAGTTTGCCCCCTCCCCCCTGTGTTTCCAGAGTTGCTGGAGAGATAAAAGCCATCCCTCCTTTTGACCTTCATTGGACAGTAGGAGCCCCAACTCAGCATGGAATAATAAAGGCATATCATGCTGCATAAATTACTCCGTGATTGACGCGCTTTCTTCCAGCTCCAACTGAAAGGGGAAAGGTGGGGGTGGGGTGGGGAATGGTGAAGAGGTCAAGGTACTTAGTCAAGCACCTACTATGTGCTCAGGTGCTGGTGGGAACTTCTTGTGCCGGCATTTCAGGGTCACAAACAGTGGGCCCCAAGAGGAAAATGTTATTTATCCCAGTTGCATGCATGAAGAAAAAGGGCAGAAAAGTTCAGTGATTTTCCCAGTGACCCTCAGGAAGGCAGTGGGTAGGTGGTGGAGAGGGCACAATATTTAACTGCAAGAATATTTTAACAACATTTTAAAAGTCAGCTTTTTAAAATCGCCAAGTTAGTAAACACTCATCTCTGCCCAGTCTCTGAGCCTGACTCTGATCCCTGGGTGAGAGCTGGCGGGAGAAGAGAGATGAGGTGTAAGACCAGGATGGCATAAGGCCTCCATCTGCTGTCTATTGAATCATCTGTATTTAACAAAAGCTCGTGATGGACCAGCATGCCGGACTCAGCCACCATGAAGTCTGCATGCCAGTAGGCGGCTAAGAGTAAAGGAGTAAGTTAGGAATATCATTTTTGGATGATGGTAAGAGCTTTGAGGAAAAGGAAGCAGGGTGGCAAGAGAGTGTTGGAGTGGGAGGTGAGGCTGGGGACACAGTTTTGGAGAGTGGGCAGGATCTCCTCCCTTCCCAGGAGCTGACACTTGTCCCGAAGCTGAGAAAGAGGGGAACTTGGAGAAGCGGGCAGGGCAGTGAGGTCCCAGAGGTTTGGGACCTTCTGCAGAGTCTGGATAATATTCCTAGCGTGATGAGAAGCAATGGGAAGGTTTTCAGGGAGTGAGCTCAGCGAAGCAAGGAGAACTCTAGGGGCAGGCAGACAGAGAGTTGGTGGTGGCTCCTGTTTGCCTGGGTTCTGATCTGTGAAGCTGGCCCCGGCGAAGCTTCAGCTGTTCTTTCTTTCAATGGGGCAACTGGAAGTGGTTCAACAAATCACCATTTGCCCTTAAGTTTGTCCCTGGAGTTGGGAGTGTGGCTCGGAGGTATCCCCAAGTCACACCTGTCCCCAACTCGGGGACCAAAACTTCAAAGGCCTTGGGGCTCATCCAGGAGCATATCCTTCAGTGCCCAAGGGCTATGGCAAGCTGGGGGAGGGTGCTCTGTCCACAGGGCTGGTAGCTCCAGAACCCCTGTCATTGCGCCATGGGAGGTGGAAGGGTCCAGAGTCATCAGTCCTTCTGATTCTGTAAGAGAAGCGAGAAATCCAGATATCCAGGAAAACCTTTGGCTAACATCAATTCCAAATTAAAATAACATTTCCTGAGCTTTATCCATGAATCTCGAAGCTGAGGAATTGTGCAATACCAGACCTCAGCCTCCAGGAGCCCCTATGCCAGGCACAGTACTGTCTCTTACAGAGCCAATGCAGAGAATGGAAGGCAAAAGATGGGCAAGAAACACGCTGCTCCCATTCTGGAGTTCTAAGCCTTTTTTCATGTGGTGGATGCCCCTGGCAGCTGCTGAAGCCTACGGATGTCATCTCAAAATAATGTTTTGAAATGAATGAAACAAAATGTTCAAGCCACCTAATTGTACTTAAATATGGTTATCAAAATGTTGGAACGTGTTATTCCTGTTGTTTCTTTGTTAATGTATTAATATCCATCAACCCCATCTGGTGCTGAGACTTTGACTTTCATAGTTTTGAAGTAGTGATGAGTGGAAACAAAGCTTCAGGATATCTGTAATGTGACCTGAAAACATATGGTGTCCACGGTGACAGAGTCAGTTACTGGTGGTGCTGCTCTGGATTGCTGTACTTATAATGAAAAGACATGATGTATTTCAGAAGATAACCGAAATTTTCCCACCCAGCAGCGCAGACATCCTCCCTTCCTCCTCACCCGCAAAGTAGTCCTGGACTGCAGTTGAAGAATTTTGACATTAGATGGGATTTCTTCAATAGGAAGACTGGCAGAGAGGAGGCTCTCTCCTCCCTATCTCAGTAAACAATACCCCATCCCTCCAGCTGCCCCCAGAGCCCCTAGATTCTCCCCTTTTTCTTTCCAGACAGAGAGCTCTCAATGAAACATAAACCTATTTCCCTCTTGCCCCTACTTGACCCACCTGCCTGCCAGGTTTCCCACCACCTTCAGGATGGTGCCCTAATTCTTAACCTGACCCCTGTATCCGGAAGTGTGAGGTCCTCCCCACACGCTGGTTGCCCTCCCATCCATCTTCCCCTTGCTCCCTGCACTTCCTTCCGAGCCTTTGCACAGAGGATGTGGTACAGACAAGAGCACCAGCTTGGTGCCAGGCACCTGCCTTGAATTTGTAACTTATTAGCTATGAAACAGTGAACTTCACCTTCCAGCCTCAATTTCCCTCAACACCCACATCCCACGGTTGTAAGGACAAGGAAGCGACACTATAGCCGTCTGAGCCCATTTCAAAGCCTCAAGAGATTAGCTGCTCTCATGGGGTGACCATCACACTAGAGTTTCTCCTCTGCTTCCCACTAAAACGTTTCAGCGCATACTTATTCTTCAAGAGCCCACTGACACCCCTCTCTGCTCCCTTTACTCACATCTCTATTTGTGCCACTAAATCAGACCTCCCTGTCATTCCTGAGCACTTTGCCACACTGACACCACACGCCTCTCTGCTGTCTTTTTCCTGCTTTATCTTCCTTCTTTGCTACAAGTGCCATCCCATGTTGGATATATTTATTTGTTTATTTATGATCTGTTCCACCCATACCCAAAAGAATATATGCTCAGTGAAGACAAGGATTTTCTTTTGTTCACTACTGCACTCCCTGTGCCTAAAACCACCACCAATCCACAGTAGGCACTCTGTAAACATTTAGCAAATGAACGAATAAAATGCGCGAGTGAAAGACAAGCCTCTGCAAATATTTTCTGAGGGCTACTAGGATTCCATGAGATAACATAGCTAAAGTACCTAGTTTGGGGCTGATATATAAAGGTTCATTTCTCATCTTTCTTAACTTCTCTGAATCTTAGTTCATTCATCTGTGATATGGCAATACTATTACTTCACCACTACTTCACCACTACTACTAATAATGAGGATAATAATAACACCAGGCCTACTTACTTCAAGGAGATATTGTGATGGCCAAAATCAGAAAGCATTCTGCAAGCTATAAATCATTATATAGATGTGACTTACTATTGCAGCTATAAGTGTTAGGAGCTTCCCTGATGGCTCAAAGGGTGAAGAATCCGCCTGCACTGCAGGAGACATGAGACACAGGTTCGATCCCTGGGTTGGGAAGATCCCCTGGAGAAGGGAATTTCTATCCACTCCAGGATTCTTGCCTGGAGAATTCTATGAACAGAGGAGCCTGGCAGGCTACAGTTCATGGGGACTATATAAACTATATACATGTGATTTACTGTTGCTGCTGTAAGAACATAGGCAATTACTTCCTCCTTGCTCAGCCTCCATTTCCTCATTTATAAAATGGAGCTAGTCACCTCTGCACTTCCTGCTTAGCAGAGTTATTGTAAGGAATGAATAAAGTGATGCACGTTTAAATGCTCTGTAACATTAAATGCTTTGTAAACTATGAAATGCTTTGCAGACATAACGAGTAATTATTGGAGGCTGCACAGGAGCAGTGAAAATACTACTGGCTTGGAATCCCAGAAAGTCTGAGTCCCTCCTGGACTACAAAGCCCAGAAAGAAGCTCTGGATCTTGGTTTGGCCATCTGTAAAAACGTGGGTATTAATTGCATACACCTCACGGTGCATTGTACAGGCTTAGTACCTATTCAGCCTGGACCCAGAGGGAGTTACTATTCTCCCCTGGCCCAAGCACAGCTCTTGCAAGAACTTCTCCTCACCACACCAGCAAATGAACCCTTTTCCTCTTCAGTTGAAAGGCCAGCCCATCTGGGATGCTGTGTTTTTAAATTATTTATATAAGGCGCTTGGGGTTCCTCAGTCAAAAGGGATGGGTCATGCACACTGACTCCAGAGTGAGTCTGGTTGTCCTGGGACCCTGCTGGTGGCCAGGCCTCCACTCTGGGTGGAGTGTTCCAAAGGGTTCCAGAGTCTGAATCTGGGCCTCATTTTTGGCAATCAGAAAGATGCCATTTTCCTACCTGAAATAGTCAAATTCATAGTCAGAAAGTACATTGGCAGTTGCCAGGGGCTGTGCGGGAAGTGAGGGGGTGGAGAGGGGGAATGGGGACTTAGTGGGGGTTTTTTTCCAATATGAAAAAGTCAATCTTATTTCTATACACTGCTGCTAAGTAGCTTCAGTCGTGTCTGACTCTGTGCGACCCCAGAGACAGCAGCCCAAGAGGCTTCCCTGTCCCTGGGTTTCTCCAGGCAAGAACACTGGAGTGGGTTGCCATTTCCTTCTCCAATGCATGAAAGTGAAAAGTGAAAGTGAAGTTGCTCAGTCGTGTCTGACTCATCTCTATACACTAGCAATGACCGATTGGAAAATTAAATAAATGATCCCATTTACAAACCATCAAAAAACGATATACTAAGGGATACATTTGACAAAAGCAGGACAAGACTCGCACATTAAAAACCACAAAGAATCACTAAAAGAAATGAAAGAATATCTAAGCAAATTGAAAGACATTCATGCCCATGAATTAGAAGATGTAATATTATTCAGATTGAAACACTCTCCATGCTGACCTACAGTTTCATGCAAACCCTTCCAAAATTCCAGCTTTTCTTTTTCATTTCAGAAATTGACAAGCTGTTCCCAAAATTTATATGGAAATACAAGGAACCCAGAACAGCCCCCAAAAAACTTTTTTTTTTTTTACAAATAATAGTTTGAGATCGACATTTTCTGACTTCAAAACTTACTAAAAATCTACAGTAGTCAAGAGAATTTGTACTGGCATAAAAATTTACGGAATAGCAGTGAGAATTCAAAAACAGCATCCTCATCCGCTCTGTCTCCCTCCCAGGCTTGTTGGGACAATGAGGAAGATAAGACAGAGGAAGCACGACTCTCAGATTCCTCCTCCATCACCTTAGATGTCCCCTCTCCCAGTCCAACCAGCTAAAGGCACCAAGCACGCACTGGGAGAATGGGGGTCAATCCCAGAGGGCTTTCAGGTGACTGCATCTGGTAAATAAGCTATAGCTTTTTGACCTATTGAATCTGGCCCTTGAAGGTCTTGTCCAATTTTTCCTTTAATAACTGTAGTGGACATATTTAGATCTCTAGCTAGTAAGGGAGGAGCTAGACTGACACCAGAAAGAGGGAGGGCGGGTTTGGGGCTTGGAGAGGGATAATAAGATTCCAGGAGAGAGGAGCAGCTGGAGCCAGGCCCTTCAGAGAGGAAAGAGCCAGGTGCATTCTGAGAGCTAAGAGGACACAGATGCAAAGGGTAGAGGAGTGCCAGATGTTACAGGGAGAAGGGGGTTTGGTGATATCAAAAGAGATGTGGGCATTACCCTAAAAGCACTGGGGAGCCACTGATGGGCTCTGAGCAGGGGAGTGACTAGATGAAACTGGCATGTTTCTTAAATCCCTAAGGCAGCTCTGTAGACAAAATTTGTTTTGTCTTAGAAATGTTCCTTGGCATATCCACGTCTCTCCACCGGCATGATCACCACCATCGTCCAAGCCACCATCATTTCTTGGACAATCATGGTCTCAGCCACTTTCCTCCAGTTTCTCTATTACTGGTGCTCCCCTCCTGCCTCCCAAATTACACCCAGTTCACACACAGCCAAAGTGATCATTTAAAAAATATGTCAGACTTTCTCTCTTCCTGCCTGAAATATTTCAATCAAGTCTTTATCCCATTTAGAATAAAACCTCAGCCCTTGAACATGACTGGCAGGCCCTGGGGCCATCTGGGCCTGCTGCCTCTCCCACAATGCTCCCCCTTGCTTGGTCTGTTCCAAACGCACTCTCTGACATTCAGTTTCTCAAGCACATCCTATTGGACCTCACCATCTTTCTTCAGCCCAGAAAGAAGCTCTGGATCTTAGTTTGGCCATCTGTAAAATGTAGGTAACTGCATACACCTCACAGTGCATTGTACAGGCTTAGTACAATTGGACCTATCAGACTTCAGGGCCTTCTGCTGCTCTCTGGATCTGGAACGGACACCCCTTCCCCAAACTCCCCTCCTCACTAAAGCCTATTCAGATGGTCCGTGACTTTCCCAGTGGTGACCTCCTGACCACCCCCTCAGAAGCCCTTGGTCACAGCACGTTATACCCATTTGTTGAGTGTCTGGTTCCCCCAGCAGACAGCAAGCCCCATGAGGGCTGGTGGCCCAGAAAGGCTAGCGGAATTCATGAGCCCATCAGCCCAAGTGAAATGGAATTCTATTTGTTGATACATGTGCAGGCGCTGGACTCACCTCACCTCTCAACTATCCCATGAATCAGAGGATAATATTAGCCCCATTTTTTCAAGGAGGAAACTGAGGCTCAGTGAGGGACAGTAACCTGCCCCAGGTTGCGCCGCTGGCGAGTGTTAAAAGCCAGGACAGGCCCCAGGCTGGGTGATGGCAGAGTCTGAACCATGAGACTGCACAGCTCTTCACACTGTTTCTCCTCACAGGGTTTAATATCAGAACCACCCAGGGCTGGACCAGAAGCCAAGGAGTTCTTCCCAATGGCCCCTCCCCCTAACTTGCCCTTTCCTGCTCCTTCCCTCCCTGGGATCACAGCAGCATGCTCATCCTTGACTTCTGCTGGGCGTGTCCAGGTCCCCTTTTGACCACCCTCCAAGCCACACTCTCCCCTCTGCCGCAGCTTTCTCCGACCAGCCCACATCTGGCAACCTGCTGCCCTGGTGCCCCTCTGCGGTCCATCCTCCACACAGAGGCCAGGAAGCTCCTCCAGAAGTAGGGTTCAACTGTTTCGTGGTCTACTGAGCACCTTTCCTGGGCTTCCCCTTTCACCTGGATAAAGCTGAAACCCCTCTGCCTGATCCACCCATGCCTCCCGGCCCCCACAGGTATCTGCTATTATCTCCCACTGCACCCCTCATTCAATGTGGTCTAGAAGGGAGGCCTTCTCTGTGTTCTTCAAACACAGCAGGCTCTTCCCAGCCTTCACATGTTTTCCTCTCTCCCCGCTTCTCGTCCGACTTGGCATGAAGCTCCTGTTAACCTCAAAGTCTTAGAGAAAATATCAGCACTTTGGAGGGCCTTCCTATAGCCAGCCTCTCTCAGGCGAGGGCCCCCCTGCACCCCTTTCCCTGTTCTTCCTCCACACCAACCACTTACTGCAAATCGAATATTTTTTTTCCACTCTGGACACACGTGGGGTTTGTACATGACTGTGTGCACGCCTGTCCCGTGATTGCCTAGACTGCATGGATATTTCGTGTCTTGAGTCTAGAACAGTGTCTGGGCTATAGGAGGCACTGGGTAAATATTTGCAGAAAGAGGAATCAATGAATGTCTGAGGTTATAGCCTTTATAACTTTGCCCCCAAGTATCTGGTTAGAGGAGAACAAAATTAGTACAGAATAAACCAAACTAAAGAGGAAAACCCATGGGGGCGAAACCTCATAGTTTCCAACAGTAAATTCTTGATTTGTTGTTGTTGTTGCCCTTTCAAAGACTGTCTGTAAAAAGAAAAAAAAAATTTTTTTTAAATCCCCACCAATTACCCCGGAGATGAGACTTAATGCCAACTTTTTGCCTAGAGCGCATTTTTACAGCTGAGTAATAAACCCCAGAAAAACATGCCTTATGATGGAAATGCTGAACGCCGTCTGTTCTAACAGGGCCACTGTGGCTCCTGAGAAAGTCAGAGGAACGGGGAGAAAGAAAGAAGAACTGGATGAGGTAAATGTTTATCCAAAGAAGCATTGTCTTTGGTAATGAGGAATATTTGCTTTCCTTCCCAAACTAGAGTTTTTGTTTTCTATCCAGATCGGTTTTATGACACTTGGGTTTTCCTCAACAATGAAAATGCTTGGTTGACTGCTAGTGTGAGAGAGATTGAAAGAAACAGAGAGATTTTTATACATTTGCCCACTTTGCAAGCTCTTAGTGTTTCCCCCCGATTTATGTTAGAGGTAGTGAGGTAAATATCACTGTCTTGATTCCCATATTGCCTGGGAGACTCTGGAAGGAGACACCTTCCTAGAAACGGATGTATTTTGGGCTGTAAGAGAACTTACTTATAAATTAGGGTTATAGGTTAAGTTCTCTTATAAGAGAACTCAGAAGTTTGAAAACTACTATAACTCGATAACAGTTGGTTAAGCTTGAGCAAACGGCATGCTCCCTCCTAACCTCAGGGTTCACACCTGTAAACGGCGAAGATAAAGCAAGGTTATTAGTGGCAGCATGCAATCTCCAGGCCTTCCCACTACACATGCTTCAACCGACAGGCAAGGGAACCCTTTCTGAAATGGGTACCTGGATTCTAACTAAACTTGATCATGGAGGAGAGATATGAAAAGGATTTTAGAGAAACAGAGAAATACAAAGAAAAACCACTGTAGTTTTTTCCTCGAGTGAAAGGAAGGATACATCCTATGGGAAATCACACCAACAGAGTAAGTTTATTCCAGCCAAATTCAACTTCAAGTCGACTTTTTAAACTTTTTTTTTAACTGTAAAAGTAACGAAACATTCAAGAAGATTTTGAAAACAAACTCACAGATTATCCCACGACCCTGACACCCCCAATTACTCTCCTGTCTGCATTTTTTCCTTCTGTCCATGTGTGGCCTGCCTTTCCCCCTTGTAATGGGAAACATACTCCATGAAAAACAGAAGTCAGCCCCTCAAACACTCCGCTGCTTCTCCCTCATCTTTCCCGCTTTATTTAGTTACTTAGCTCTGTTTATAAACAAACTGAGGACCTCCCTTCCCCTTGACACCAACTGGTTTTGAGTTTTGCTGTTTTGTTAACTTAATTTTTAATTTAAAAATGATTTCTTTCTTTTCTGTTTTAATGTGACTCCAACTGGTTTTGAGCTCACTTTCACCATGGGAGGTAAGTCCCAAGTCCCAACAATTGCTGCCAATAGCAAGAACTGACACTGAGGTGTCAGCAAGGGTCTTGGCCTCAGTTTCTCCTCTGGACTCAAGGGAAATACTTGAACAACACAAATCTCATAGAGGGTGGGAGCAGGGCACCTAGAGCCTCTGCAGGGTCACGCATTCTAGGCAAATTTGGCTTCCATGGCCAAGGTGACCAACAGCCAACCTCAAAATTGGAGTGAGATAATGGCAAAAAAAAAACAAAAAAAAAACAATTCCCATCACCTGTCCTCCTCCTTCTTAAGGAGTCAGTTGGTCTCTGTCATTTTAACTTGGTTTTCAAAAAGTATCAACATAAGATAACTGCCTACTGTGACAGGTGCTCGCTCTCCTTCAGCACCAATAACCCCAACAGCTTTTGGAAGTCAGTATTGTTACCATCCTATTCTACAGATGAAGAAACTGAGGTTTGGAGAGGTTAAGTAACTTGCCAGAGGTCATACAGCCCCACATTTCAGTTTGAGTGACTCTTCCTCTCGTGCCATGCAGCACGGCCAGGTCAGAGGTGATGAACCAGAACATGGGATCTGCTTCTTCCAAGAGGGAGCCAGAGTGTTGGTTTGAGGACCCACCATTAAGGCTAGATGGATAATTAATTTGTGCATCCTCAAAGAATCAGAGACACATACACACACAGCCAAGGGTAGAAATCTCAGGGATTAGTCCTGAGCTCCCCACATTCTGCTCCATGGAGAATAGAGCTAATCATGAGGTCAGATGGACCAATTGTCAAGGGAAATTCACCACACTTTCTTAGATCATTTAAGGGCTGAGTAAATGCACTGTCTGGACAGGTCCCCCTGTCCTGATAACAGTCTGTTTCTCCTTAGGCCCTGAATCACTGCTCCAGCTTCCCACAGGGTTGGGGAAACTCTTGAGAAGATGGTCCCATCCCTGGGTTCTAGGGCTTTCTAGGGTCTTACAGACTTCCCAGGTGGCTCAGTGGTAAAGAACCTGCCTGCCAATGCAGATGCGGGTTCAGTCCCTGGGCTGGGAAGATCCCCTGGAGAAAAAAACAGCAGCCCACTCCAGTACTCTTGCCTGGGGCATCCCACGGACTGAGGAGCCTGGTGGGCCACAGTCCATGGGGTGATAAAGAGTTGGACACAACATAGCGATGAAGCAACATGCGTTACAGGGGCCTACGAGAGAGAGCACCAGAGCAAAAGAGAGACAGGAGCATGGGACTGAAGGAAAACTCTCAACAGCGTCCCAGGAACATTAGCAGGAGTCCCAGCTCCCTTCAGCAGCCTAGACCTGTCTAGCCCTTTTTAGGAATCCAAACCTTTGCATGTTGTTGCTGTAGCTTCTAACACACCTGTCGCCCGGTGCTGCATAGGTTAAAAAGCAGATCAGTGAGGATTAGGTGAAACACTGCTAATTATCAAGCTGCACTGTGACGTCACCAGTGACTTCATTGGCAAGGCTGGTTCCTAGGCTCACCCTGCATGGAAGAATGTCTATCTGCCCTGTCCTGCCTGCCCACCCAGTCCCTGAGCGGACGGAGAGAGCTGGCACTTCTAAGTGCCGTACCGCCTTGGTCCTGGGTTCCAGACATGTGAGGCTATTGAAATTGAACTTGGAGGACAGGAAATTCGGGGTGGCTGGCCACTGAGGAACAGGAGAAGTAGCAAGGGGTTAAACTCCAGCTCCTTACCGTGCAGTCAGACCTGAGATGCCAGCAGGGTACCCTTGGCCCTGGGATGCTCTAAACAGCATCTCCGTTCTTCATGATTTACCTCTTGATTTTCTCATCTTCCCATCCTCACTGCTGCTCTTCTCTTCCCAGAAGCCTGCCTCAGCCTCCTCATTGGCCTTATTATATGCAGCATCTCCATCCCACCTCCCTGTTTTTCATAATGTTCCCCAGGGAGTTTCTCAAAGGGATAAGGGACACTATTACTCTCTTGCTCAAAAATGCTCCATGGCAGAAATGAAACCGGAGCAATGCTGTCCAGTTCTGGGGGAGCTGGGGGAGAAATGAATGCATACTGCCAGTGGAAATGTGCAGTGGAATAGGGGTGTTTTTTTTTTTTTAATAATTTGGCAATATCTGTTCAGATGAAAAATAGACACACAGCTCACTTGGCTTAAGCAATCTCAGCTTCAGAAATTAAACCTTTAAAAATAAGAGCATGAGTATGAAGCTTGCAAAGCTTTCTTTTTCAAGAATTTTTGGCAAACGGGGGCGGGTGGAAATCTCCATCAATAAGAAAATGGTGAAATAAATTCTCATATCGCCCTACTATGAAACAAAAAGCATGAATGGTGAGATGTCTGCGATATGAACTAGACAAAGCAAGTTACACAGATTTACACAGATGGAACTACACTTGTAGACACATATATGGATGCACAAAATACCACCAATTTTCATGTTTCTGTACTCTATTTTCTGTTTGTATATGGTTAGGAGTGTCTAAGGATACACAAGAGAGTGTGTATCCGACTTACATTGATGGGAAAAGAATGAGATTATTCATTGTTTGCATATCTTTGATTTGTTTCATTGGTTACATGAATATCTACTGCTTTTGAAATTGTAAAAGAAGAACTTAGTAAGAGATGACAGAATGCAAAGGAACGGGAAAGAAGACCCTTCACCATCGCCCTAAGCTTCCCCTCCACCACCATCATCCCGCTTCTCCCAAGCCTGTTTGCACACCCTCCTCTCACCCCTGTGCCCCTCACTCCCACCCCCTCACCTGCTGCTCCCGGAGCCTCTTGACACTCAAACACACAGATTACAGGTCATTTCAATTCTTATCCCTCCTCAGAAACTGACCCCTTTGCCAGCAACTCTCCTCTTCTCCACCTGGCAACACCCTTCATGGCTCAGCCCAAAGGCCACTTCCTCCAGCAGTCTAACCCTGACACTCAAGGTCAGTCCTCCTCACCATCCCACCCTTCCCCTGTACCTTCAGGAGCCCCATTCCATCGTATCCCATCATAGAGCTGATATTCTGGCTGGTGAGGCCTGAAGAAGGCACGTCCCATCTCAAAGAATCAGCACTTGAGCACACACCTGAGGCCACTCACCTGCAGATGATACAGAGAAGCCAGAATGCCAGGTTTCTAGGGAAAATTCGTTGATTTTTAAACATGGAAACACATTCAGATGTTTAATAAACTGTCTTCAGGACGACACTATGCGCATGAAAGAATTCTACAAGATGAATCTGACTTTGGGATAGTCCTTTTGACAAACACATAGAGTAGCTGATGAGGTGGTCTTGCCACTGGAGTGGGAGACTCTTGAGGGCAGAAACCCATCTGGATGATGTCTGTTTCCCCGACGTGGCACTAACTCAGCACACAGCTGCCTGAGCGAAGGAGACAGGAAGGGAGGGAAATAGTGAGGAATAATGAAAGGAAGGGGGAGAAAAGGACAGATCCGGCAACCTGTTTAAACATTTACAAAAAAGAACAAAAGAAAACATTTTCCACCTTATTTGCAACTTAGAGGCATCTAAATTTTGCCCACACAGTACAGTGAAGTCCTCTGAATATATTGAAAGTGTTTGTTAAACAGTCTGAATATCCAGACACTGAAGATGGGTAAAGTTAAACAAGCATAAGTGATTTTTAAGTAGAATCTTAAGCTTTCAAAAAATTCTTCCCTTCTTTTACAATTACTACTAAGCTAGCAGATAACAAGGTCCAGGGTAAATAAGCTAGTGTTTTGACCAAATTCTCCCATTCATTGTTTACTAATAATACAAACGGCCCCATATCACCAACATGGTATGGTCATCTGTTATCTCACGAGTAGATTCTCCCTGCAAACCCAGAAGATCAGAATAATCACCATCCCCCTAGCTTCACAGATAAGGAATTCAAGATCCAGAGAGGGGAAGTAACTTGCCCACGGCCAGCCAGCTAGGAGGAGGCGGAACGGGATTCCAGCCAGATTTAGGGCTGTTGAAAATGCAATGTTCTCTCCTGTAAATCAGTGCTAACCTGAATTTCAGGCATCCACCTACAAGACTGTTCCCTTGTCAAAGAACAATCATTATGACTATTGGCCTTATCCCAATACCCACAATACTATTATTTAATTAACATTTAACTAAACTCTTGTTTTAAAACAACAAAAATGATTTGTAAAAGGAAATTAATGCCACAGTATTATTTATCAGCCAGGGATGGGTTCACTCTGAAAATTAGTAGAATGGGAAGGAAGCCTGTCCTTATCTCACCAGATGCTATTGTCTCCTGAGACTGAAGCCTGGTGCTTTGTCCACAGGAGGTTAGCAATCATTACTGAGGTATTAGAGTTGTACCACGACAGTCTCCTGAGTATAATGGAAGGATTATCAGATCACTGAAAAGAGAATAACTTCTTGTCACGTGCTTAGATGTTACTTCATGCTCGGTCCACGGACTCTGTAAAATTCTTTCTCTGGGAAGGGCTGTGCCACCATGGGGCAAAAGCTTTCTTGGGGTGCCCAAATGCCCCGAGGATTCTTGGCAAGCAGCATTTTCTTTCTTTCTTTTTTTTTTTTTTTTTAGCAAGCAGCATTTTCATAAGCCTCTTTGCACTTGTCCACATCAACAGTGTCAGCTCTAACTGTATCATTAACAATTATCCACAAGGTTTCCTCCCAGTCTTCTCATCTGCTGAGTCGGAGACTTTCTTCCTTTCTCACACAGGAGACTGGCACCAGGGGACGGGAGTGGACTAACCGCTCCTAGAGTTTTGTATCCATGAGCCCACTGATCCTCCTGTCACCCTGAAATAAGGATGCCTAGCTGCTTATGGGGAGATGGGGGTGGGAAGAAAGAGGCTCAGTTCAGAGAAGGGGAGATTTGCCCTAGGATCCACAGGTGACCCAGTATAAAGTGGGAGTTCCCACCAGTGCCCCCTACTGCCTGGGACTGGTCCACTCTCTGCCTCCACCTCCCTGGTGAGAGACAGGACAAGGAACAGGATGAATTTTTCGTTCACTCAGTCCTTTATCAGAGAACTACAGAACCAGAAAAGCAACTTTACTCCCCTCATTTGCCAGGGAGGTGAACAAGGGACCTTAGAAGGGGGAGGACCTGCTTCAAGTCATCCAGCCAGTGAAGTTCAGGTGGAGTTCAGGACCCTTGCTCTTGGCCGAGGCCCAGGACCTTTCTCTTCACTCTCCCATCCTCCCCACAAAGACTGCATCCATTTGCGAAAAGTCATGTGCTTCAGAGACGTGGAAAAGAAAAAAATCTGCCAGTTTTAGTAAGCTGCCGTGGACATAGGTGCCAGGTAACTCAGTGGTACAGAATCTGCCTGCCAATGCAGGAGACCTGAGTTCAATCCCTGGGTTGGAAAGATCCCCTGGAGAAGGAAATGGCAACCCACTCCAGTATTCTTACCTGGGAAGTTCCATGGACAGAGGAGCCCAGCAGTCTGGAGTCCATGGGGTCACAAGAGTCGGTCACAACCTAGCAACTAAACCACCACCGCTACCATACACATAAACACTTTAAGTTACGAACAATATTAGTGTTATGAGGAAGGCCTAACTGTATTTAGTTTGTGGCTCTAATAAAATTCATTTTTCTGTTTAAATGATGGTGAGTTTTATTTTCTAATGTTGAAAGGTGGGTAGAGGATGGGGAGGGAGAGAATGCACAGGCAGAGTTCAAAACAGAAATTATATTTATCCAGATTTTCCACATCTGAGAATCAGATTGCCCTTCAGTGAAATGAAGATAAAATAGCATTGACCAAACAGGGTGGTGAGGACTGAATAAATGAGTACACGCCAGTGCTTTGGACAGAGTCTGGTGAGTACTAAGTGCTTGGTAAACACTGCCGGCTATTATTGGGAGGAGGAGAAATTCAAACTATGAGTATATGTTTTTCTGAATACACCTCGGTCTTTTTCTTCTTTTTTCTCCTAGCGAATAAACAGGCTCCTGTTTTAGGAACTCTGGGAAATGCCACAAAGTCAAGATATTGCTAAAGCGGGCCGGGAAGAGAGCAGTGCGATGCTGAGTCTCTCAGGCTGCTGTCCAGTCATGTCAGGAGAAATGTGATCAGGAGGATGATAAAGAGAAATCCGTTTGGGGTTTGGAGTCAGATTCACCTGGGGTCAAATGCTGACTGGGTCACTTAGTTCTGCATGACCTTGGGCAGGGGACAACCTCCCCAACTCTTTCTCCATCTGTGAAAGGACAGAAGGGGGAGGGGGAAGGTGGAGATTAATTGAAAGTCTAGCAAGTTAAGGGTTTGGGGTAAAATGAGCTTTCAGTTTTTGTTTAGGGACAATTTAAAAATCTGACCCCTCCCAGCGTGGATCCAGCAGCAATTGTTAAGGCATGGTGAGTTTCCCCCTCACAACTCACGGTTCATTCCTTGTCACTGGGAAGGGTAAGAGGTACCTACAGCCTCAGCTAGCTGCTGTTTCTATACCTGAATTTATACATTTACTCAATATTTACTGAGCCCCTCACTGTGTCAGGGGCTCTGCAGGGCACCTGAGACAGATCCGAGGGGGCAGGACAGATCTCAGGGACCCTGATATCAGACCTCTCTGGACCTGACCTGGAGAGGATGGGTCTCTGCCTCAGAGGGTCCCCAAAGGGTACCCCTCAAACAGAACCAACGTGCTCACCCACCAGACTCGTTTTGTGACTCCGGACATGTGGTTACACCTCTCTGAGCTGCTGTTACCACTTCGGTAAAATGAGGTGATGGACTAGAATGAGGCCTGGAGGGTGTAGGAGGGAGCAGGGTATCTCACGCCCAGGGGTGGTCCTGAGGAGTGAGTAAAGTCCTGGATGTGAAAGCGCTTTCTCAAAGCCTACAGCTCAAGGTATGCTGTTTTTGCTGCCAGTGGTGGCCTGCAGCCCCCTCCCGAGGCGGGCACAAATTCTGGGTTCAGTTCCAATGTCACAACCCCTCCTCTAGAAATGACTAACAGAGTTCTGAATAATTGCTTCTAATTGTCTTCATCCTTAAGGTAAAGCAAACCTTTCTTATTCCCTACCAGGCAACTGGGGGTGGGGCAACTGGGTGAGATTCATTTTTCTTAATTAAAAAATACAATTATATCTATTAAGTAACTCCTCAAATTTCCTTTTCCCCTTCCCAAGTCCAGTGGCTGCATTTTGAAGCTAAACCAATTTGTGCCACTAAATTAGAGAGATTTCAGATTCCTGCTGAACTATTTGGGAATCCATAAAACAGGATATACTTTCTCTGTGTGTTCTCCCTACTAATTAAGCCCCTCCCAGACTCAACAGTTCCATCTGTCTAATTGGAAGAAAATGGGAATAGTAGATACTTCATTGCTGTGAGCAATTCCAGATGCCTTTCCTCCCACCTTTATAGCAACTTCTGCCTCAGGCAAAATACAGACATTTTTAGAATCAGCCAAACCCTGATGTGCATCTCTGCCAGGTATTTACTAGTTGTGAGAAACTCTTATCTAGCCTTAAGCTTCAATTTTCTCCTCCTTAAGCAGGAATGAGGGCCTTTCCATCACAGGTTGCTTAAGGTATAGGAGGGAGCTGACAGTTACTGAATTGTGGTTTAAAACTCATTTCAGCCCAGTTCAGTATGGGTATTTTTCCTGCTTTTACAGATGGGCCAACTGAGAAGGAGTGAGATGGAGGACAGATATTTGTGAATGGCTGGGCAAGATGCCCTGGAGGGCTGGACTGATTCTGTAGAACCTCAGCCACCCAGGTTCCTGGAGTCACCTTTTCCAGGGAGCCTTCTGGGTCTTTCTGTGCAGACAAATGGGGGCTTGGGCTCTGTTCGTGGGAACCTTTCTCCAGTGCAGGCAGGAATTGGGAAGGTGCCAGCGAGCTGTGCCCAGAGGCTGGGAAATGGAAGATACCCTGTGCTGTTTGTCTAGACCGTTTCTTCTCTTGATCCCCAACCCTTGCTTGACAGAGTTGTCAGTCTGCTTCCTTCTCAAGAGGTGGGTAGTTACACCCATTCTGCAGAGAGGGGCCAAAAAGGCTCAGAAAAGTTACTTTCTCATGCCTCAAGTTACCCAGCTTTGGATCACTGGATCACAGATGTGTGTGATGTCAGGCAGACTTATTGAAAAGGATGGTAAAAAAAAAAAAAAAATACTATCAACAATGCCTTAAGAAATAATAACAGCCAACATTTACTAACAGCCAGATACTGCCGTGTTACAGATGAGGAAACCGCAGTGCAGAGAGGTGAAGTGCCTGATTAGACTGAATGCTGTTTAAACCCTCCAGGAGAATGGAAGCAGAACCTTTACAGCCACTCCTGGATGGGGGTGCCTGAGGCTGCCATATTCTGTGTTACCGGCTTTTTATGAGGCTTCTCACCTAGTCCTCACCAGCAACCCTATCGGACTGGGCATCTTTTGTAACAGAGGTTACTGAGGCCCCCAGTTCAGTGCAGGTGGCAAATGGTAAGTAGGGCCTGGGTTTGAACAGGGAACTAACCACAGGAGCAGGCTCACAACTCTCTTTCCCCTTTAGCAACCCTCACGCCTGCTGTGACCAGGAACCACTGGGTCTCCATGGCCCTCTCTTCTCCGAGGCTGTGGGGCTGAGAGAGAGGAACAATGTCTCCATTTCTTCTGCTCTCCTCCGAGGATGACCCTGTAGTGGGCTTCTTCCAGGGGGAGTGTGTAGAATCGGACTCTAGCCCAGCAAATCTTAGGCTGGCCTCTCTCTTGTGTGGGCCTCCACTTCTTCATCTGTGAAATGGGGAGGCATGAACGCTTGGGCCTCCGGTAGCTTGCGTAATCCGTGTAGCGCTTTGGCAAAGGCTCCTTGTCTCCAGTGAAAGACCTCAGTGAGCAAGGGGCCATCGCAAACCGATTGGAACGTCCAGAACTCCATAAGCAAGGGATTTGCCCCGCCCCCCCCCGCCCCCCCGCCCAAAGAACCTCAGGCAGCGACCCCCAAGCCCTGTCTACCCGCCTTCGTGCTCTAACTCGGAAAGTGATCTCTCAAATGCCTGGAAATATGCCCGCCCTAGTGAGGTCTGATGTTTCCCGTACCTACTCCGCACCGCACAGGTAAGAAAAATGAGCTCAGAGAGGAGCAGCCTTTTGCCCGAGGTCACACAGCGAAGGACTGGAGGTGGGGAGGGGAATGATGGGGGAGCGGTGTTGTGGAATTCCAGGCGGACGTTGGCGCCCGCTTGTCTGCCCGCTTCTGATACCCGGGTTCGGGAGAATAGGCCGCTAACGAGCGGCCCATTAGGAGGAATTGTCACTCCTCTGGGAGCGAGGTTGTCCCATTAGGGCGAATTGTCATTCCTCCTGGAGCGAGGTTGTCCCGGCTCCGCGCAGGCTGAGTGCCGGGGCCGAGAGCAATTAACGCGGCTCCGGCTCGGGCAGCCGCCTCTGCCCCGGGCAGCGGGGGCGGGGCGCCCGGCGCGGCTGGAGCCGGTCACCCGGCGCAGCCCCTTCCCCCGGAGCCCGCCTTTCATCTCCCCGCGCCTGGCGCCTGCCCGCAGCCCTGGCCCGTCTACAGCCCCCTCCCCGCCCCTCCCCCGCCCCCTCCGAGCCGCCGGGATCCAGCGACCGGTCCTGGAGTTGCAGACGCGGCGGTCCGCGCGCACTCCTTCACGGTTTTCGCCTCCAGACTTGCGGTATGCGTGCGCGGCCTCTCCACGCGGGCCTGGGGCGCGTGCGAACGTGGAGAGCGGCAGGTCTGCGCGCACCAGCCGATGCTGCAAGGGGGATGCCCCGGTCCTCCGCTACTACCTGCGTGACCTCGCCGCACAATTAGCGCTCCTTGGCTTTAGGCTTTTCATCTGTAAAACAGGGAAAATAATTTCTGCGCTTAGCGATGTGTTGGAAGAAACAAATGAGACCCGGGAATACAGGTTCAGATACTAAAGCAGAGGTGACGCTCGGTGGTGACTGAGTTCCTGTTGGAATCTCACGTTTTTGCTTGCGAGTATGTCACCAAACTCACCTTAACTGAATGCTCCCTACATGCCAAAGCCAGGCCTCTGCTAAGGGACCGTACGCTTTTCAGGGCAAGCCGAATTCTCAGTCCCGAAGATTTTACAAAGAACCCATCATGAACTCTGTGAAAGGAAGCGACATGCCTCATTTTGGATATCTGGCAGAGAAAGCAATAACTTGTTGCTGCTTTTGATATACAATAATGTGGTGGCGTTTGTTTGGACCCCCTACACCTGCTAGTTATTTTATTTGGCCCCTTGAATGGAATTGCCACTAGAGTCATTCTGGTTAGGGGTTCTCTCATTCTAGAGATTAAAAAAAAAAAAAAAGGGACAGAGTGGGGGGTGTGTAAGGAAGAAGTAAAAAGACCAGGGTCACGCGGCCAGGAAGAGGTGAATACAATATTCTAAAAAAACGCAGCCAACTCAGGAGCAAATGAACAGACGGGGCTTTCCATAAAAGGTTAGAATTACGTTGAGCTTCCACTCTTTTCACAGCAGAAGAGACCCTTTCCAGAATTGTCCAACCCCAGCAGGGTGCTGGGGAGGGAGCCGGCAGAAAACAAGACGGTCAGGCTGGTTTCTCCCTGGACATCTATTCATGGCCAAAACTTAGTATTCTGGCTTAGAACACCAGTTATTATTTTTTTTTAATTTCTTCTATTTTGTCATTTCCGGCTTCATACTTTACATCGTTTGCCTGGACATCAGGACCAGAGAGTAGGGGAGAGGAACTTAACATATCCTCTCCTAGAAAAGTTCATCAAAAGAGCTCTAGTAGCACTGATTTAAGAAAAAGAAAAAAATCCCAGGAATGAGTCTGCATGTCCCCTAACTGACAAATATTAACAAGGAGGTTTCAAGAACAGTTATCAAACAGTGGCTGGGTACCACCCAACTGAAAACTTTACCATTTGTACATTTTGGCAGCTGAGTACTAAACGAATTTCAGGTTTGCTTCCAAAATATATACCCTGCACCTTGCTTAGCTATCTCTAGAAGGCACGGAACTTAATGTGGATTTACGGTGCGGTATTTGAGATGCATATCAAGTCAACTATCAAGTATGACTCAAGGGGAAAATGCATAAGGCATGTATCTCCAGATAGCTCTCATAATTGTGTGTGTGAATTTTTAAATAACTTTCTCTAAACTTTCAGTTTCTTGATAGTGGTGGGAGAGGGAGGTTTTAGAAGGCTGTGGTTAAGACTTATTTACTTTTAAGCTTTTATTCAAGACCATTTTTAATCAAACTGAGTTAAGTGGACAGTGCAGTGTTTTTATCCTCTAAGTGTCAGTAACACTTATTCTGGTTATCCCAGGCCAGCACAGTTTCAGTCCAGACGGAGGTTTGGGGTGAAGGAAAGTGCTCTAGGAAGTGGATCTAGGGGTCAAGTTTCTCTTGAATATCGAGGTAGCTCCAAGATCTGGTCATTTCACTAACTAAAATCAATGTCCCTTCCTTCCAAAGCTTTGGGAACTATTTAACAAGCATCTGCTGTGTGCAAGTCCCTGAGTTGGGAAACTTCTATTCACCTCATCATCTTTGGGATATAGGAAATCACTCAGATATAGGAAAAGGCAACCATAGCATAGCAGGCATCATTTGAAGCAATAGGTGCTGACCCCGTGGCCTGCAGCAAGGTTGGTCTCTGCACTTTAGAAGCTTCTGTGCTCTCCCCTTTCCCATACTGAGACAGTCATCACTAAGGCTTTGAGATGTAATTACCCAGGGTATAATTTCAAGTAGGGTGGGGATATCTATACTTTTTTTTTTTTTTTTTAGCTAGGTGCAATGAATAAAAATGTGCTTCCCTAAAAGATACACAGGCTGGGGTGTGCAAACTTGGCACCCAATATTTATGAGATTTGCGGGGGGTGGGGGTGGGGGTGGTTGGGAAGCACTCGATATTATCTATGCCTTTTCCTCCCTCCTCCTCCTTGAAGGCAAACACTGGCACCTAAACACACATGACAAGCACAGGCTCAAACAAACTCATAAACACACAACGCACGCAGTCTTGAGAAAAAGGTCAGATCCGGATTTCTTCCAGTGAAGAGATTCAGGGAAAAGAAAACTCCAGGATTTCAGAGTTTCTAAGAGTGCGCTGGTTTTGAGTGTAAGAGATGGAAAGCTCTGCTTTAAATTTTCCAGCTACTTGGGAGAGGGTTGTCGTGACCACCAACCTCTCTGACTCCCTCCGGCCCTTCTCCTAGGGGAGTTACAGTAATAGCAAACGCTGATGGGCACTTGCTAAGCGAAATATCTGCTCTTATAAGCGCCATGCATGTAGTATTTCCTTTAACAGGGATGCTGGCCCTTGCTTTCAGTGCTGACCCCGAAAACTGTTAAGTAGCCCAGTTTCGGCCCATAGTAGGAGCTTCATCAAAGTTTTTTGCAATGTCAGTTGCAGATTTTAAACGCGTTCTGGAGCGGAGAACCTTTTTAAAAGAGGGGTCAAAAGAGAGAAGAAATGGGACTCGGCGAACTTCCTCTTTAAATAATCGGCCTTAATTACGCCTTAGACTTTTCAGTTTTGGCGTGATTATAACCCTTGAGGGATCGCCTAATAACAACTCTGCTGACTGCTCCTGTAATTAACTCCTAATTTATTTCAAACAGAAAAAAATAAAAAAAGTCCCAGCCTCTTCCGGAAGAACCAATCGGAGGCTAGCATCCGTGGCGTCAGCGCCAGGGCGAGCGCGGATTGGCTGAGCCCAGTCTCTCACTTCCCCTTGGAGGAAAGGCACGGCTCCAGGCGCGCCCCTCCTGTCTCCCCCCCAAAAAAGTTTGAGTCGCAGCTGCCGGGTTGCCAGCGGAGTCGCGCGCCCGGAGCTACGTAGGGCAGAGAAGTCATGGCTTCTCCGTCCAAAGGCAATGACCTGTTTTCGTCTGATGAGGAGGGCCCAGCGATGGTGGCCGGACCGGGCCCGGGGCCTGGGGGCGCCGAAGGGGCAGCGGAGGAACGCCGCGTCAAGGTCTCCAGCCTGCCCTTCAGTGTGGAGGCGCTCATGTCGGACAAGAAGCCGCCCAAGGAGACGTCCCCGCGGCCAGCCGAAAGCGCCTCCGCCGGGGCCACCCTGCGGCCGCTTCTGCTGCCTGGCCACGGCGTCCGGGAAGCTCACAGCCCCGGGCCGCTGGTCAAACCCTTCGAGACCGCCTCGGTCAAGTCGGAAAATTCAGAAGACGGAGCGGCGTGGATGCAGGAACCGGGCAGATACTCGCCGCCGCCAAGTGAGTGCCTGCGGGAGCCGGGACCAGGAGTAGGTGGGGTGCGCGGGGTACCGGGGGGGGGGAACTAGGGGCCAGTATTCCAAGCTATGGTACGGAGGCCCCTCTGTACTATGCGCCCCCTAAAGCAAACATTGCAAGGTCTTGGCCCCTTAATATCCCCAGAGTCCAGCGGCATCTAAGACACCTTCTGGGTGATAGCCGCGCAGCGCGTGTTCGGGATCCCCCAGCTACACAAAGTGTTCTATACGATTGCCAACTCCCTGGTCTTTGAAGGGCGAACCCAGCTGCGTTGGCTGGGGTCGCTCGGTTGTCGTTTTCTCTAGCCCACAGCCCTGCGCTCAGGCCACTTCGCTTTTTCTCACTGTCCATCGAGGTTTCTGTCTAGGGAGTGAAGAAGGATTCTCGTTTAATGTGCACCCGAATATATGCCAGGCAGAAGCGGAGTGCCTTACTGTATTTCAAAGTTCACAACCCTGCGAGGTGTGCCCTCATTTTAAAGATGAGCTCGTTAAAATCTAATCGGACTTTGGGGTAGCAGTGATCATCTTCCGATGGTCCCTGGGGAATCGAAGCACGATCCCTCGGAGGGATGGCGGCAGAGACCTATGCGGCGAGGAAGTATCTCCCGACGGCCGGCACGTCGCTTCGCTGGGAGCGGGCTGCGGTCAGCGGCGTGGGGCTCCGCTTGGCTCAGAGTAATAATTAACAGCATTCCAGCAGCGCTTGAGTTTACCAAGTGATACTTACTAGTTCACCAGATCCCGGTCATCGCTGGAACCTCGAAGTGCGGGGAGAAGCCCGGGACCTGTGGTTATCTCAGTTTTCAGACACCCAGACTTTGAGGATTGAACTTGCTTGGGCCAGGTCACCAACAGTGGCAGAATTGGGCAAGGGGCCCTGGTGTCCTAGCCCTGGCCGCCTTTGATCCTTCTACCCAGAGAGACCAAGGAGAGGCTGAAACACCTGCGCCCCGCTTCCTGCCAATAAGGAAGAACAGAGAGGCCCAGGAGAGCTGATTTCTCTGCCAGCATTTACATCTATTTTGGGGCCTTGGGTATTTTTTGCAGTTTGGACAAACCATTCATTTCTTATAGCTCCTTTTACTTATATCTCCTGACCTTTAAGATTGCTCTGCCCGCACTGTACCTCTAGGAAAAGCGAGAGAGAAGGGGCCTGCGGAGGGATTTTTTTTTCCCAAAGCTGGGAGCATCACATTTTACTCTATTTCCATCAGCTGAGAAAACTCAGAAACAAAGAATTTTGTGAACAGAACAAGGCCATATAACCAGACATCAGTGGCGGTCCCCTTTGGCGTCTTTCTCCACCCTGTTAGAAACTCCAAAAGATTCAAAGGGCGTGGAGGTTAAGGACTCAAAGAATTTAAACTCAAGTTTGCACAGTGCTTTATAGCACTTTTCACCATATTATCTTATCTGATCTCTGTGTGGCTGAAGCCAGCCTCCCAGTAACAGATGAGGACATTTCAGCAGAGTTCAGAGGAATCTGCACACATCAAGTTTGGGCTTGACAAGAAAGGCTTGGGGACATTTAATGATCCCCTATCTGGTGGCAGCCCACGACTCTGGGCGTTCTAAAATTTGGTACTCTGAACTGCAGGATCAGTATTAGTTACCCATTTTACTGATGGTGAAATAGAGGCTCAGAAACTTTAAAGAACTTAATTTGTTTTGACAAATATTGAGTGTCTGTGTATTCATAGGCCTGGGTCAATTCCCAGCCTCACATCAATGATTCAGACCTTACAGGGAGTAGTGTCCAGAGGTCAGAGATTTCCACTTACTTAGGTTGTTGGGGTTCTGTAAATATGTCTGCCAGGGCCCAAGGTAAGGCAGCCCTGGATGTGGCCTTCTCATGAGAAAAATCGGAGATTATGAGAAAGGATTTAACTTTAAAATAAACTTTAAACTTTAGCTTTAAAGTTTGTTTTAACTTTAAAACAAAAAGTAGGTCAGTCGTGGTTTAGGCCTGGAGATGGCCTCGGGAGCCCTGTGGTAGAAAGCAGTGGGTTCCGGGAGCCTAGGGACAGAGCCTGGGGCAGGAGGGAGCCACTTACCCAGGCCGGGTTTTGTTATTCATAGGCAGTAGGACCGATGCTGTTTTGCTTTGTATAATCTCATCCTTCCTCAGGTTTAAAATGGAGTGGGGATGGGAGGGTGAGGAGTGGTATGCTGGGTAGGAAGCCTCATAGCCTTATAGCTTTGATATACTGTAAGATACCCATCTCCTGGACTTCATAATTCAAATGCAGCCCCTAGGATCAGCGGAATGACTGTGCCCAGGCACGGAGTTCCTTTCAACAGGGGCAAGTGTAGACTCTAGAAGCTTGGTGTCTGTGCTGTGACCACTGGGTTCTCCCCAGCAGCCCAGTCAAGTCTTTGAAGGGTGAGAATTTCACAGATCTGAGTCTCTGTTGTTATTTTATTTGCAAAGTAAGAAGCAGGCACCCCTAGCTCTCTGGCTTACTTAGGAATTAGCATATGCAAAAGTCTGCACGCCTGTGGTAGTTGCTATTCCATCCGTTGCCCAGACTTCTGGTTTTTGATTGAGTGCAGAACCCACTACCTTTCTTTTTAATCACTTAAAGTGATGGTTAATAATGTCACATTAGGACAAACCCATTTCTTGTTGGAAAGGGAGGCTGGGTTGGCACTTGTGCTGTGTCACCCTCAACTATGAAGTGTAAACTTTCTTGGGCCACCAAAGTAACTAAACAAGAAATGCGACATTCTCCCTTTGGAGTACTTACTACTGTGACTGCATTTGGGGAATTAGCATAGCTCATAAAAGCCAGATGCAGAAAATGAACTCTTCAGCATCTGTCCCTTAGCTCCCCCCGCCCTGGCCCCATTCAATTTAAGGAAAAGCCCAGAGTTAGTTGATTCTATGGAATCACAAGGATGCTCAGTCCTGTGACTTCCTATAATTGAATCCATTTTAAATGTAGAGTCTGGATGCCATTGTTGGCATACCTTTATTTTGCTTGTTATTCTTTCTTTCTGAATTCCAGCAACAAGCTAATCATTTACACGTTTGCTCCAAACCATAAGAATGGGTAGGAGAGATGACTAAGATGTCATCACATGCTCTCAATTCAGGAGGCAGCATGATTTCCCCTGACATTTACATTTATGGGCAAGCTAATTTTTCCCTCCTTCTGTAAAGTTTATATTACAGAAGCACCCAGCCAAGAAAGTTATCCCACATCCAGATCTGTGAAATGATGTTCAGGTTTTATAATCTGTAGACTGGAGGGAATGACAGCTCTGTGGCTGTTTATTGCATGAGGCTGCTCCCCAGTCCAAAGATGCTATTAATTTACCACAGACCTTATCGGCACAATTATCCTTCATAAATATGCTGATGCAATCCCAGCATTTCCTGGTACAGAGAGGGGACCAACTCAGTTTATAAAATCCTATTTGTTTTCCTTCTCATATTTATTTCAGCATCCTAGGGATGTGAGGATTATCATGAAACCACCCCGCCCCCACCACCTTAAGATGAGTTATCAGGAAGAGATGGGTTTTTGTTTTTCAGAGAACCCTCAGCTCTCTTGGCATATCAGGGATGTGTTCCTGTTTCATGATCTCTAATGCTGTTTGTTTGCCATATAGAAAATTCTGTGACACCATTTAACTGCCCAACTTTTTGTAAAAAGATTCAATTTTTTAAAGCAAAACAGCAAATTCATTTAAGTTTGGTCCTTCTCGACCCCCCACCACCAAAAAACACATCAACCTTACATGGTTTTCACCGAGATTCCTTTTTGAACGATGAAAAGGAGCCCTTCCCTCCCGCTCACTTGGACATACCTGGTGACAAAGCCACTTTCTTTTGCTAACTCTCCATTTCTGTTCCCTAGGACACATGAGCCCCACCACCTGCACCCTGCGGAAACACAAGACCAATCGCAAGCCGCGCACACCCTTTACCACGTCCCAGCTCCTCGCTCTGGAGCGCAAGTTCCGCCAGAAACAGTACCTCTCCATCGCAGAGCGGGCAGAGTTCTCCAGCTCTCTGAACCTCACAGAGACCCAGGTCAAAATCTGGTTCCAGAACCGAAGAGCCAAGGCGAAAAGACTGCAGGAGGCAGAACTGGAAAAGCTGAAAATGGCTGCAAAACCTATGCTGCCCTCCGGCTTCAGCCTCCCTTTCCCCATCAACTCTCCCCTGCAAGCAGCATCTCTATACGGTGCATCTTACCCTTTCCATAGACCTGTGCTCCCCATCCCGCCCGTCGGACTCTATGCGACGCCAGTGGGATATGGCATGTACCACCTATCCTAAGGAAGACCAGCTCAATAGACTCCGGGACGGATGTTTGTTTAAAAGCCTCCCCCCTCCCTCTCCAAGAAGACAGTCCCGCTCTGCAAACCTTGCATGCACCACCCTCAGCCTCAGTGGCTAGGTCTACAGGGCCACAGACATAGTTCAAATTGCTTCTTTTGACTGGAGACACCCAAGCCCTGTTTTCTTGGTTAATCTGCCAGATGCACCCCCCCCCTTTCATAAAGATTGGCTCTGACAGTTTTTATATATAAATATATATATAATAAAATATAATACATTTTTATACAGCAGACATAAAAATCAAATTATTTTGAAAGGCAAAATTTATATATATATATATATCTTTTTTCTCTATATTTCACCTTCCTAAAAGAGACTGCTTAAGTCTACCTGTTGTTTTTTTTCTTATGGGGGAGACAAATTTTTTGCTAAAATTGCTGAAATCTGGTGATTTGGATGGAATAACTGACTTTAGCTTATGGAAAACAAATGTTAGACATTACTTGCATAAGGAGTAGATATGGAGAAAAGGGACACACCATGTTTTTGCATTTTTCATGTGCATTAAAAACTCACATAGATTGAATATTCACTAGACATGACCCTATTTGGCCCTATATTTTTCCCCCCTCTCCACCTTGTTTATTACACATTATTAAAAGTTTTTGTAAGATCAATAAAAGATTAGACGCCTGAGAGTCCTCCCGGGTAAGGTGGAAAATGGAGGTCCTTCCTAATTCCTCTCAAGGCTGTTGCTTAACTTCATTTCAGATAATTGGGGAGTGAAAAGTTTAAGCATGTTGGGAGGAATTGATGGTTTCTGTGAACCACTAGGTATGTCAGTCCTCACGCATTGCAAAGGCAATTTGGGGGAGGGGTGTAGTTTATTCTCTGCTTTAAAAAAAAAAAAAATGAGTATCTTGTAACCATTGTCTATATGCTAAATATTCTTGAACAATGAATAGATCCAAAAAGAAGAAAATCATGCTTTCTCTGTGTGTACCTATTGTATGTGCTAAACTTATTAGAAAAATTTATATACTTTTTAACATGTTGGGGGCAGAGGGTAAAGCCATGTTTTGACTTGGTAAAAAATGGTGTTGTCTGACAGCCCATATAGCTCCTTGGTATTTAATCTTTCTATCCAGCACCCCCTCCCTGCCCCAAGTATACTTTAATCCCTTTGAAAGGGTGCCTTGTATAATTTTATATATTTTATTGAAGAGTTATTTCTTATCTCTTATTCTGAATTAAATTAAACATTTGTTTTATTGCAGTAAAGTCTGTCCAAAGTCACAATTATTTTTAAGAGGCGCTCTGTGTTCTTTAGCTGGACTTAACCCAGAAATGCCACCCAGATGGGGGAGGGGGCCTGGTGATTTTTATGATGATTTTAATGTGAATCAATCAAGAGCTGTGGCCAGATTCAGCCCGGGGTAGGGAAGTCCATTGAAAACAGCAAAAGACTTTGAACTGCTTCCTTTGGCAGCTTGTGTTACTCACGGAAAATTGCTATTAGTTTTTCAAATCAGTGAAAGATGAGCTTAGAAGTGGCAGGGCCCAGGGATATGCCAGAATCTGAGGGGTTTTTCAAGGGAAAAATCTTGAACTTGAAATCTCTCAGCTAAACAAAACAAGCTGAGGGAACGGACCTATATAGTTCTTTGCAAATGGAGATGGTAACTGGATGCATTCAGTTGGGGGGTGGGGTGCAGGATAGATGGATGCCTGTTGCCCTTTCAGGACTGTGTCAAATCACATTCCGTTTACCATTCCTATCTCCCTTCCAAGGAGATCGATCTCGAACAAATGCTCTTTTGGGTTTGTAGGGGGAAGGTAGTCCATTCAAGTGCCCTTTGCTTTGCAGTCTGCCTTTCCACTGGCTACGAAACGGGGGTCAGGCTTGGGTTTTGAGGCATCACCGTGAAAATAAATTGGTAATGGGTAGAGGAAGCGGGGAAGAATCAAACTCTGCTTTCTGTTGCACGTAGAAATCAAGTGGCCATTGATGATACCTTTCCGAGGGCAGTTTTAGGATGAGGGGCTCCGGTGACCCTGGGAACAAGTCGGAAGGGATCGGAAAACGGTAGTGCGAAGACTGTGCGGTGGGGAGACTGGAACTTGACACCTGCCAGGACCAGCGCTTTCGTCCCAGTTTCCTTTGTGCCCGCGCCGGGTTTACAGGTGGGCTCAGGAAACTCCATTTTCCCCTTGGGCAGAGGCTCCCAAGGTCGGGCGGTGAGTTTCTCCTGCGAAGTGTGATCCAAACCCAGGGATCGCTTCCGAAGCTGGGGTCCGACCGACTTCTAACTCTGCCACTGCACTCCGGAGCTGGAGTGATCTGCAGGAGCGTCTCAAACCTCCCCGAACGTGTGCCCTTGCCATCCCGCTGGCCCATCTCATTTAAGGGATGCGCTTTCCGAAGGCCGAAGCCCTTCCCGGTTTCTTCATCAGCCGCCAAGCTGGGTCCCTAATGAACCAGCCCATCGAGCTTCTTTCCCGGGGTCTCTCAGACCCTAGCCTCCGGCGATCTCAGCCCAGGATAGGGGATCCTGAGACACTGCCTCCTCTGGGTTAAGAGTCAGCTTGCCCCGAAGAAGAGGAGGGGGTCACGGGCCAGAGTGGTTTTCGGAGAATCCGGGCTGCGTCCTGCGTGGTCAGCGGGGTGGATTGAAAACCGTCTAAGCGCCCGCGCATTTCCTCAATCGCCCTAAATCCCAGCGAAAACCTGAGGCCGGGAGAGGGGAAAAGAGTCGCTCAGGCTCCAATACATGCACCCCGGAGCTCCTGGGTGGATGGGGTTACCCCCTAGTCGAGGATGTGGCCGGGTTAAGGGGGACCAGACCACGGCCAGAGGTCCGCGGGGCCTGCCGTGCGCCGTACTCTGGGGCTCCCTCCGAACTGCCGGCCCCGCCTTAGGTTTGGCAGTCGCCAGGGTCCCTGCGTATGTCGGGCTTGGTATGCCAGGCGTCTCAGGGACCAGACCACCAACCTGCGGTTGACAGAGGTCCCTGAGTCACCAAGGACCCGAGCAGCGCGCCTTGGAAATGAAAACCGAACATGTCCGCGTGCTGGCTCTGGCCACAGTCGCCTGCGCTGTCGGGAGACTGGCACACAGCTCCACCCGCCCTCCTGTAATTCTCAAGGCTTTTATCTAAAACTTCCCAGCAAGACGGCTCTGCTCTCAGGAAGCAGAGAGGACGGAAAGGAGAGGGAATCCTATGTATTGAGCTCCTACTAAGTATGGAACTAGGCATCTTCTGTCTCATCTCATCCAGTCATTGCACACACCCCTGGGGAGGTATTATTGATGCCATTTTATAGGTGAGGAAACTGAGGCTCAGGGGCTCACTAAGGTCCCAGAGTCTATAAAGGGCAACAGCAGAATTCAGGCTGAAGTGTGAGCCTGGAGATAGGGGGTGAAGTCTGGCAAAGGGGGCCCTGAAGGACCTGTCTCAGAGGAGTTGAGGGATGAAGGACCCTAGGGAGCCCTCCAGGCCCCCCAGCCCAGATCCCAGCACAGCCCTGCTCTGGAGTCCCTCTCTGCATCCCCTTCCCCACCCCTCATTGCTGTAAGGGGCTCCTCACCCAGGGTGCCAGCTTCTCCATCACAGGGGACCTGAGGCTCAGCCTGACCAGCCTCCTCCCCCTTGCAGCCCTGGGGAGGAGCAGGGCCGGCAGGAGGTAAGCAGCGAAGGCCTGGCTGGCTGAGAGCAGGCGCTGGTGAAACGTCTGCCTGACCCGACTGAAAAGAGGATCCCTGCCTTTGAGCAGAACCTTGTCTGACCGAATGAAAACTCCCACGGCCATTCTTTGCTATAAAAGCGGCTCATTTGCCACGGGTTGGAGAGGCCACCTCCCCACCCCCAATCCCTCTCCACTGCTGGGTTTGGAATAAACATAAACCTCATTTATAAAAGAACCCACGTCACACACACACACACACACACACACACACACACACACACACACACCCCTCCTTGAAGTCACAGGGCCCAGTTGGTGAAGTTGATTGTGCCTGTTTTCCCCTTCAATGTAAGCTAAAAAAAGAAATCTCAAGATTGGTGATGCTGTAGGCCTCCTTAATGAAATCAGTGAAATCGGCCAGAGAGCAATGAGGAAAAGTCTGCTGTCAACTCCTGGACCCCTCCATTCCTCTCCCACCCTCAACAACCCTCTCACCTCCCTCCCTGCTAGGAACTAAATAAAAAGCAGTAAAATTACTTTCCAAAATAGCCTGCTTCAAAGCAGAACAGAGTACCAGGCTGCGGGAATCCTGAATCCTGCCCTGATAAGGTTCATAATAATCAAATCCAAACTCCATCCACCTCCTCTGACTCTTTCCAACCTCCTCCGGACCCCTCTGCATTTGTTGATGAAAACACTTTGATGTCCTGAGTCCTCCAAACAATTATTATTATAATTTTAAACAACCTGGTATTTTCCATTACTAACGGCTCAGGCTTTGAAGTTACACCTCATAATTTCCTAAATTAAATAAATCATTTTAAGTTTGCACTGGGAGGCTTTTAATAGCAGAGAAAGGAATATCATTATCTTATTGAGACCCAATTGTGGTGGCTCCAGTTTGGCTGTAGCTAGGGGCAAAGTAGGCTCACTCTAACAGACCTACTTTATTAACCTCCCATAACTCTTGAAAGAACATTTTTATATTTTCTTTGATTTCCCCCCTCCCTCTCTTGTTTTAAAGCTGTCCCAACCTTTAATTAGTGCCTAATATGAAAAGCATTATTTTTTTAATGCTATGTAATTTACCAGCGGCAACAGGCCAACTTAACAATTGTTTATTAGACTTGGTTTTTCACACAGGGCAAAGAATGCCGCTCCAAACCCAACTTTTCATGGGTGGTTGCACTAATTAATACAGTGTCTGAGGCTCCTAGGGGGTTTTTTAATATTGAAGCCTATGGGGGCGGAAGGGGGTTTTAGAAGTCCAGCTCCCGCCGCCGACGTTCTCGCTCTGATTTCTTTCATGCTGTTTTGATCCTGTCTGTGGAGTCAGCACAGACAGAAACTGTGCCCTGGCTCCGGAGACAACGATGACAACAGCCCCGGGAACCCCCCAGCACCTCCACTTGTGATTTATGGTGTGTGGGGCCCGACTTGGGGTGCAGGGAGCCCTCTGCTCACGCTGGGCCTGTCGGGGGGCTGTCCCTCGTCCAGCCTGGAGGGGCAAGGAGCTGGCCTGGGGCTAGGGTTGGGCCAGACTCAGGCTGCGGGGGGCACATGCCAGGTCTCCCAGGCACCAGGCAGCACGGAGCGCCGGGCAGAGAACTGGCTGAGCTTGAGGCAGGCCTGGGGTGGGGGTGAAGGTGCAGCGAGGGAGGCCCCCGGCCAGCGCTGCCTCCTCTGGGCTATCAGTTGCCTTTGTTGTTGTTGTTCAGTGACTCAGTCGTGTCCGACTCTTGGTGACCCCAAGGACTGCAGGACAGCAGGCCTCCCCTTCCTTCACTATCTCACTATTTGAGTTTGCTCAAATTCATGTTATCTTTATCTCCCTCATTTCCCCCATTTCTTTTGTCTTTCATGCCCCATCTTAAGCCCACTCCTCACTTTCTTATTTATTTATTTTTAATTATTTTGCTCTCTTTTATTTACCTGCTTTCAATCTTTTTCAGGTCTGTCCCACCCTCTTTTTAATTTTTTTCCCCGTTTATCTTCAGTCCATACAATTCCCCTTCAGGGTCTCATTCTTAACTTCCTCTTTTCTCCCTCTTGTCTTCACTTTGCTGTCATTTTGTTCCTCCACGTGTCTGTCCATAGTTTTTCCTTTTCTGTTTATTCTTATTCCTACCTACTTGCCCCCTTCTCGTTCTCTGTTTTTCTTCTTTCCTCCCCGGTTCCAGCGATTCTGTGCCGGATTGATCGCAGGAACCCCGCCAGCACTCGCTGGCCCCGCTCCTGCGGACGCCGCGCCCTCGCTCGGGGGGCTCCCGGTCACCACCTCCCCTCGGTGCCTTTCCCGCCCCTGCTGCACCTGGCAAGCCAGCAAGAAAGAGACCCCTGGGCAGCGGGGAGGGCAAGTCGCTGGGCTTCTCCCTGGAACCGTGGGCGTCGCGGGCGAGAAGGGCAGCGCCAGGCCGAGAAGGGCCAGGTCCCCGAGCTCAGCCCCTCCGCCCCGCCCGCCGCCGGCCGCCCGTTTGATGTCGCGGGCCCGGCAGGAATGCGGCCGGGTTATCAATCACCCAGCTGGATCCCGAAGGTCTCGGCCTAATCACATTTAATTGCTCGTGGAGGCCCACTCTCGCCCCGGGCCGGCCGCCGCGCTCAATTACTCCCCAAATACCTGCCATCAATAAATGCGCGCTGACACCGGCCCGGCCCGCTCTGGCCCAGGACATCTCAGCCGACCAGGCGCCCCGCATCCTGCTCCCACCCCCTTCCCGGTCATTAAACTTACACCTCGACGCCCAGAGGAGCAAACCAAGCAGATAATAACAGTCCCCTGTTATTGAGAGCATCCCAAGTGCCAGACACTGGTAACTCAGCGATTTACACACTCCTTGAAGTCTCACCACCGTCTGTCTGGGAGGTGTTACCATCTCCATTTGAATTAAGGGAATTTAGGTTTATTCTTTAATGTTCCCCAGGTGGCAAAGGTAGGCCTTGGCCCTCCTGGGACGCGACCTTGCGACCCGGCAATTCCACAGCCCATAGGTAGAAGTACGAGACAATAGTGCCTCCCAGAGGCCAAGGATTTACCTGGAGCCCTGGCATTAAGGTGTGCGGACCAGGTACTACCTACAGGAGCTTGTTTATTCCTCCCACCTACTCTGGGAAGTATTTGTGTTTTGCAGATGAGGACACTGGGGCCAGAGCCCCGGTGTGAGCTGTGAGGAGGTTGCCCTCAAACTGAGGTCCTGACCTGTCTCCTGCCTGAATGCCATCCTTCACTCCTTTTTGCACTCTACCTTCAGAGCAATCCTTGCAACTCAGGAACTGTGGCATCTCTCGTTTTCACAGAGCAGAAAAACAAAGCTAGGACAGCGAAATTCCCAGAGCGGAGGTAAGACGAGGCTGAATCACACAGCTGGGGAGCTCAGAGCCCAGCAAGCCATGTTAGTTCCAGCAATTTCCATTGCACTCTGCCCCTTCTGTCAATATCAAGAGCCTTTGATTTAAAACAAGTGCATTATGTTTATGTTTTATGTAGTTTCCCATTTGTCGAGAGGTAACAATTATACACCTAAACAAGGATGAAGCAGGTAACACTGACTTGCTGTGTGAGGCCAAGTGGCCTGATTGGCTTGGGTTGATTTGCAGTAATACTGACATAAAAGGTTAAGTGAAAAGAGCAAGTTATAGCATATATATATATATATAGAGAGAGAGAGAAAGAGTTGTGTTAAATATATGCAATGTATTTCAACTAAACAAAGATGCCATCAACTATAATATGCATTTTATATTCTACTTTAAAATAAAAAATTGCAAATTATGATGTAATATTATATATATACAGAGAGAGAAAGAGTTGTGTAAAATATATGTAATGTATTTCAACTAAACAAAGATGCCATCAACTATAATACGCATTTTATATTCCACTTTAAAAAATTGCAAATTATGATGTAATATTATATATAGAGAGAGAAAAAGAGTTGTGTTAAATATATGTAATGTATTTCAGCTAAACAAAGATGCCATCAACTATAATATGCATTTTATATTCCACTTTAAAATAAAAAATTGCAAATTATTATGTAATATTTAATTACCTAGAATTTTATACTTATTATTAGTTCTTATTAAGAGCCCTTCTATATTAAAAAAAAGAGATGTTGTACACCTGAAACTAATAACATTGTAAGTCAACTGTAATTTAAAAAAGAAGATGAGAGGGGCAAGAGTCATCTAAAGTCAGTGATTAACTTCATTTATACCATACCCTTTCTTAATCCCTTGTATTTTGTTATAAAGTATATGACAGTGTCCAAAATACTCTCATCCTCATTTGGCCCTTGAGGCAATAGATGGGGTATTATTATTATTACCATGTCATAGAAAATAAAAAGGGTGCTCAGAGAGGTGAGGTCACTTCCCTAAGGTCAAACAGCAAGGAAGCAGAGTCAGGCTTGACAGCTAATTGTATAGTTTCCTGCCTCATGGGGGAGGTTAAGTCCTCACTGGACTAGAAGTCTGTCTAGCTTGCTTTTTTTCTTTTTGACTCAAAAAAGTATATAAGTCCCTGAAAGGAGTTTCTGAGTTGCAGGGCCTTATGTAAAAAGAGCTATTTTAGTAGCAAGCTCTGCCTGTTTTTATTTGAGCGCTGAGAATGCCTGATGATGGAAAAACTGACTTTGTAAAGGAATTGTGTATAAGATGCTAAGTGCCTCCCCTCCCGAAATTCCACCACAGAAAATCACCTGAAAGGTGGTGGTGATGGATGAGGCACTTATTGATGTGAAATAGGCCAATTTAGGGAAAGTCAGAGGGCTGCAAAGTGTCCCGTGCCCCCTCCTTTCCACCACATCAGCCACTTACCTCTTCTAGTCTTTCCGGTTGGATTTCTCTTTGTTTAGCAAGGGGAACAGAGAGGAGCCAAAAGACAATGTAAAAGATCCCAGGGGTGGATGTGGGGAATATGATCTCAGGCTTGAGAATTCCAGGAAAGCAACTGGGCAGTGAAGTCATCCCAAATGGGTGTGGGGTGGGGGTGGGGCAACGTGTCTGCCACGTCAGTGCCTTCCCGGGAGGGGGCAGAGGGCAATGTGAGGTGGCTTCCTTCGCCTTTGGGCCTGGACTTGCAGATCTAAATTATTCCTAGGGTTAGGGACTTCTCTGTCCTGTGTAGACAGGTTCACTAAGGCATAGCCCACTTTGAAGAGAAGGTAAAACTGATTTTTCCCTTGCAAGTAGAAGGAGAGTGCCAAGGAAATTTTAGGTCTTAGAAGGAAGGAAGCAATTAGAGGGAAAGCAGATTTCCCAACTCTGATGAAAGCTGAGCCAGATTCAAATGTCTCTTTCAAAGGCAATAATGCCCAAATTTACCTCTACATGCCATCCCTGGCTAAGTGTATAAAGGGGGAAATCATATGCTTTTTAGAGCAAGATAAATAAAATAAATTTGTAATGACTCTTTGGGATTCAAAATTGCAACATTGACAGCATGGGAAACTAAGCCTCTCTTCTCCTTAATCAACAGCAAGTTAAGACCTTTTTGTCTGGATCTCAGCACACACCATTGATGCTGAACATAGATCCCAACATGCCCCAAGACCTTCCTGAAATTCTCCAAACAGAATTATTAAAATACACTACAACTAAGAGGGAAAAGATGATGTTGTTCATCTCCTTGGAGAATAGCTGAATTAAATGAGCACTTTCTATGGGCCAGGAAGTGGATCCCTAATTTTATCCTAATCTGAATAGCAGCCCAATCTATGTCATTCCATTTTATAGATAAAGAAACTGATACCCTAAGAGTTTATGTGATTTGCCAGTGGTCTCCCAGCTGGTGGATGGCAGATCCTTGGAGTCCAAGGATCATGGTCCAGAAACCACTACTGAGGAATGTTCACTGTTTTATTAAGAATCTGGGATTTGTGTCACTTACAAGAACAGAAACCAGGTGAAAGAGATTATCCTTGGTCCCACGGGTTTCTGAATTGATTTAAAATAAGAAATTGTCATCAGAAGCAAAAGACATTTCAGCTAGTATCTTAAACCAGGAAGGTTCGAGAATAATAATGAAAAGTCTTAGAATAGAAGGGAACTTTGTGATAATATTGTGCAAGAGGTTCAGAGTGGAGTGACTTGCTCAATGTCACATAGGAGCTATGTGGAAGAATAATATTGGGGAAAAAAAGTGGGGGAAATAGTTATATCTCAGTTCAGTTCAGCTGATCTGATCTCAAATACACATTGGCAAGTTGATTTCTGAGCGACTTGAAATCCAGGTCTCCTCTACCGTAAATGCTTTTAGCTCACTTAAAGAGACAGTCAGATCAAGAACACCAGAATGAGGGGATGGATTCTGGTCCCCAATAATATCCATCTATGTCCTGCAGTCAGTTCAAATTAAAACCATCTGCGTCTATTATTTGATCTGAACAAATAATATTTTCCCAAGCTTAGAGAAAGTGTGAGTAAAAGCAATTTTTTTTTCCAGAAAACTTTTGCTATTTTTATTCATCTTGTAACATGCCATCTTGGTAAAAATAGCATGCCTGCTAGGCAACAAGTCTCCAACACCATCATACTCTCTTCCAAAAAGATTGCTCTGGCTATGCCCCTCTTTTTATTGATATTTCAAGGCTTCGACCAAAGACAATCAAACGAGATACCTGAGTTACTGAGTTCAAACCAGCCGCTGATGGCTCCGGAGAGTCTCACTTTACATGTAAATCAAGGCGGGGATTAGCAATGGGATAAGGGCTTCCCAGGTGGCGGTACTGGTAAAGAATCTGCTTGCCAATGCCAGAGACAGAAGAGACATGGGTTTGATCCATGGGTTTGATTCCTGGGTTGGGAAAGATCCCCTGGAGGAGGGCATGACAACCCACTGCAGTATTCTTGCCTGGAGAATCCCATGGACAGAGGAGCCTGGTGGGCTACAGTCCATGAGGTCGCAGAGAGTCAGACAGGACTGAAGCTACTTAGCTTGCATGCATGCAAGGGACAGGAAGCCCAGAGGGCAAAGGTTTGTTCCATCTGGTTCTGAACTGTATCCCTAGTGCTCTGAATGGTGCGTGGCCTTTAGAAGGTGCTCAGTAAGCACAGGCGAATTGAATGAATGAAGGCAAATGTTTTACTAAATGACGGAATGGTTCTGGGAACACTTTTTGGAGCTCTGGGTTCTGCTGATTTTTAAAATTTTAGAAAATATGTAGGTTTGCCATGAGTTCAACCTTTTAAAAAGTTGGTTCGGTTCACCAAGACAATAAAAATGATTTGCATTTGGCAAGATGGGCCAGGTAGTGCTATCAAGGCAGTTATAAAAAATTTTGATTTGGTTCAAGTCTGCTATGACTGGTCACAGATGAATATTAAAGAAACTTTCATGACCCTGACTGGTATGTTAGCCAGACTCTGTAGAGTCAATTCTGCTTGTCCTTATATTTCATGGGCAAAAAATATTTAAAGCATTGCGTTAAATGAAACTCTCCTGAGTTATAAAATTGTCTAAGTGGATGTAGGACACTTCTTTAGAGTTTGTTTTACAGGGTGGTCCAGAGGTTAATTAATGGACTCACTCACAGGAGTGGGAGGGGGTGACTTCTGATTCTAATGAGAACAACTTTGGAAGGAGAATCTCCAGAAAATTTTCTTTAAAAAAAATTTTTTTTGGAGTATAGTTCGTTTACAATGTTGTTGCAGTTTCAAGAGTACAGCAGAGTGAATCAGTTATACAAATATCACTGTTTTTTTTACATTCTTTCCTCATATAGGTTGTTGCAGAATATTGAGAAGAGTTCCCTGTGCTATACCATAGGTCCTTATTGGCTATCTATTTTACATATACTAGTGTGTATATGTCAGTCCCAATCTCCCAGTTTATCCCTTCCCTCCATTATTTCCCCCTGGGTAATCATAACCATCTGTGCCTCTATTTCTGTTTGTAAATGAGTTCTTTTGCACCATTTTTAATAAGTTCACTTATAAGCGATATCATATGATGTATATTTTTCTCTTTCTGCTTTACTTCACTCAGGATGACAATCTCTCTTTTATTGTCTTCAGAGCCCCAGTTTTCTCTTCTGTAATGCAGGACTTAGGGTCCCTGCTTCTGCAGCCCTGAGATGTACTTCTCAGAGGCATGCTGTATTGTACTTAGATGCTCAGTCATGTTGGAATCTTTTCCACCCTGTGGACTGTAGCCCACCAGGCTCCTCTGTCCATGGGATTCTCCAAGCAAGAACACTGGAGCAGGTTGCCATGCCCTCTTCCAGGGGATCTTCCCAACCCAGAGATCAAACCCAGGTCTCCTTCATTGCAGGCCAATTCTTTACCATCTGAGCCACTAGGGCAGCCCAAGAATACTGGAGGGGGTAGCCTATCCCTTCTCCAAGGGATCTTCCCAACCCAGGAATCAAACCAGCGTCTTCTGCATTGCAAACGGATTCTTTACCAGCTGCCCTACCAGGGAAACCCCTCAGAGACATAATTAACATTTTCCAGCTCCCTTGAGACACATGATAGGGTTTTAAAGCAAAATGGCACTTCAAGGGATCAGGTGGGAAATTAAAAAGTAGTCATTTCAAAATAAAAAGTGTCATCCATGGGATTTCTCTGGTAATCCAGTGGTGAGACTCCAAGCTTCCAATGCAGGGTTCAATCCCTGGTTGGGGAACTAAGATCTCATGTGCTGTGCAGTGCAGACAAAAGAAAAAATTGTCATCCCTGCTATCCTGAACTGTGCTCGACTCAAAATCTCTTTAGGGGGTGAGGAGATTCCATGACTTTCTGAAGGACGTAATGACACAGGTCACAGAACCCATATCTGAGGCTGCAGTAACCCTTTGTGAAACATATCTTGATTTTTGAGGTTATTGTAGAAAAACCTAACCGTTTCACGTGTTACTAATTCATAGAGTGTAAAAATCTACCTCAAAGCCTGATAGTCACCCTGCACTTATCAGAGCCCAGATTTCTAAACTCTGGGCCAGAACAAGGTTGCACGTGACTGAGCCTTCATCACATCTCACGAACTGTAGGCCATTTGCTGGTAGGTTATGAAATATGATCATAAATAAAAAGTAAGTGACTCACATAAAATAAATGGACAAAGAGCACTCTGTGATGGAGAGAGCCCCAGGTCGATTGTGTTGGTTCATTTATTTGGGTTTGTAGAGGATTTCAAGAGGCCAAGTAACCCCAGCTACTCTACACAGATGGTAGGCTGCATGGCAGACATGGGGTACTGTTACTGCAAAGCTTGCCTGGAGCCCATTCCACAACCATTGAGTCAGGAGTGACATTTAGGTACCACTTTACATGTTCTGTCACCTAAGCTCTTTCTTCAAGTCAGGTGGCATTACGTGGAAGGTGAAGGAGAGGCTTATACACAGGGGTTGGGGCCCAAGCTTCTCAGAAGGGTTGAGACTTCTGCCTCAGACCGAAAATTCAAGTTAAAGTACACACAATTTATTTTTTAAAGGAGTTAGGGATTAAGTCAGTCAGTCACTGTAGCTGGCAGATCGGAGGTCAGGGGAGGATAGTATTTGTGCAGCCTTTAGAGGTGAATCCTGGCAGGTGGGGAGTGGTGGTGATGGTGGTGGGTGAGTACTGACTACGATTTCACCTCTTCCCCAAAGACTGGCTTCACAGGTGTCCAGCTGATTCATAAACTCCCCAGGCAAAACAAGCAGATGGGATAAAGCAAGAAAAAAAAACACCACCCCCGGGAGCTGCCAACTGTTTGTCTTACCACGTTCTTTTCAGTTCAGTGGGATAGGAAAGAGGACTATTCAGCATTAGTCTTCCTTTTCCAGGCAGAGGGAAGTGTGAAGGAAGAGCTCTTGAAACAAATGGAAAAGCGTGGCACAGAATCCTGCAGGCTATTGAACGCTCCAAAGGAGCCAAAGGACTTCCGAGGGGGGTCCAGACGTACAGGGACTCCAGGTCAGCGCTGCTGCGTTCAAGTCTTCACTCCACCAACCCTGGGGCCAGGCACGCAACCTCTCTGGAACTCAGTTTCTTTGTATGTCACCTGTGGATGACAACATCACTGATCTTGGATGATGCTGTGAGGATAAAATGCTACCCTTGACATCTGACCTGAAGAAATCCCTCTGGGAAGTGCCAGCAAGCCTAGTACCTCTTGGTGAGGATTCTGGTCCTTATCTTGGGCGTTGAGCAGCTACTCAAGGTTTATAAGCCAGTCGTGATAGGCCCGGTAGGACATCATGGCAGGAGTGGGATGCAGACAAAGAAATAACTGAGCTGGTTGCCCTGTGCCATTTTGCATAATATGGGCAAAAACCCTAAACTTCTCAGTGTTGAGGCAGGTGCCCATGACTGAGCAAGACTTCCCAAACTGAGCCATTTTGGAGTCACCTAGATTAGAAGTTTTAATCATCTGCCTAGCTCTGGTATTCCTCAGTGTCCCTCCTCCGCCCTCACAGTGCCCACCCATAGTAAGGGGCACTTCAAAGCCCCAAATAAACATTGCGGGGATTTCAAGAATCCCACCCCATCCTTTCCCCCCTCCCATCCTTCCTCCCTGCCCTTTTAACATCCACCTTACTGTTTTCTCTGCTCTTTTTTTTTTTTTTTAAACTGGAGTATAATTGCCTTAGGATGTTATTTTTGTTTTTACTGTACAAGAAGTGAAGATGTATACAATGTCCCCTTCCTCTTGAACCCCCCTTGGCCTCCCTCCACCATCCCACCCCTCAGTCATCACAGACACTGAGCTGAGCTCCCTGTTCTATACAGCAGCTTCCCACTTGACAAGGTGTCTGATGACAGTCTGAAGGATTCTGGAGTGGAAGGGAACGGGTGCCAGGGGAAAACAAACAAAATGCCTGCATCAGGAAGCTCAAGGTCCTGGGCCTTTACAACCTTTGAACAACAAGCGGCAGCTCCTTCACCAAAGACTTCCACTCCGTCTCGGCTTTAAAAGTCAGCCTCATGAAAGCGTTTCCAACGTGCATTTAAAATCATCCATCCAAAAGATAACTAAATCATGGCCATTCATTCCTCTCGACCCATCACACTGCAATGAAAACATGTATTTAACTGAGAAAACACTGAGCCTTCCCCCTCCCCGGCCTCTGTCTTTTTTTCTTCTCCGTTTCTTTGAGGGCTCAAAATATTATGATTCATCTCAGCACTGCCGAATGCAGCAGTGAATTACAGGCCCCAGAGACTTCCAAACCCGGAGGGGTCCAGGCAGAGAACGTCCCTCAGTTCATCCCGGCCATTCTCTCTCCAGCCAACTGTGTTTGTTCCTTGACTCCTTTTGATCATCCCTTATAACAGTAGCCAAGCAGAGGAAATGAAGCTTTTGTATTTAAACTAATCCATGACCCTGGATAATTTGTAAGAGACATCTATGAGGGGTTAAAAATGAGCCTCTGACTGCTTGATGTGGAGACGTCCCAGACACACCACGGCTCCCGTGGTGGGATCATAGAATTGCAAGGCGAATGAAAGGGTGTCAGAGTGTGCAGTGTCCTTTGGGAATATCTGTCCAGTCCAACTCTCTCGGTTTGAAACATGGAGATACAGAGGCCCAGAGAGGGAAAGAGACCTGCCCTGACTAGAAATTTTCTGACTCTGAAGAAGACTAGAGCAGTGTGGTCCTCCAGTTATCTGATGCTAACCTGTCCCCCTGCTGTCCAGGGGCTACAGTCAGATAGGTGTTCCGTCTGTCTGTCCTCAGAGTCCAATCTTCAGGCTCACACATGTGGTGACTTTAGCAGAGAGCAGAAACACCAGCCCCTAGTCCAACTCGACAATACAGTTTTATTTTTCAGTGACCTTTAATGAAGGAGGTAAGGGTTTAATTTCAGGTTGAAGGTTTTGGGCTCCAGGATCAGAAGGCATGTGCTTCTGAGTCTTGGTCTCCTGGGGATAATAGTAGAACCCAACTCCCCAGCTGTAAGCATTAAATGAGTTCATTGTGGTCGGTCAAGTGCTCACAGTGGTGACCAGCCCCAAAGAATGTGAGCCACCCACCTCTCCCATTCTCCATCTTTTTCATGGAGAAAGGATAACCACTATGCACTTACAAATGCCAGAACCTTTACATCTCTTTTCAGCTTACTGCACCAGGCTGGGATACCCTGTCTACAAGGGACTTGCCAGAGTGTGTGTCCCCATTCCACCACTAACCGGCTATGTGGTCCTGGGCAAGAACATCAGCTCTGAATGCCTCAGTGTTCTCATCTGTGAAATGGAAATACACATCCTGGCCTCCTCCATGAAGAATATTCACATAACAGTGTATTATAGATGACTCACTTGGTGCCAAGCTCAACGGCAGCACTTTGGATAACCAGCGAACAAAACAAAGAGCCCACCCCTGTGGGGCTCCTATTCTAGCAGAGAAAACAGACAGTAAATAAACAGGAACAGATGAATGAACACGTTCTTTTGTTATGTGAAATCCACCAAAAGATACGTGGAGAATATGGGCCTTCTTTTTCCTAAGAGTTCCCTGACTCTGCCAGAAGCTTACTCCTGCAATGTTTGTTTTTTCTTTTTTCATTTTTATTCTGAAAATTTTCAAACATATATAAGAGAGAATAGGATAAAGAATTACACTTACTACCACTCACTTTACCAATTGTTAACTCATGCTCAATGTTGTTATAAGTTAATACTTGTTACACCTTAATATAATACTTAATATTTCTCTTTTTCAGGACTATTTTGAAACAAATCTCAGACATTTATATTTAATTTATTAACATTAAAATACATCTCTAAAAGAAAAGAAAAAAAATTATTCAAGAAACGTAAGCACAATGACATTATCCCAACTAAGATTAACAATAATTCTTTACTATCATTTACATCCAGGAAGTGTTTAAACCTGTCTTGTTATTTTTTAAAATTACATTTTATTCAATTAGCATGGAAATAAGGTTCATATATTGCAATCTGTTGATATATCTCTGAAAGTTTCTTTTAACTTATAAGTTTCTCACTCCTTTTTTTCTTCTAATATATTTGTTAAAAAAAAAAGCAGACTTTTTTCTGCATTTTCCCCCAGACATACACAGATGTTTTCCTGAAGTCCCATGGCAGATTTGACAGTTTCCTCTGTCTCCTGGAATTCTTACAAATGGTTAGTTAGATCTAGAGGCTCAATCAGATTGAAGTTCTATTTTTAGAAAGACTGTTTTCTAGATGACATTATTTTCTTCCCTCTCAGGGCACTTAACGGCTGGTTGTCTTGCTTTTGGTGATATTTAAAGCTGTTAATGATCCATTCCTAGATCCTTTACTTCACTGCTGCTGCTGCTGCTGCTAAGTCGCTTCAGTCGTGTCCGACTCTGTGCGACCCCACAGACGGCAGCCCACCAGGCTCCTCTATCCCTGGGATTCTCTAGGCAAGAACACTGGAGTGGGTTGCCATTTCCTTCTCCAATGCATGAAAGTGAAAATGAAAGTGAAGTCGTGCAGTCATGCCCGACTCTTAATGTTGTGAAATGGTGACGCCCTAATTCTATCATTCCCTGTTCATTTATTAGCCATACTACTTCCATAAAGAGAAATTTCTCTCCGTCTACTATTTGGGTGCCCCAAGGAACAGTTAGTATGTAAAAGCGAGAGCAATGTTCCATTCTTTCTCTTTAGCTCCCAATTTTCAGAATGAGTTGGTCATGTAGCCTTCTCCAAAGGTCAGTCAGCTCATGTCTTTTAAACATATTATATGTATTTCAATCTATTTATTTTCTGGATGCACAGATGATCTCTCTTTGGCCAACCTGAGCTTTTTTAAATCTACTCATGTCTTGAAAAAAAAAATTATTTATTTATTTTAATTTAGAGGTTAATTATTTTACAATATTGTGGTGGGTTTTGCCATACATTGACGTGAATCAGCCACAGATACACGTGTCCCCCCAGTCCTGAACCCCCTCCCAACTCCCACCTTCCTCCCCACTCCATCCCTCTGGGTTGTCCCAGAGCACCCGGCTTTGAGTGCCCTGCTTCACACATCAAACTTGCACTGGCATCTGTTTTACATATGGTAACATATATGTTTCAGTGCTATTCTCTCAAATCATCCCACCCTCGCCTTCTCCCATAGAGTCCAAAAGTCTGTTCGTTACATCTGTGTCTCTTTGCTGCCTTGCATATAGGGTCATTGTTACCATCTTTCTAAATTCCATATATATGCGTTAATACACTGTATTGGTGTTTCTCTTTCTGACTTATGTCACTCTGTATAACAGGCTCCAGTTCCATCCATCTCATCAGAACTGATTCAAATGTGTTCTTTTTTATAGCTGAGTAAGAGGCCATTGTGCACGTGTACCACAACCTCTTATCCATTTGTTTGCCAGTGGACATCTAGGTTGCTTCCATGTCCTGGCTATTGTAAACAGTGCTGCAATAAACACTGGGGTACACGTGTCTCAATTCTGGTTTTCTCAGTGTGTATGCTCAGCAGTTGGAGAAGGCAATGGCACCCCACTCTAGTACTCTTGCCTGGAAAATCCCATGGACGGAGGAGCCTGGTGGGCTGCAGTCCATGGGGTCGCTACGAGTCAGACATGACTGAGCAACTTCACTTTCACTTTTCACTTTCCTGCATTGGAGAAGGAAATGGCAACCCACTCCAGTGTTCTTGCCTGGAGAATCCCAGGGATGGGGAAGCCTGGTGGGCTGCCGTCTATGGGGTCACACAGAGTCGGACATGACTGAAGTGACTTAGCAGCAGCAGCATGCTCAGCAGTTGGATTTCTGGGTCAAATGGCAGTTCTATTTCCAGTTTTTTAAGGAATCTCCACACTGTTCCCCATAATGGTTGTATTAGCTTGCATTCCCATCAATAGTGTAAGAGTGTTCCCTTTTCTCTACACTCTCTCCAGCATTTATTGTTTGTAGACTTTTTGATGGCAGCCATTCCGACTGAAGTGTTAAAATTGACTCATCTCTTCTTAATACAACTTCAATCACCTTTGAAAGTCTCCTTGCTTTCTGGTCAAAGATGATCAAGCCTCATTTTGTACATTTCCTTCCTCAGATATTTCTACAAAGGAATACTGGTCCCTTTTAGTGGGAAATAAAATTCAAGGCCACAGTCTGGGCATTAGAGATGCTTATTTCTAGGCATTGAGTTTATACAGACATGAACAAGATTGCTACGGGACCTGTCTTCACAGCCCCCTAATCAGACTTGGGAGACTATAGTGGAGCACGTGTTAAGCGAAGGGCAAGTTCAGGGTGTCATGTGATGTCCTAGTCCAGGTCCCAGTCTAGGATTTATGGGGAAAGAGGAAGGGAAGAGGATTGAGACTGGAGGGAGAAATACTTCCTGCTCAGTGTGTAAGGAGATGTTGAACTTCAGAGAGAGGGTTAAATTAGGCAAGTGAAACTGACACATAAAATGTAACATACTAGGCAATAGACCTCTCCTGCTGGAATTCAAAGTGCCCAGACTGTAGGAAAGAGTTTGTTACAGGTGAAACAAGTATTAGCACTGTCCAAATCAAGTTGGGATGATTGTTCATAATAGCAACAGCTAATCAGATGTGCGTAGTCTGATACAATCTACAGAAAAACTGCTTGAAGCAAGGACTACTGTGATGCCCACTTAAGAGACAAAGAGTCTGAGGTCAATGTGAGATTAAGGAATTTGCTAAAGGTGACCCAGTCAGTAATTAGTGGAAATGAAATTTGAACTCAGGACTTTCTGATGACAGAGATGCTGGAGATAAGCTTCTTCGTCGCTTTGCTCTGCCCTACCACCCAAACTGTATTCACATACAGATTTTAAGGCCCCTTTTCAAAGTGTTAAAAATCATTTCTCAACCAGCAGAGAGCCTTGATCATACCCTGTCTCACTCGAACAGATTTCTCCCTTGTTCGCTATTCCCAAGATGACTTGAAATTACATCGTGGCCCTTAGTACCACTGTGTGACATGGTGCTAATTCCTTCACCTCTCTGTTTTTCCTTGTCTGTGAAATGGGGATGATAATCTCCACTGATGATAGTGACAGTGAGTCTCAATCAATGGTAGTTATTAAAAAGAATGAACCAATAGGTAACATGTATTTTATCATTTGATGGCCACTACACCTAAAAAGGTAGGTAGATCATAATACCCATTTTACAGGTGAGGACACTGAGACACAATAGGGGATTTCCCAGGTCTAAGGCCACACAAGAGTAAACAGCAGCTCCAACATCTGAACCCAGACAGAGCACTAAGCTCTGCTGCCTGAATAATGAGTCTCCTTCAGCAGCGAGGGGGCTGTCATTTCTGCCTGGAGGCCTTGTCACTTATTCCCACCTTGCTGAAAGGAAGCAAGGGTACTGCTCTAAGAGGCCCACTGTACATCAAAACAGGTGACTTACCTCCCAAGGAGCATTCTGAACTCCATACGGGACACCTTGCTCACCATGACGCTCAAACACAGGCAGGAGCTGATTTACTTCAGTGATTACTGGCCTAATACACTGTTTTCCTTCTTACAGAGCTCAAAACTGAACATTGCATCCCTCTAGTGCTGACACTGGGAGAAGGATGGATTTTAAAAATTTAACTTTGCATTCAAAACTTTGTGTCAAACCACGTGTTTTAATCCCACCAGGCCAGGATGGAAAGGAAGGGGACAAGGTCAGTGTTGGAGTTTCATCAACAAGCTTAGCCCCCTTCTCTACCACCCACTCCCCCGCTCCATTTCTTCAATCAACCTTTATTAAGAACATAGGTTTGAGTCCACAGGAACAAATTCTTCTGGCTCTTTAAGGAACGTATTTGAAGGGGGGTGGGGGGGGCAGGGGTTATTAGGCTGCATTACTGGATAAATGATACAACATGCTTTCCAGCATGAATCATCCGAGTAGAGTGACAAAAAAGAAGCTTGAAAACTATGTACAGCCAAAATACTGGCAGGCCTCGGCCACTCGAGCCAGATTTCAGATTTCAACTGCTTTAGACCAAAAATAAATAAATAAAATTTAAAAATAAATTAAATTAAAATTTAATCTCATGGTGACAATTCCCATGGAAGAAGGCTAAAGTATTTTGTCTACAGCCCTCCAGCCTCCTCAGAATCAGAAGACTTCCCGCAGTCAGAGATGGAGAAGCCCCCAAGGGTCACCTGGGCTGGCCCCGGGGCTTCCTCCCCCGGCCCGGGTGGTGCCCCCTGCCGCGAGCTCGCGGGGTAAAGGAGCGCGCTTGACTTTTATTAGCAACACATGCGGGGGCCACCGCGCGCCCAGACAGCCCGGCATCTCGGAGCCAAAATGGATGGCTCTCGGGCCGCGGGGCCAGGGTTTACAAATGCGCCGCGGCGTTCTCAGGTGGACAAACGCGGGCCTCTGCGGCGGGCCCGGGTTCCCAGGCGCGCGGAGGCGGCGGCCCCCTTCAACTCCGGGCGCTGGCGGGAGCGGAACCCGTGTTAATTACTGTACGTCTCCACTGTAAAGAGAGTCAGCCGGGGAGCGGGGCCGCCGCGGCTGCCGGGCCCCGACGCACAAAAGCTTCATATATTCTGAATGAAGGCGAATCGCAGCCTCGGCCTCCTTGAAAAGAGCCGTGAGGGAGACTTCATTCTCTTCCTTTCAGCTGTGCTCAGACTGTGAAATCCACACAATCGCGCCCTTCTCTTTAAAGGGAGGGAGAAGAGGGGCCGCGGCCGCGCGCCCCGCCATTAGCTGGGCGCAGAGAAGGAGAGTTCACTCCGGGGACAAGGGCGCACGGCCCGGGGGCTGGTTGGCAGCAGGGTTTCCCATCCGGCGGGGGCTGGCTGCAGCTCTTTCTGCCGCTGCATTTCACGGGGCCTTTGTTGGGCTCTCCCTGGCCAGGGTGTCGGGCCGCGTCAGGTGCGGAGGCCCGCTGTCCCCTCGGCTCGTCCGTTCCCTCAAAGGGCTGGGTCCATTCCTAAGACGCCAGGAGCTGTCCCTCCGGCATCTCCTGGGACCTAGCCACACCCAGTTTGCCAGGCTCCCGCAACAATTGAAACTAGAAAAAAATGCTAGAACCAGATAAGCTATGTTAAACTATATTTAAAGTGCTGGCATTGAAAGTTTGATCTTTTTAGAAGTCTGTGTTTTTTAAAAAAAAATACCAACACAATCTATATGAATCACAGGATGGCTACAAGATTTAGAATATATATATATATTAATTTACAAATAGGACCTAGATTTGAGGTTGAGTGATGAACCACATTCTTCATATCTTTGCAACTGTGCAATCTTATTCAGGGAGAATATCTTAAGAGTACAGTGGATCTTGAGACCATGTTTTCTGAGTCCCTCCTTTATAGCCCCAGTTTAAGTGTCCTGGTCATTCTGTATAACTATCCTGACTCTCAAATTCCAGCATTGTAAAGCCTGGCTGACTTAGCAGGTGCCTGGTTGCCAACCTAGAACAGAAACTTTCTCCATTCTCTGCTTGTGGCCCTTTCACTTGGCAAAGCAGGGTGCAGAAGAGAATGGCCCTGGAGCCATCTGGGGGTGTGACTGTTTCCTTTATAGCTGCAGAGAATGGAACACACCATGTGTAGCTTGGAATTAGAAGGTCAAGGGCAGAGGTGCACCCATCCTCAGTGGCTCCCACTCAACACCTGTCCCTCTCCTTGGAAACAGGGAGTAAACAGTTGGTGACACTTGCTACTTTTTGTTGAGTACCTGTTGCGTACTTTGCATTGCACTAGGCACTTAGCAGGGGTTATCCTTTAATTCTTAAAAAAAGAAGGTAGGTGTTATTGAGCCTGAAAGATGTACAGGATCTTGCTAAAAATCATAGTCAATAAATCAAAGTGGATTTGAATCCCAGTGGGAATGATTGCAAGTTCTTTCTAATCAGGCACATGACCTCCTCTTCATTTATTTATTCATTTATTTGGCTGCACTGTGTCTCAGTTGAGGCATGCGTGATTTTTAGTTGCAGCATGTGGGATCTAGTTCCCTGACCAGGAATCAAACCTGGCCCCTGTCCTGGGAGTTCAGAGCCTTAGCCATTGGACCACCAAGGAAGTCCCATGACCTCTACTTTATCCCCTATTAGCTAGGCTGGACCAATCACACACTTTCTGTCCTGTGAGCCCCACAAAATCCTCTGAGAGAGATTCTTTTTTTTTTTTTTTTTGAGAGAGAGAGATTCTTTTCTCATTTCTTTTGTCCGCATTTAACAGATAAATTGAGGGTCCCAGGTGTAAATGACCCAGCTTAGTGACATCTAGTAAGTAAGGCCAGCCTTTGGTTTATATGTTGACACACAGGATACTCACAGATCCTCATCATTAAATTGCTTGTATTTATTATCATTATCTGGAAAAGCTGGGAAGTTCAGAACATTTTTAAGAAGAACATACGAAATATTTTCAGTCCCATCATCCAGGAAACTTCTGTTAATTGTGTGATATGTTTCCTCCTGATCTGAGGAAGATGTCAGGAAGCCAGACCATCCAGGAGCGAATCCTGCAATATGTTAGCTATGTGACCTTGGGAAAAGTCCTTTCCTTAAAATATTTATTTATGTATTTGGCTGCTCTGGGTCTTAGTTGCAGCATGCAGGATCCTCAACCTTAGTTGTGGCATGTGGGATCTAGTTCTCTGACGAGGGATCGAGCCCAGACCCCCTGCATTGGGAGAGTGGAGCTATAGCCGCTGGACCACCAGGAAAGTCCCTCTTTTCTGTCCCCTCCCCTCCCTTTTCTTCCCTTCCCTTGTTAAATTGAGGTGAAATTGACAAAAGATGCCATTGCCATTTTAAAGCCTACAATTCAATGTCATTTATTACATTCCCAATATTGTGCAACCATCACCTCTACCTAGTTTAAAAACATTTTCATCACCCCAAGAAGGGAACCCTGTACACATTACACAGTCATGCTTTAATCTCCATGACCCTAGTCTGCTTGCTGTCTTTATGAATTTACTTATTCTGGGTATTTCACATAAATGGAATTATATAATATGTGATTTTTTGTGTCTGGCTTCTTTCACTTAGCATCACATTTTCAAGGTTCATCTACAATGTAGTATGTATTAGATGTTCAGTCACTTTTATGACTGAATAATATTTCAGTCATTGAGTTGTAAGAATTCTTTATATAGTCTGGATAGTGGACCTATGACAGATATGTGATTTGCAAATATGTTCTCCCATTCTTGAGCAGATTCTCAATCTTGCTGTGATTCAATTCCCTCACCTAAAAGATAGATATATCTACAAATATGGAAGTTGTGAGGATTAAATAAAAAGATTGATTTATAGCAATAGCACAATGCCTGGCATGTTTAAGTGCTCAAGAAATGTTACTTGTTATGAATACATATGCATCATTTTTATATAAATTGAGATCATAGTCTTTGATTTAAGATCATACTATGAACTTCTTCGTGAGCTTCCCAGGAGACACTTAAAGAATCTGCCCACCAATGCAGGAGACATAAGAGATATGGGTTTGATCCCTGGGTCAGGATGATCCCCTGGAGGAGGGCATGGCAACCCATTCCAGTATTCTTGTCTGGAGAATCCTCGTAAACAGAGGAGCCTGATGAGCTATATAGTCCATAGGGTTGCAAAAAGTCAGACATGACTGAAGCAACCTAGCACGCAAACACATGAACTTCTTTGCATAGCACCATATGTCCTTTGATAATATGATCATTTTTTAAAATTAATTTTTAATTGGAAGATAATTGCTTTATATTGTTGTACTGGTTTCTGCCACATAACAATGTGAATCAGCCATAAGTATACATATGTTCCCTTCCTCTGGAACCTCCTTCTCATCTCCCACCCCTCCTACCCTTGATCATTTTTAATGATAGTCCAGTAGTCTATCATTGGAATGAGCCATAACTTATTAAACAATCCCCTATGGTGTTTAGGTTGTCCCCCACCCCAAATTTAAATAAAGATTCTGATTTTTGTCACTATCAGTGCTTCATTTTCTTCCCCCCTTGTTGTATGCCAGGCGGGAAACTGGCTCAACAAACTTAGCTGACTAATGCTTTAAAATATAAAACAGTGACCACTTTTGATGGGAAGAGAAAACCCCTGCATATTCCCGACTCTCAGAAATTGTGTGAACTCATAAATGTTTGTTATTTAGGCCGCTAAATATGGGAGTTATTTGTTTTACAGCAGTAGATGACAAATACAGCACATGTGAATAGACTAGCTAGAGGTATGGAAAGGCACCCTCGAAACACGCATATACACACACACAGCGCCTCTATTCTGACACATGCCCAGAAGTCCTGGATTCTCTCTAGTTGATCTAATGCCTAAAGAAGAATGAAGTCTGACATTTTATCTTCATTACTGCTTTTCCAATATGTGAAACATAAGGTAAGATGTGTCTCTTGTGTTAACACAACCTGAGGACATCAGCATTGTCATCATGCCCTGGTTGTCCAGCAAGCATCACTTTATTATGTGGGTGTCTTCCCAGGACACTGCTTGAGTGAACTATGACTTTTTGTAAGTTGAATCATACTTACAGGCCATGAGAGTTGCTAGCTAAAAGAAGTCTCTAGTGTGCTCTTTTGTACCTGGAATAAATTTGGTAAAATAAAATCATTTCCTAAATTAGAATTTAACATATTTTATTTTCTTTAGAGATGATATAGCTGCTGTGTTCATATTGCCATTAGTATAATTTTAACAAATAAAGTTCATCTGCCACAATCAGATTTCCATAAAAGAGAAGTTCCAATGACGATCAAAAAGGCACAGGATCTTCCCATGGCTTCCTGAGATCACACATCCTGTGCATGAAGACGATGGTTGCAGATCAACAGATGAGCAATCTTAAGCTTGAAAAGAAAATATTGTGGGCCCTGCCATATAAAAAGACTTGTGATAGAACCATCTTGAAATGACTTCTCTGCAGACAAGTTGCAAGGCCTTCAAGAGATAAGGCACTGTGGGATAGATACTTCCAACTGGGAATAGTTCCCATGATATATATATAGATATAGATATAGATATAAATTTACCAAAGCCAGGCTACAGATATCATTGCATTGTGGTTTTCACTCAGGCATAATGCAATGTACCATCATTGTGGTATTTACAAGGTAATTTAAAGATACACAAAAGTTTATTCCTAACCCAGTCTAGATGGTGGGAGCACTTAAGGGCTTTAAGTTGTTTGATGCTTTCTTGCATAAACTACTGGTTCTTAAACACTGATGTTCATCAAACTTACCTGGCAGCTTATTATAACCCAGATGGCTGGGCCCTGTCCCCATGTTTCTGACTCACTAGGCCAGGGGTTGGCCTGAGAATTTATATTTCTAGCGAGTTTCCAAATGATTGATGCTGTTGGTTGGGATTGCACTGAGAATCACTGGCTTAGGCCATCTCTGGAAGGATTTATGCAAGGACTTCCTTTGCACTATGCATCCTCTGTGTGTGTGTGTGTGTGTGTGTGTGTGTGAGAGAGAGAGAGAGAGAGAGAGAGAGAGAGAGAGAGAGAGAGAGAGAGAGTGGCAGATGCTTACTCACGTCCGACTTTTTGCAACCCCATGGTTGCCAGGTTCCTGTCCATGGAATTCTCCAGGCAAGAGTGCTGGAGTGGCTTGCCATTCCCTTCTCCAGGGAATCTTCCCAGTCCAGAGACTGAACCCAGGTCTCCCACACTGCAGGCAGATTCTTTACCAGCTAAGCCACCAGGGAAGCCATATATCCTTTTTGCATAATTGTAAATGTTTTACCAGATGCATGTTTCACCTGTTCAAATGATTACCTGGAGTTTATGCTCCTGGATATATAGTTGAGTTCAGTTCAGTCACTCAGTCATGTCCAACTCTTTGCGACCTCCGTGAACAGCAGCACGCCAGGCCTCCCTGTCCATCACCAACTGCTGGAGCCTACCCAAACCCATGCCCATTTAGTCTGTGATGCCATCCAGCCATCTCATCCTCTGTCGTCCCCTTCTCCTTCTGCCTTCAATCTTTCCCAACATCAGGGTCTTTTCAAATGAGTCAGCTCTTCGCATGAGGTGGCCAAAGGACTGGAGTTTCAGCTTCAACATCAGTCCTTCCAATGAACACCCAGGACTGATTTCCTTTAGGATGGACTGGTTGGATCTCCTTGCAGTCCAAGGGACTCTGAAGACTTTTCTCCAACACCACAGTTCAAAAGCATCAATTCTTCAGCACTCAGCTTTCTTTACAGTCCAACTCTCACATCCATACTTGACTATGGGAAAAACCATAGACTTGACTAGACGGATCTTTGTGGACAAAGTAATGTCTCTGCTTTTGAATATGCTGTCTAGGTTGGTCATAACTTTCCTTTCAAGGAGTAAGCATCTTTTAATTTCATGGCTGCAGTCACCATCTGTAGTGATTTTGGAGCCCCCCAAAATAAAGTCAGCCACTGTTTCCACTGTTTCCCCATCTATTTCCCATGAAGTGATGGGACCAGATGCCATGATCTTCATTGTCTGAATGTTGAGCTTTAAGCCAACTTTTTCACTCTGCTCTTGCACTTTCATCAAGAGGCTTTTTAGTTCCTCTTCACTTTCTGCCATAAGGGTGGTGGCATCTGCATATCTGAGGTTATTGAGATTTCTCCTGGCAATCTTGATTCCAGCTTGTGCTTCCTCCAGCCCAGCATTTCTCATGATGTATTCTGCATATAAGTTAAGTAAGCAGGGTGACAATATACAGCCTTGACGTACTCCTTTTCCTATTTGGAACCAGTCTGTTGTTCCATGTCCAGTTGTAACTCTTGCTTCCTGACCTGCATACAGGTTTCTCAAGAAGGAGGTCAGGTGGTCTGGTATTCCCATCTCTCAGAATTTTCCACAGTTTATTGTGATCCTCACAGTCAAAGGCTTTGGCATAATCAATAAAGCAGAAATAGATGTTTTCTGAAACTCTCTTGCTTTTTCGATGATCCAACGGATGTTGGCAATTTGATCTCTGGTTCTTCTGCCTTTTCTAAAAGGCATACATAGGAGGAAGGTTTTTCTTTCATTGTTTCCTGAGAGGCAAAATGATCTTGTTGAGAGCAGAGGATTATCCACTAGCTCAGCAACACCTATCTTGAATAGGTGCTCTGGGAGTTTTGAAATATGTTCACAAACTTCGATTCTTCAAAAAGTACAGCTGACTCCTCTATTCATGTGAACTAAGTGACTGCTTTCTAATGAACAGAATATGGCAGAGTGTCATTGCATGACATTCACGATGAAGATGTAAAAGGCACTATGGCTTCCTCCCAGACTCTCTTGGATTACTCACTCTGGGGACGGTGGCTGCCATGTTGAGAGGATACTCAAGCAGCCCTGTGGAGAGGCTCATCTGGTGAAGAACTGAGGCTTCCTGCCAGCAGCCATAGAGAGAGCCTCTTGAGAGTGGACCTTCCAGCTTTTAGCTAATCTCAGTCCTGGCCAGCATCTTGACAACACCTTTGGAGAGACCCCTCCCCTTCACCCCTCCTCTACTTAGCTAGGATGGTTCCAGATTTCTGACCCACAGAGACTTTGAGATAATATAAAATTGGTTTAAGCCATTACGTTTTGGGGAAACTTTTAACATAGCAATAAATAACTAGTGCAGGAATCTGACCTCTTTAAGCCTCAGCTTCCTCTGTGTAAAATGGGGCTAATATTATCTTGATTCTGTAGGGTTATTATGAGGTTTAGCTGAGATGGAGCACCTAACGCCTTAGAAGAGTGCCTGGCATGGAGTAAGCGTTCAGCAGAGGATGGTTATTGTCATTTTTGCCCATTGTTATTTCTAATCAGTGGATTTCCCCCAGGGGGCTGACTCTTTCCTTGTCAGATGGACCTCATCCAAGGCAGTGCAAAGGGCTAAATTCCTGGCTCAGAGAGCCTCACACTTGTCACTGACCTGTGGCTGCTATCCTCTGAACTTTGTATCTTTCTCTGTGCACAGGAAGGGGAGTTTGTCTTCTTCCTCAAGCTATTCTGAGCCAAGTGTGATTGCATCTGGGAACTGATCTGGAAAGAAGCGTTCAGGGACAACCAGTCAGTTCTCCATTACAGGACCCTTCAGGCTGCACAGTTGTACCTCCCTGAAGCTAGGAGGAGAAGAAAGCTCACTATTTGCTCTCACTGCTCCCATAATTGTCCCCCCACTGCATAAACCCACTCTGTCCTTGTGTGTTTTCCCAATAGGACTTTAAAATCATGGCTTAGAGAATCAGCCTGAATTTTAACGACTGTTTTAACTGTCAGGGCATTAAAGTCTTAGCCCTCTGTCTTCTTATAGCTGGGATTTGTAATGGCTTAGGTTTAAATGATCCCCATAAGGAATTTATTTTCAGTTTAATAGTCTACCCTAAGTCTGACTTTCCAAGTCATTTCTTTGCCAGATATAGAAACAGTGTCAAAAATTTGATATGAGTCAGGCTATGACTAAGCTGAAAGATGCTGGTATGTTGATGATCTGCCTTGGAATAGCAAGGAGAAAAGCAACTGGCTTGGTGGGTAGCCAGTATGATGTGCTCAGACACTGGACTAACAGAACAGAAGTCCCCAAATCAGGGCCGGCAAACTTGATATAGAACTGGACTCCAGACATGACACACTGCTGCCAAGGCAGAGAGCCAGGACTGGACTCCAGGACTCCAGTACAGCCTCAGGGGCTTCTCTGGAACCCGGAGTCTGCAAATGGTTCCACTAGGTGGTGGTGGTGGAGGGTGAGGGATGCGGTATTTGAGACATTCTCTTTTCCATCAGAATGATGGGCTAAGAAACTGCAGTAGGCTTAGGCCTCAAGAGTTGGAGAGCACAGTGGACCCTGCTGAGCTGAGCTAGGAAGGTTAGAGATAAGAAAATAAGGAAGGGATTTTGTAAGCTAAGATCATTTTGTTTGCAAGTGGCAGAAAACCAAGTCCTATTAAACAGAAAATAAAAGGTATTAAACATGAGGCATTTGCATGGCCTTCAGGCATGGCTTAATCCAGGATGTTATCTCATCAGTCCTCAGCTCTGATTCCCTTTGTTTTGTCGTTTTTGGGGCTCTTCCCATATGCTGATAAATATGGCTAACAATGGGTTCTAGGCTTCCCTGCTACTATCTCAAAAACCCCCAGAGAAGGAAAGGGCCTTTTTCCTCATGTTCTGACTAAATTCACAAATTTGACCCTGTTTCTTCCGGTGTGAGTCTTGTGTGATACCTGAAAGATGCTCATCTGGACTGTGGTAGGGTGGGTGGTGGGAGTGGGAGGGCTGCCACACCAGAATCTCATGGACTAAGAGAGAGCGAGATGGGTGGTTTCCCAAGAGGAAACGCTATTGCAGTGCTAGCATATGCCGACTCTAGCTTGCTGAGAACACGGAGAACCATCCTTGCTCATACTGACACGTACAGATAGATGGTCAAGAATAACTGCAGTTTTAGCTCCTGAGGAGCAAAAAAAGTGTTTTTTTAATTTGGACACCAAATCACCTAACTGCAAATGGTTGGAGAGTTTTGTCTGTTTCCTTAGCATGTCCTCACTGTCCAGACTTATGTGTTTTTTTTCAGACTACCTTTCTGGAATTTTCCTCTGGCAGTATCATGATTAGAAAAACCTATGTTATACTGGGCACAACTTCCCTCTTCTGAGTCTTAGCTACTTCAGATGGAAAAATGGACATAATAATGGCCATGTAGGGCTTTCTAAAAGGTCAAATAAAAAAATCAACATAAATGAAAAATATTTAATAGAACACTGTTGTTTGCCAGGCTCTGGGCAGACCAATAGTGTCATTAGGTAGAAATTATTATTACTACCCATTGTGTGGATGGGACATAGAGAAACAGACAGACTAAGTAACTTACTTGTGTCACACAGCTACTAAGAAGACAGAGCAGGGGTTTAGATTCATGTTGCCTACCTATATGGTGAGCTTCTAGCCACTACTCTATCCTACCTGTCAGCAGGGAATTAAAATGATGTACAAGTACAAAATTGGTGTGCAGGGCTTTTTAACCAGAGATCTAGAGACCCCATGCCCCTCCTAACACAGGGCTTCATGAACTGATGATGAAAAAGTAAAATCTCTATTTTCACTAACCTGTAACTAAAACTGTTTCCTTCCACAATGAATGTAAGTCACAGACCATTAAGCCTTGATAATTATGATACTTGTAGAATCACAGATATTTTCCTGTCATATTACATCTGCAGATATTTTGTAATACCATTATATTCATTGCTACTTTAAATTATGTTCAATATTAGATATCATTTAATGATGAAATAAAGAAAGCATATATATTAATTTATTGCAAATTAAAAATGTTTACAGTTGTAAACATTTGGTTATGTTTGTAATTCAATATATTTTCTTTTTTGCATTTAAAAACTTAGGTTTATGCTCTGGAGTCCATGGCACCCCAGAAGAGGGGTAAGGATAAGGAAGGAGCTAGGGGTTGGGGAGAGTGGACTCACCCTGATTGTTTCTGCTGAGGGGGAAAAGGGGGTGGACATTAGCCCCAGGGGGACACAGGGCTGGTGAGCCCCTCATGGGGCAGGGCTGGAAGTTGTTTCCAGCTGATTGACTCACCAGAACCTGGCTGTGAATTTCCAGTTGTCAGGAGGTTGCTAAACGTGACCATCAGAGAAGGAGCCAAATGCTTCTGATGTAAGGGTTTTAATGACATAGGTTTTCCTGGAGCCTCAAGACTGCTGCTGGGCCAAAGCCACCCTTGGAGTGTCCTTGGTGCCATCCCTGGGAAAGGACTGCTTGTGAGTCAGTAGACAGACACAAGGTCCAGCTTGGGCTCCTCCAGGTGCAGTCCTGGCCACACATTCTGTCTCAGAGCCCTAGATTCCTCATCTGAGAAATGGGCATGTAATTCCTACCACCCAGGCTAGCCGGGGATTGACCCAAGCAAGGAATTGGAAAGTCCTCTGTGAACTGTAAAGTTCTATCCCAAAGTTAGTGATGATTTTTATTCTGTCCTCAGAAGGAGGGGACAGACCCATATTTATTAAAGCCATGGTTCCCTCATCAAGGAAAGTGGGAGAATGGGGAAGGGGCTAATAGGGTATCCAGTTGTCCTCTCATCCTCCAGGGTGACCCTGGCCACGCTGACTCAACAATATGGAGAGTTGCTTTCATTACTTGCAAGACCACAGGTGCTAATCATCCCTGAAAGGAATCTTTTTTAAAAAGTTAAGTGCATGGGAGTGTCAGAGCACCTTACCTGTGAAACTTGTATGCAGGTCAAGAAGACAACAGTTAGAACCACACATAGAACAACTGACTGGCTCCAAATCCGGAAAAGAGTATGGCAAGTCAGGATATTGTCACCCTGCTTATTTAACTTATAGGTACAGTTCAGTTCAGTTCAGTTCAGCCGCTCAGTCATGTCCGACTCTTTGTAACCCCATGAATCGCAGCACGCCAGGCCTCCCTGTCCATCACCATCTCCCGGAGTTCACTCAGACTCACGTCCATCGCGTCCATGATGCCATCCAGCCATCTCATCCTTGGTCGTCCCCTTCTCCTCCTGCCCCCAATCCCTCCCAGCATCAGTCTTTTCCAATGAGTCAACTCTTCGCATGAGGTGGCCAAAGTACTGGAGCTTCAGCTTTAGCATCATTCCTTCCAAAGAACTCCCAGGGTTGATCTCCTTCAGAATGGACTGGTTGGATCTCTTTGCAGTCCAAGGGACCTTCAAGAGTCTTCTCCAACACCACAGTTCAAAAGCATCAATTCTTCGGCACTCAGCCTTCTTCACAGTCCAACTCTCACATCCATACGTGACCACAGGAAAAACCATAGCCTTGACTAGGCGGACCTTAGTCGGCAAAGTACATCATGCAAAATGCCAGGCTGGATGAATCCCAAGCTGGAATCAAGATTGCCAGGGAAATGTCAGCAACCTCAGATATGCAGACGCTACCGTGCTAATGACAGAGAGTTAAGAGGAACTGAAGAGCCTCTTGATAAGGATAAAAGAGGACAGTGAAAAAGCCAACTTGGAACTCAACATTAAAAAACTTAAGATCATGGCAGCCAGTTTCATCACTTCACGCAAATAGAAGGGGGGAAAGTGGAAGCAGTGACAGATTTTATTTTCTTGGGCTCCAAAATCACCGTGGACAGTGACTGTAGCCATGAAATACAGAGGTGCTTGCTCCTTGGAAGAAAAGCTATGAGAAACCTGAACAGCAGATTTAAAAGCAGAGATATCATTTTGCCTACAGGGGTCTACATAGCCAAAGCTATGGTGTTTGAGTGTCTCCTGTGGAGGCATGGATCAGCAGTGGCCTACCACAGGGGCAGGGGCTCTGGGTGCAGCAGACCTGGTCACACAGCTTGTAGCATAAGTCCTCTTATGCTGATGGAGGAGGTTGCCACTAACCCCACAATAGAACTGCTGAGCAGACAACCCACAAACAGCAGAACAATTATACCAAATAAATTATCATACTGTTAAGAAAGTTCTAGGACTCACAACAGATTTCCCAACCTGGGGATCTGTCAAAGGGACTGAGAACCTCCAGGGAATTTGACTTTGGAGGCTAGTGGGATTTGACTACAGAACTTCCAGGGGACTGGGAAACAGACTCTTGGAGGGCACAAACAAAACCATGTACGCACCAGGAGCCAGGAGTAAGGAACAGTGTCCCCACAGGAGACTGACCCAGACTTGCCTGTGAATCTCCAGCAGTCGACAGGAGCCTACTACAGGGTGAGGGGCATTGAGTACAGCAGTGTATCCACAAGACCTATTGCAGGAGGTTGCCATTATCTTTATTACATCCACCATAGTTTTGGTCTCAGGTCAAACAACAGGGAGGGAACACTGCCCTGCCCATCAACAGAAAATTGGATTAAAGATTTACTGAATATGGCCCTGCCTATCAGAACAAGACCTAGTTTTTCCCAGAGTCAGTTCAGTTTAGTTCAGTTCATTTGCTCAGTCATGCCCAACTCTCTGCAATTGCATGGACTGCAGCATGCCAGACTTCCCTGTACATCACCAACTCCTGGAGCTTGCTAAAATTCATGTCCATTGAGGCAGTGATGCCATCCAACCATCTCATCCTCTGTCATCCCCTTCTGCTCCTGCCTTCAATCTTGCTCAGCATCAGAGTATTTTACAATGAGTCAGTTCTTCACATCAGGTGGCCAAATATTGGAGTTTCAGCTTCAGCATCAGTCCTTCCAATGAATATTCAGGACTGATTTCCTTTAGGAAATCATACCGTTATACCCAGTTATCTTTCCCTATATCTCTCCTGAACTCTCAGAGGATGGAATAACTTTTATTTGCAATAATAGTCACACTATTTATTTGAGAGCTTCTTCTGTGCCAGGCACTAAGTGGATCTTCATAAACACAAGTGAGGTGGGTTTTGTGCTACCTTTGGGGTACAGATGAGGAAACTGAAACAGCTGGAGTAGCATGCAAATGGGCAGGATGGGTACAGTCTCCAAAGCCCCTCATGTCACCATTTCTTCATACTATCTCCTGCACCAAGAGAAGGAGTTTTTTTCCCTAGTCTTAAAATTACACTTGGTTCCTTTCGACCTGCACTTTGATTTTAAAGGATCTCTCTGGAGCCTATGTTTGCATCTTGCTATAGTCCCTCTCCGATGCGTGGCTTTCGGTGAGACACTAGCTTTTTGAGCTTGGTTTCCTCTGTTTTGAAACAGGTTTGGTGACCTGATGACCCACAGGCTTGGTGCAGGAGTCCCGAAGGAAAGCTGAGGAAGAGCCTAGGTGGGTCGGGATCTCGGCAGGCCGCGCCTCTGAGCTGAGTACCTGGTTGTGTTCAGAGAGCAGGGGCAGGCCTGCTCCCCGCCGCAAGCCCCCATCAAGGCCCACGTGGGGATGATGCCACCAGAAGAACTGATACTTGTACGTGAAGTAAGCAAACTGGTTACCAGCCTGCCTCCCCAAACTTCCCACTGTCTTGTGGCCAAGTCTCTCCCCAGAGGAGCGATGGTGGGGGATGCGCGGAGCTGACTGCCCCTCGCCGCCACCCCCACATCTTGAACCAATTTAGAGCCTCAGGAGCGGGTCTGGTCACACACAGCATGCCACTTTTCATGGGCTGGTCACGCAGGCTTGTTAGATTGGCATTTTTAATAACACTGGAGTGGAGCTCCGACATTACAAACTTGGGGCTCTAAGCGGGCCACTCCTGTAGCTTCTGCATCTTCACTCCCACCCAACCCGCTCCAGCCTGCAGAGAGGAGCATTTACTTTGGAATTTCCACAGTGGTGTGCGTTCTTTTGTTTTGCTTTTACAACAAAGAGATGCTTCTGGCAAAACCCCCAGGCCTGGGGCTGCACCTCTGCTGATGTCAGGGTTTGGGACCAGGCTTTGAAGACACTCAGAAGTTGGAACCTGGGGACTTTGTTAGGGCTTTATTGCAGCCCAGCAGGTGTTTGTGGAAAACCTCGGTGCCTGGCTCCCTGAAGAACTGGTGAAAAAGGACACGAATCCATAGACCCTGCCCTCAAGGCATCATCAGTGTGAAGGGGTTAAGTAAACTTTTCAAACAAAATGCCCTGAGTTCTGGGATCCAGGCATCCATTCATGGGCAGGATATCAGTTCAGTCCCTCAGTCGTTTCGGACTCTTTGCGACCCCATGGACTGCAGCACACCAGTCCTCTCTATCCATCACCAACTCCCAGAGTTTACTCAAACTCTTGTCCATTGAGTCAGTGATGCCATCCAACCATCTCATCCTCTGTCGTCCCCTTCTCTTCCTGCCTTCAATCTTTCCTAGCATCAGGGTCCTTTCCAATGAGTCAGTTCTTTACATCAGGTGGTCAAAGGATTGGAGTTTCAGCATCAGCATCAGTCCTTCCAATGAATATTCAGGACTGATTTCCTTTAGGGTGGACTGGTTGGATCTCCTTGCAGTCCAAGGGACTCTTAAGAGTCTTCTCCAACACCACAGTTCAAAAGCATCAATTCTTCAGCACTCAGCTTTCTTCACAGTCCAACTCTCACATCCATACATGCCTATTGGAAAAACCATAGCTGTGACTAGACAGACCTTTGTTGGCAAAGTAATGTCTCTGCTTTTTAATATGCTGTCTAGGTTGGTCATAACTTTTCTTTCAAGGAGCAAGCATCTTTTAATTTCATGGCTGCAGTAACCATCAGGAGTGATTTTGGAACCCCCTAAAATAAAGTCTTTCACTGTTTCCATTGTTCCCCTATCTATTTGCCATGAAGTATGGGACCAGATGCTATGATCTTAGTTTTCTGAATGTTGAGTTTTAAGCCAACTTTTTCACTCTCCTCTTTCACTTTCATCAAGAGGCTATTTAGTTCTGCCATAAGGGTGGTGTCAACTGCATGTATGAGGTTACTGATATTTCTCCCAGCAATCTTGATTCCAGCTTGTGCTTAATCCAGTCCAACATTTCTCATGATGTACTCTGCATATAAATTTAATAAGCAGGGTGACCATATACAGCCTTGACATACTCCTTTAGCAATTTGGAACCAGTCCGTTGTTCTATGTCCAGTTCTAACTGTTGCTTCTTGACGTGCACACAGATTTCTCAGGATATATATCCCACTAATATTGAGGACCTCCTCCCTGCCCACTACTGGAGATAAAATAGTGAACCAAATCAAGTTCCTGATTTTGTAGCAAGTAATAAACAAATAACTGCGGAAAATATACTTAACATTCCAAGAGGTGATAAATGTTACCAACAAAGACCAAGATAAAGGGATAGAGAAGAATAGATAAGTGAGTAAAGGTTTTGTGTGTGTGTGTGCACAGGCATGTATGTGTGGGGGCGTGTGTAAGGGTGTATATGTGTGTGAGGAGTATCTGATTGTAGAGGTGTGGGGGATGTGAGTGCATGTGTGGTTGTGGGTGAGTGGGCATGTACGCTTTAGTGTATAGGAGGCTTTTTTGTAAAGGAAGGTCTAGAAGTCTTCTGAGAAGTAGATACTTGACAAAGACCTAAAGAAGGGAGCAGCGAGGATCCTGAGGATGTGAGGGGGCAGGGAGCATCCCAAGTAGAGGGGACGGCACATCAGAAACCAGCATACAGAAAAATAGATTCTAAGAGTGCAGTAAGTCAGAAAAACAAACATCATACATTAACACATATATGTGAAATCCAAAAAAATTGGTATAGATGATCTTATTTACAAAGCAGAAATAGAGACACAGATATAAAGAACAAATGTATGGACACCTACAGGAGAAGAGGAGGTGAGATGAGCTGGGAAATTGGGATGGACATATGTACACTATTGATGCTGCTGCTGCTGCTGCTAAGGTGCTCCAGTCGTGTCCAACTCTGTGTGACCCCATAGACGGCAGCCTACCAGGCTCTTCTGTCTCTGGGATTCCCCAGGGAAGAATACTGGAGTGGGTTGCTATTTCCTTCTCCAATGCATGCAAGCATGCTAAGTCGTTTCAGTCATGTCTGACTCTGTGCGACCCCATGGACAGCATCCCACCAGGCTCCTCTGTCCACAGAATTCTCCAGGCAAGGGTACTGGGGTGGGTTGCCATTTCCCTTTCCAACACTATTGATACTATGTGTAAAATAGATGACTAATGAGAACCTACTGGATAGCACAGGGAACTCTACACAGTGCTCTGTGATGACCTAGTTCCGTTCAGTTCAGTCGCTCAGTCTTGTCCGACTCTTTGCGACTCCATGAACCGCAGCACGCCAGGCCTCCCTGTCCCTCACCAACGCTGGGAGTTTACCCACACTCATGTTCATTGAGTCGGTGATGCCATCCAACCATCTCGTCCTCTGTCATCCCCTTCTCCTCCCACCTTCAATCTTTCCCAGCATCAGGGTCTTTTCGAATGAGTCAGCTTTTTGCATCAGGTGGCCAAAGCATTGGCGTTTTAGTTTCAACATAAGTCCTTCCAATGAATATTCATGACTGATTTCCTTTAGGCTGGACTGGTTGGGTCTCCTTGCAATCCAAGGGACTCTCAAGAGTCTTCTCCAACACCACAGTTCAAAAGCATCAATTCTTCCATGCTCAGCTTTCTTTACAGTCCAACTCTCACATGACTACTGGAAAAACTATAGCCTTGATTAGGTGGACCTTTGTTGATGAAGTAATGTCTCTGCTTTTTCATATGCTGTCTAGGTTGGTCACAACTTTCCTTCCAAGGAAATTTAAAAAAGAGGGCATGTAGGTTTATGTTTAGCTGATTCGCTTTGCTGTACAGTAAAAGCTAACACAACACGGTAAAGCAACTACACTCCAATAAAAGTTTTTGAAAAGAAAGATTCTCATTTTTCTTGGACAAACTGCAACAGAAGAAGGCCACTTCTGTAGATGTATTAAAATAGGGAACATGAATTTCATAGCAGTTATAGTGAAACAAAGAGGGTGACTGGGACTTTATCTTAGAAAATGAAATGAAAATTCGTAACAGAATTTTAAAAATCTTCTGTTCAACAATACATCAATTATAACTGCAGTGAAGTACACATTCTATACACTGAAGAATGACGTTGTAGTTTAGCATTCTTCAGGTCACATCTGACTGTCAAAGGATATTACAGAGAACATCAGTTTTGTTAGGAAATTTGAGGGTTTCATCTGTCTAAGCATCATTTTTAATCAGCTGCTATTCACATTTATTCCCTTTTGAAACATTATCGTTTAGAAAGATCTTTTCATTCATTGCAAGTTGTTCCAACACCACCACATTCCCATTTGTCAAAGCCTTGATGAATGGTTGGAGCTGTTGCCAATGTCACTCTCTTTGACTTCCTGCAGCCCTGTGTCTTCTCTGCATTGTATCGCTGGGTGAAAGTGCAGGACAGGTGTCAGAGTCGACCCTCTGGGCACCCAGGGAGCTTGTGCTATGTGGGAAGCCATGTCTGAGCAAGACTCGGATTTTTAAGTGGCAGGTTCATGAGTGAGTATTTCCACTTTCCAGTGGTTACACTTCCTTCCACAAGCTCATACCAAAGGGTCTCTGATAATGAACTTGCTGTGAGGATGCCCCGACAGGGCAATAGGGTGCTTTGGGGATTCAGAGGAAGAGTACCTATCATTTAATTTATTCCTTAAAATGACAGCTCCTTTATGCCTGATCATATAGGCATAAAGAAGTAACTCACACTCCATTGCTTGCCAAGAGCCTTACATCTATTCACTAACTGAATTCTCCACCACCGATGATATGATTACAATCTTCTTAAAGATTAAGACATTGAAAGGCTGAAAATTGAAGTATTGCCCAAGCGGTGTCATCACACTTTAAACTGACTCTTCTAGCTCCCCAAGAACCCAAGAACTCCTTTTTTCCTTCTCTCTGAATGCTGCTGCTGCTGCTAAGTCACTTCAGTTGTGTCCGACTCTGTGTGATCCCATAGACGGCAGCCCATGAGGCTCCCCATCCCTGGGATTCTCCAGGCAAGAATGCTGGAGTGGGTTGCCATTTCCTTCTCCAGTGCATGAAAGTGAAAATGAAGCCGTTCGGTCGTGTCCGACTCTTAGCGACCCCATGGACTGCAGCCCACCAGGCTCCTCTGTCCATGGAATTTTCCAGGCAAGAGTACTGGAGTGGGGTGCCATTGCCTTCTCCATCTCTCTGAATATATATATATATATATATATATATATATATATATATATATATATTTCT